>NC_090245.1:80106205-80401626 GCF_037325665.1 Littorina saxatilis
CAGAAAGTTAAAACGAAGAGAGGTACTGAAAAGCGTGCTATCCTTCTCAGCGCAACTACTACCCCGCTCTTCTTGTCAATTTCACTGCCTTTGCCGTGAGCGGTGGACTGACGATGCTACGAGTATACGGTCTTGCTGCGTTGCATTGCGTTCAGTTTCATTCTGTGAGTTCGACAGCTACTTGACTAAATGTTGTATTTTCGCCTTACGCGACTTGTTTTCTATCGGTTTCTTCTTGTTTCACACCTCCTTCTTTCGCCTTTCCACCACCGGTGAATTAAGCCACCCCGCTCGACTCGCATACCCCTCCCTTCTGTGCGTCTAACCTTGTTTCCACTGCCCCTCGCCCTTCCCCTCTCCCTCCCCAATACCCCAAATATATGTTGGTGTTATTCTTAACCCACATAACAAATTGACTGCTAATGAGACTCACCCTGTTACATTCAAAAGATATCCTGGCCTTACACACCATTAAATACACAACACGGCTGTCATCTGTTCTTCACCTTGTACCACACTATACTACCTATCGTTCTTCCGCCTTCCTATTTCTGCCTTCTTGATTTAATGCTGTTTTCTCCAGTTTTGGGAAGGTGTGGTTTGGCTGGTTTGCAAAACATTTTGGCCAGTCACAATTTTGCAAGGATTCCTGAACCTCTCCTTGTTACTTTTTTTTTTCGTTTGTGGAACGTCATTGGACGCACACACATACCATACACCCCTGCAGCCCTGCACTCGCACAAAATCATCTTCTTAAATTGGTGATATTCCTCAACATCTACCCGTGAGAGATGCGACGTGGTACTAAGAGACAACTTTATTTTATTTATGTAACTTGAAAATGGAAAATAGAAATGTTTTGTCTTATCTAAAACCGTCCTCGCTACCCCCTCCCTCCTGATTCCTTTGACCATCCCCGTTCCTTCCCTTTCTCAACCCTCCCACCTCCAAAATCTGTTTTGGGTGCGTTGCTTAATCATCCACCACCCCTCCTCCCGTTACACCCCCCCCCTCCCCCCCCCCCCTCCCCTTGATTTCCTCGCGTCCTTCCTATTAATTTTGTGTCTCCTTTCTTTGTGGATTCTGTGTTCTCGTGTCTTTGGGGAGTTGACGTCTTACTGGGATGCCAGGGATCAGTGACGTTTTGCCGTCACCCCTTTGCAGGGATTTCTGATCCTCTCCGGTTTATCGGGGTTTTGTGTGGGATTTTTGGTGGTGAATGGTAGTATACAGCACGCGAGAGAACGAGAGAACGCGCGCACAAACGAACACGCACGCATTCACAAACTTATAAAGTTGCTAGCGCAAGCACACACACACACAAACACACATACACACACACACACACACATACGCACGCACACACACACACACACACACGTGCACGCACGCACGCACGCACGCATACACACACACACACACACAAACACACTCATAGGTGGCTATTCTCTCTCTCTTTCTCTCTCTCTCTCTCTCTCTCTCTCTCTCTCTCTCTCTCTCTCTCTGTCAAGGGATTACCTGCAAACACATTATCCATGCATAATCCATGCATCTGTTTCTCCTTTGAAGTTTTCAGCAACTTCTCCTGCAACGGTTAGATCCGATTGTGAAAAGCAGGCGCATTCATTAAAGATGCATGCAGGATAGCGTCCATAAACGTGCAACTATTAAAATCGCGACGCACTTCGATCGCACGATGTTGTGAAAAATACAAGACCAGTTTAAAGACTCACCTAGTCCTTCACCGAAGAAAGTTCTGCGCACTTGCTCAGGTCTGGCTATGCTATGGGGTAGGACCAAACTCCGCTTGGACACATACCAAAATGCAACCTCCTGACAGCTTCCGGTGCAGAGTCGGAAGGTTTTAATACATATATAATCACTGACACACACACAGACACAAAACACACACACACACACACACACACACACACACACACACGCGCGCGCGCGCGCTGGCAAACAATATACAAAACCAAAATAGTTAAACAATTAAAAACATTGCAAAAATGTCTTTCTTAGTCGTACTTTAAGGATATTATGTGCACAGAAACTAAAACAACAACAACAACAACAACAACAAAACAAACCATACAAGAGAGAGAGAGACAGAGAGGGTGAGAAGGGGTGGGGTTGGGATGGCTTACTTGGTTTAACCCACCGGTCAAATTAGGCGGGTCTCAGAATAGGCTAGGACGCCGTGTGTTGTGGAGAAGGCGTATAGTTTGTCTTCAGACGTATTGTGATTTTGGCACAGATCGGGAATGAGCGTGAATTATAATATGGGTTGGTCTACTGTAATTCACTGCTCGCTGAATGTCCCAAATCTGTCACCAAGCCCCTGCAACTAGTCCAGAACGCTGCCGCTAGACTCGTGTTTCGAACACCTATGAAACAAAGCGTCACGCTTCTACTCAAACAGCTACATTGGCTTCCAGTGGAACAAAGAATTAAATACAAGATCTGCTGCATTTTTTATCAAATTGCCGCGGGCACGGCTCCACAGTACCTGTCCGATCTCGTGCAGAAAAACAATCCTGAAAGGGTTGTCCGTTCTGCCTCCCAAAATAAATTTGTCAAAGCTCCTAAGTATCAGAGGGACGATCATGGTGGCCGCTGTCTTTCAGTCGCAGCTGATCATATCTGGAACAAACTCCCTTTGTCTCTACGTCTCAGTCCATCTCTGCCTTCTTTCAAAGCAAATCTCAAGACTCACCTCTTCAGAGAAGCATTCTATGATGATGTAGTTGTCGCGACCCTGTGAATGTGCACTTTCGGATGAACAATGTTTACTGTGTGTGTGTGTGTGTGTGTGTGTGTGCGTGTGTGTGGACATGTGTGGGTGTGTGTGTGTGTGTGTGTGTGTGTGTGTGTGTGTGTGCATCATAATTGTTGTGTATACTGAGAGTTCGTTCCTGTAAGAGCCTCTGGATTTTTGTAACATTTATGTTTTGTTTTTGGTTTTTGTTGTAAAGTGTTTATGATTGTGTTCTATTCCGTCAATGGCGTCATTCTGGTAATGATGTTGTTATTGCTTTTGTAAAGCGCTTTGTGTGTTCGAAAGCGCTATAGAAATCACCATTATTATTATTATCATTTTATTATACCTATCGGTAGAGCAAAATTTGGCGTATGCGGGAAGTCACATATGCCACCTATAAGAGATCTCAAAAGTTATTAACGGAAAAAGTGTCTGGACACGTCTCATGGCCTTGACATACAGATTCTCCAGTTCACCCAATGCACTAGTTCCTGAACTCATGGCGCTACTTGCAGTTTATAAAAATTACCGTAACTGTGCATATCCCTGTAATAATGATAACAATTACTCAAATACGTCTATTCAGTATTTAGTCTAGACATTGGTTGTTGTAAACGCGCAAACGAATCATTATACATCATATGAAGCACTTCCGAACTAAAAACAATAGCTAATTAGTCATTGGCTTTTAGAACCGTTACGATTGAATGAACGCACAGAAAAGCTGGCAATGGTAATCAGCAATAGTGAACTTCATCAGTGAACGTGTAAACATACCTTGACAAGACTATGAAAAAAACGCATTACACTCCATTCATTGGAAAGTACAAACGTTCATCGCGAAAGGCTTCGATCCAGTGCCAGCTTGATAATTTGTTCCCAGGAGGACAATCCAGCGGGATTATTTCGCCAGGGAAGGACGTAGATTCCATCACCTTACCTTGCTGCTTCGCAAAGTCCTAGCGTCAGTCACCAAATGAGAAAAAAAAAGAATGGGGACTTGCTCTGGATTTGTCTGTGTCTGTCAAGTATTGCGAATTAAGCACGTGCTAAAAGACCTAATTGGAGAGGTGCAATTCCTTTTTTTTCAGTTCACCGGCAAGAGTGGAAAAAGGTTGGAACGAAGATGAATAAAAAAAGAATGCTGTGACAGTCTTGTCCCTACACGGGAGTCGCTAGGATTCTTTGTCTTCGGCAAAGTTTGGTATGTCTGACGAACTGACGGTAAAGTTGGGTATGTCTGACGAACTGACGGCAAAGTTGGGTATGTCTGACGAACTGACGGCAAAGTTGGGTATGTCTGACAAACTGACGGCAAAGTTTGGCATGTCTGACGAACTGACGGCAAAGTTTAGTATGTCTGACGAACTGACAGCAAAGTTTGGTATATCTGACGAAGTGAGGGCAACGTTTGGTATGTCTGGCGATCTGACGGCAAAGTTTTCGGCGATTGGTAAAAGTTCAAGTGTTTCGCCGACCTCGAACGCCAAACAATGTCCCTGCATCCAACGTAGCACTTGCACTTACCCCGATACACTTTTATTTCGTAGTGTTCTTGAGCCCGTCGCTTAATTCTTGTCTCGGGTCTCACAGGGTGAAAGAATCAACGGCAATGTCCACCATGATTTACCACATTGCCATGCTTTTCGGAAGATGTCATCAATTAATATATAAATATCATATTATAGGAAGACTGCAGTCTGGTAAAAGAGTTCAAATGACAATCGACATAGACAAGTTTGGAAAAGACAACTCATTAGATATCTTCAGTACATTTCCCACAACGAAAAAGGCAAATTTCAGTATAAAAAGTTCATGTAGTGTGGTGGATCTATCTTCTGTAACGCAATGGCTTGATTCCACAAAGTACGAGGGTAATTGGCCTAAAAGAATGAGTTGATTCTACAAAGAACAAGGTTAACACACCGAAAGCTTTTCAGAAAAAGCAGGTTAATGTATCAGGAAAAGAAATCCATGCTGTCTGACTAAATGCGTCCCTTAAATCCTTCTTTTAAGCAATTCGGCAAACCGGAAGGAAGACTTTGTCCCTAATGGTGTGGGTTTTCTGGGGTCTTGCAGAGCTTGTCACACTGTCACGCACGTTCAACGCTAAGGTACAGTAGTATATATCCAAATGTAGTCCATTCCAAGACATGAACTATTGAGTCCTGCACTTTCTGTCTCCTTTTCTTCCAGATATAACTAATGATCTTCTGAAATCCCGTCGAATTGAATCTACTTCCTACCAAAACAAAAAGCATGACATTGACGAATCGTAACATAAAGCTGACTCGTGAGACACTGATAACATTGATTTCATTAATAAGCATGCTTACGGAGCATGTCCCAGATAATCATAAAAACCACGCAGTAGTGTTTAGTTTGAAAGCCGCATATATATACAAAGGACATGCAGTTGGACACATCATTATTCAGAAAAACATGATGTTCGCAATCTGGTTCTACATGAATGGCTACCTAGCCAGACTCTCACAGTAACATTTCGGCGTGCTGGTACAAAACACCGGAACGACATAAGAAAGCTGAAATAAAACCGGTACGGGAATTCGTACCGGTACAAAGCTCTAGTGCAGACACGACACAGCAGCTACAAGTATGTCCAGCCCACATGCCAGCAGATGTTGGCCTTGAAGAATACCTTTCTACGCCGGTCAAGCACTATATACTGTTATAAATTGTAAATCGTCATAATTATAGACATGTCCTGAGCCAGAAGATGGTTTCATCAAAAACGTCAGATTGCGCGACCGAACAGTCTTCAAGTTAGGTCTGTGCAATTGTTACGCGTCAGCAGCAGAAAAAAAGGTCACATTGCAGGATCAACAAAGGAAGTGCGCTTACTCACTTACTTTTATTGATCTCCATACTGCTGACAGTGACTCTGTAAAAAGACTGTGATGTACGTCCTATAAAAGGGGGATTTGCATTCTTTTGGCTGGAGACGCTGAAAGTCGGCCGAAACGTTTTTACACCTCCGGCGCAGACATTTATGTTCGGATGACGCAAGCGTCCCAGGGTAATTTCCACGTCCGCGAGGATATATCTGCATCCTTGCCCAAGGCTCTTTTTGTTTTTGTTTTTTACTTGCAAGTATCCTGTGTGGATTAAACTTCTGAAGACGGAATACCAATGCCCCTCTGTCGCAGACACTGATCATCCGATGACGCAAGCAATCCAAGGTAATGTCCACGTCCGTGAGGCTACATTTACATCCTCAACCAAGGCTCTTCTTCAGTCACTTGCAAGTTTCATTATATTGTTCTCCTGAAGACGGAATACCGATGTACGAAAGGGCGGAATTTACGATTTTCTTCAGTTTTATGCAAGTTTTATGTGGGGTAATAGATGGGCTGTGGGACAATAAACCTGCAAAAATATGTCTGTGGATTAAACAACCACTGGATGACCAGTTTTGACCCCCAAAACAGTTAAATCCACGGGAAAATATACTAACATACGGTGGAATACTTTTATTCTGAACTTCTTGGGAAAGAGCTTTGAGGATTTAACGGGACATTGTGCCTAACGGACCAATCGCGATCTAAAACGATTTATTTCGCTTTCTTACTGACACATGCTGTTGCGAGTTCGAATGAACTACACGGTTTCAAGTTTATTTCATCAAACGGGGCCCAGCGAGGCATGGAGATTATGGGAATAAATAGCATTAACCTCATTACCAAATTAAATAACCGTTGATAAATCCATATTCTAAGCAGAAAATAATGACATATCATGATTTCCGACATTGTATGTATGGCAATTACAACATTGATCACAATAACCACAAGGACATTATACTAAGCTGTCAATGTCACTGTTCTTGTCAGCAGCTTCTCACTAAGCAAACACATGTTGATTATGACCTAGCTCTTCACTTTTACACCCAAATGAATGTCCCTTGTTCTTCGATCTGCGCCCATAGCCTCCAGCGATAATCTCGCTCTTGACATCAGATTTGTTCTTGGTCCTGCTAGTTCAAGAGTAGCACAGGTAATGTATTGCGCTGCAAATAATGTAATGGTATACTCTTGTACGGACAAGACTGAAGGGCTCTATGCCTTACCAGGGCCGGACTACCAGGGGGGTTATGGGGGTTGCGCACCCCCCCCCCCCCCCCCCTAGCCTGAACATGTACCTTACTTATTTAAAACATTTTTCATTATTGCTTATTTTATGCCGTTTCCTGCAAGGAGCGACCATTTTCTTATCTCAGAATATGACCTACCCATCAGCTTCGGGGGGCGAAGCCCTCTGACCCCCACAAGGGGCTCTGCCCAGGGGCGGACGAGGGGGGGGGGGGTTTCTAGGGTTTCCGGACCCACCTTATAAATATAAAAATATAAACATATAAAAATATTGAATGAGGTATGCATTTCTTTATTTTACATTGAGTTTCAATTTTGGGGGTTATAATCAGTGACAAAATCTGCTGCCTGAAACTGGTAATGATCATCCTCAGAATGCACCAGATTGCACCATTTTGCATCCTTTTTTTCAAAATTTCCCTAGACTTCATGGCCTTATTTTGTCACAACAAGTTTAAGTGTGTATGTCAATGAGAAATCAAATGTTTGTTTCAAATCACATTTTAAATGTTTCGTTTTTCGCCAAGCCAAGATTGAATGTTCCAATAAGTAAACTTCCGTACGCCTTGGCTGTTCTGATCTTTTTGGGCTAACTCTCAGACTGACTGAGTCAAGAATATCTGAGTAGAAGCATTTGTGTGTGAGTGTTCGAGGAACAAAAACACACAAAACACAAAAAGACACGTTTATAAGCTAAGCTTGTTGTACTCTATAAGTTGTATTGAATTCATTGTATGCGACATTGTTATGTGTAGTTATTTGAATAGAACTGTTTGAAAACAAGAAAGAAAAAAAGAAAAAAAAAGAAAACTTATTACTGTGGTTTATCTATTTTTATATTTAGTCAAGTTTTGACTAAATATTTTAACATCGAGGGGGAATCGAAACGAGGGTAGTGGTGTATGTGCGTGTGTGTGTGTCTGTGTGTGTGTGTGTGTGTGTGTGTGTGTGTAGAGCGATTCAGACTAAACTACTGGACCGATCTTTATGAAATTTGACATGAGAGTTCCTGGGTATGAAATCCCCGGACGTTTTTTTCATTTTTTTGATAAATGTCTTTGATGACGTCATATCCGGCTTTTTGTGAAAGTTGAGGCGGCACTGTCACGCCCTCATTTTTCAACCAAATTGGTTGAAATTTTGGTCAAGTAATCTTCGACAAAGCCCGGACTTTGGTATTGCATTTCAGCTTGGTGGCTTAAAAATTAATTAATGACTTTGGTCATTAAAAATCTGAAAATTGTAAAAAAAAATAAAAATTTATAAAACGATCCAAATTTACGTTTATCTTATTCTCCATCATTTGCTGATTCCAAAAACATATAAATATGTTATATTCGGATTAAAAACAAGCTCTGAAAATTAAATATATAAAAAGTATTATCAAAATTAAATTGTCCAAATCAATTTAAAAACACTTTCATCTTATTCCTTGTCGGTTCCTGATTCCAAAAATATATAGATATGATATGTTTGGATTAAAAACACGCTCAGAAAGTTAAAACAAAGAGAGGTACAGAAAAGCGTGCTATCCTTCTTAGCGCAACTACTACCCCGCTCTTCTTGTCAATTTCACTGCCTTTGCCATGAGCGGTGGACTGACGATGCTGAAAAATGGCAGCTACTTGACTAAATATTGTATTTTCGCCTTACGCGACTTGTTTTTGTATGTCAAGGTTTAAAGAGATCGATAATACCGTCGGATTGTTTCCAAAGTTATGCCATAAGATTCTGTGTTACTAAGGCCTAAAAAAAATAACAGGTGTGGTTACGGTAACCCGACCTACCCTATTTTTAGGGGCCGACCCTATAACTTTTGTTTACATTTGTCAAAAAAAAAAAAAAAAAAAAACCCGAGTGCAGAAAACGCAATGAAAGCAAAAGCGCTCGAGTCGCACACTTATTTCCCTGTCAAGTACGTTTAATTTGTACACATTAGAAAAAAAAGTAAAAAAAAAAAAAGTGATTGCCTACCTTCCTACCCTATTTTTTTTGGCTATGTTACCTTAACCACACTTTTTTTTTTTGGCCTAATAATGTTACCGCTGAGGACTGCCTTCCCTTCGCAAAAGCAAGTGTTGTAAAAGCTTAATAGAATATGCAAAGACACAGCACTCTTTGTGAGGGTCGGTTTGGGTTACTTGCACTGCGTCACTTCCCTTTTTTTGTGTACGTATTGCTTGTAACTAGGCGGCCGCGTCACAGAGGGCGCTAGTCGTCTTGCCGCCAGGTAGCGCGTTTCGACAGCTTTTGAATTCCAACACCGGAAAAAGGCAGCGCCCTGAAGCGCATCATTCACTTTGATTTAACTAAATTCCATGCTTGTGGTGCGTTTTCGAGCAAATCGTGCCGTGGGCATCTATATTTCATACAGTGGATTCACCAGATTCTTCAGATTTGTCAATTCGCCAGAAACTCCCTCGGAACGGTCAAATGAATAGTATCCCTTTAAAGTTAGTTTGATTCTATGCACTGAAACAGGAAACACTGTTGAGTGCATGGGATCACTTTAAATGCTATTTGTGTTGCTTTACTGAGAATCAAGCACTGCTAACTTCGATGATGGGAAAAAAACCGAGTTAAACCTCTTTTATAAAGCAGGCATAGAGATTCACAGCTTGATAAATCGATCAAATGGAGTGGAAATAGAACAGGGTAAAAAAGTTAAACCCTCGCGGACATATCGAAATACCAGAATGCAAAGGATTTTTATTTCCCACTTTTTTATATTTAGTCAAGTTTTGACTAAATATTTTAACATCGAGGGGGAATCGAAACGAGGGTATGGTGTATGTGCGTGTGTCTGTGTGTGTGTCTGTGTGTGTGTCTGTGTGTGTGTGTAGAGCGATTCAGACTAAACTACTGGACCGATCTTTATGAAATTTGACATGAGAGTTCCTGGGTATGAAATCCCCGAACGTTTTTTTCATTTTTTTGATAAATGTCTTTGATGACGTCATATCCGGCTTTTCGTGAAAGTTGAGGCGGCACTGTCACGCCCTCATTTTTCAACCAAATTGGTTGAAATTTTGGTCAAGTAATCTTCGACGAAGCCCGAGGTTCGGTATTGCATTTCAGCTTGGTGGCTTAAAAATTAATTTATGACTTTGGTCATTAAAAATCGGAAAATTGTAAAAAAAAATAAAAATTTATAAAACGATCCAAATTTACGTTTATCTTATTCTCCATCATTTGCTGATTCCAAAAACATATAAATATGTTATATTCGGATTAAAAACAAGCTCTGAAAATTAAATATATAAAAATTATTATAAAAAATTTTTTTTCGAAATCAATTTAAAAACACTTTCATCTTATTCCTTGTCGGTTCCTGATTCCAAAAACATATAGATATGATATGTTTGGATTAAAAACACGCTCAGAAAGTTAAAACAAAGAGAGGTACAGAAAAGCGTGCTATCCTTCTTAGCGCAACTACTACCCCGCTCTTCTTGTCAATTTCACTGCCTTTGCCATGAGCGGTGGACTGACGATGCTACGAGTATACGGTCTTGCTGAAAAAGGGCAGCTACTTGACTAAATATTGTATTTTCGCCTTACGCGACTTGTTTTTCTTTTTCTTATTTCTTTGTGTATCTCGATCTTTCTCCTCGTTTTATTCCCGCCACCACAACCCCACCTTAACCCCGCTCGTTCTTCCCCCTCGACTTAACCGATCGTTAAACCAGCACGGTTGGCCTAGTGGTAAGGCGTCCGCCCCGTGATCGGGAGGTCGTGGGTTCGAACCCCGGCCGGGTCATACCTAAGACTTTAAGAGCGACACGATAAGGGAGTCAACAACCACCGCAAAATAAGCTGATGTGCGCAAAAAACAGAAATATTACCAAAATTAATTCAACAACACATTTTTCACAATTGTTCACTCTCCACAGAACTTCGGAAGGTCGCCAGGCCACTGATTGCTGGTATGTGTTCACCTTGAGTGAGGTTCTAATTCCTACAGTCAACCACCACAGGCTTGTGTGCGTGTGTGTGTGTTTGTGTGTGTGTGTGTGTGTGCGCGTATGTTTGTGTACTAACATACATGCGTGAGTGTGCTGTCTGGGCGTGCATGTGTATGTATGTGTGTGTCTTCATTCGTGTCTGCGTCAAAAGCCTGTGGTGGTTGACATAAACAGTTGCATGTGCAGGAATATACCTGTTTCCAATACAAAAGATGTCAAAAAGTGAATATGCTTACAGCCTCTTTCTTGTTTCACACAGAATGAATCCATTATTTTGTTGCATCAGCATTTCCATTTTTGATTTTCCTGTGAAAACTCTCCTTTGGGCGAAAAGACAAAAGGTTACTTCCGTGTTTCAAAACCCAGGTCTCCAGAGATTGGCGCTTGCGTCAAAGAATGCTACATAATTATTATGGTTATGAGATTGAGAGATTAACGTGCTGTTTGGCCAGATGAGTCGTTTTTGTTGGGTTATGGTACATCGTGCAGGTGTTGTATTTTCTATTACCTCCTCCGTGTCATTATGTCTCAAATTAATTAGACATAAAACCGTTGCTGTGTCCGCTTTTTCTACTGTATCTGTTTTAGTGTTGTCTCAACAATCCTAACACACACACACACACACACACACACACACACACACACACACACACACACACACACACACACACACACACAATTTTCCATGTTACCCATTTTGTCGTCGTCATCGTTATTTAGAGTCCTTAACCTCCTCAGAACTGCTGTGGAAATCTGAGAACAGGGGATAAGAGATCAAAGCCTTTCCACGTTTGTTCTTGCATCATTTATGAAACGATTAGAGGGGGATGGCAGAGATAGCAATGGCTCACGTGCCAGCTCAATGCTCACGCAAATGTAACTTTTTTCTCTGTGCTCGATTTTTTTTCTCCTCCCAAAATCGATAGTTTCTCCCTGGTGTCAGGTCGTAATACCTTGACACTCAGGTAGTCCTAGATTCCTTTCCCCCTTCCCACTTCATGAAACACAGGTGTAAACACGCAGACACGAATGAAGACACACACATACATACACACGCACGCTCACACAGCACACTCACGCATGTATGTTAGTACACAAACATACGCACACACACACACACGCATGCCCACACAGACACACACGCACGCACGCACACAGACACAGACACAGACACACTGACACACACACGCACAGCCTTTCGCGCGCGCGCACACACACACACACACACACACACACATCAAACCCATAGTGTTTACGAAATGATGCAAGGATGGGGACTCATCAAATGGCAAGATTACACTCATGTAAACATTGCCTTTTACTGTAAATAACGTAAACCCTCTCTTCCAATTTGCTCATCCATACCTTCATGCTTGCAAAATAAAGCAACATTGGCGTGCATAACGGGTAACATTCAACAAATGATGACATCCTTCTAGATTGGCTTTCTATAATGTCCAAGGACAGCTCTCCTGTAACCCGACACCCCCCCCCCCCCCAATCTCTCCTCCTCCCTCCCTCCCAAACTCTAACCCACCGAACCAACCCACCCACCCACCCACTTCTCTTCAAATGCCACTCTCTCCTTTCTCTCTTTACCCTGAAACCTGCATGTTTACGTAATGACGCAACAATGGGGACTCATCAAAACCTAATTCCTGGTGCACAATAATGCAGCAGCCCGAATCGATGCAATGAAATCGACCCCCTTCTGCTGGACATGGAAACCCTTTGCATGATGGATGTGTTGGAAAGGCAGGTTCCAGATCAGGACCAGCTAGTGTAGGCCTTGCGGGCATGATGAGGACAGTAAAATCAAGCCCAACAACGTGTCTGACGACGCATGGCGTGCTCAGAGACACGCAAAAGATCTCTTCCCCTATACATATTTTCTCTTCCTCCTCCTTCTTTTCCTCCTCCCCTACTCCTCCTCCTCCTTCTCATCATCTTCATCATCATCATCGTCGTCGTCGTCGTCATCATTGTCATCATCATCGTCATCGTCATCAGCATCATCGTCATCATCATCATCAGCAGCAGCAGCAGCAGCATCATTATCATCATCAATGCAAGCTTCTTCGTCTACTTTTTACATTTAGTCAAGTTTTGACTAAATGTTTTAACATAGAGGGGGAATCGAGACGAGGGTCGTGGTGTATGTGTGCGTGTGTGTGTGTGTGTGTGTGCGTGTGTGTGTGTGTGTGTGTGTGTGTGTGTGTGTGTGTGTGTGTGTGTGTGTGTGTGTGTGTGGGTGTGTGTGTGTGTGTGTGTGTCTGTCTGTCTGTCTGTCTGTGCGTGTGTGTGTGTAGAGCGATTCAGAGTAAACTACTGGACCGATCTTTATGACATTTTACATGAGAGTTTCTGGGTATGATATCCCCAGACCTTTTCTTCTTTTTTTCGATAAATGTCTTTTATGACGTCATATCCGTCTTTTTGTAAAAGTTGAGGTGGCACTGTCACATCTTCATTTTTCAATCAAATTGATTGAAATTTTGGCCAAGCAATCTTCGACAAAGGCCGGACTTCGGTATTGCATTTCAGCATGAAGGCTTAAAAATTGATTAATGACTTTGGTCATTAAAAATCTGAAAATTGTAATTAAAATTAATTTTTTATAAAACCATCCAAAATTACTTTTATTTTATTCTTTATTATGTTCTGATTCCAAAAACATGTAGATATGTTATATTCGGATTAAAAACAAGCTCTGAAAATTAAAAATATAAAAATTATGATTAAAATTAAATTTCCGAAATCGTTTTAAAAACAATTTCATCTTATTCCTTGTCGGTTCCTGATTCCAAAAACATATAGATATGATATGTTTGGATTAAAAACACGCTCAGAAAGTTAAAACGAAGAGAGGTACAGTAAAGCGTGCTATGCAGCCACAGCGCAACCGCCACAGCGCTGAACAGGCTCGTCACTTTCACTGCCTTTTGCACTAGCGGCGGACTACGGTCATTGTGAAAAAATGCAGTGCATTCAGTTTCATTCTGTGATTTCCACAGCTTGACTAAATGTAGTAATTTCGCCTTACGCGACTTGTTACTCTTCTTACACTTCTTTCTTTTTCTTCGAATGACTATGCAAGGGTTTTGCTAGGATTTAATGTCTTCGGCAAGTTAACCAACCTGTCCTTTAAACTTTTGGCAATGGTTGGAAGTTCAAGGCAGTTTTTGGTTTCATTTTCCCGCCGCCGTGATAACAGTTTGCCAGAACCGCCGAAATGACGGCAAAGTTTTCGGCAGTTTGAAAGAAGTTTTGGCGTTTTGTCGACAGTCGACACCAAAGGACAGCTCTGCCAAGCCAAAAGCAGAGGATGTGATGGGTTTCGTTGGCGGCCGTCTTCCGTCCGATCTTGTTTTCGCGGGGGGGGGGGGGGGGGGGGGGGGGGGAATCCTCTTTTTTGTGGAAGCTTTTGCAACCGCGCATTATTATGGGTTCGAAGGGCAGATTCCAAAGCGGATTAGCTGAACTTGACGGGAGTGGTGGTGACAATCAAATATCTCTGCATTAATCTATATATATATACGACTTGTGTCTGTGTGTGTGTGTGTGTGTGTGTGTGTGTCCGCGATGCACGGCCAAAGTTCTCGATGGATCTCTTTCAAATTTGGTGGCCATATTCAGGTACACCCCGGACACAACCTGGTCGATGAGATATTTCAACACGTGCTCTCAGCGCGCAGCGCTGAACCGATTTTGGTTTTTCTCTGGATCCATTCCCAGTAACTCTTCCTTATCTTCTCCAGTTTTTTCAGCGTTTATCTCCCTTCCTTCGTGTGGCGTCAATCCATATTCCCGTTTCTATTTTTAGGTCACTGTCGACAACGCTCAATCCATATTCCCGTTATACTATTTTTACTCTTCTCCAGTGTTTTGTGCGTTTATCTCCCTTCTTTCGTGCGGTGCGCCGGCAAAGCCGGCGTGTCCCCGGCGCAGCCGGGTATTCGGCTCGACTTCTTCCCGGCGAAGCCGTACCCGGCGAAGCGGGTATTCATCTAGTAATAAATGATGGAACATGTATATAGCGCTTCTCCACAGCTCGAAGCGCTTTACAAGTTCAATCAAAACACAACACGATATATATACAACTAATACAATTTGTCTCAAATGAAAAGGAAAATACTCATCAAAGAGCACACATACATGCATGCATACTAATACTTAGAATCACATTGTTTCACAGTGCAGCAAAGTGCACATTAACGTCTTGAAAATGATCCTTGGCATGCATAACAGCACCTGAAAGCTACGCCGCATGTGTCCCTCTCCTTTCTTATTCTGTCGTCTGTTTGATCTTCTCTTTGAAGTCGTTCTTCCTTGCTTTATAAAGTCTACTCTAAAACTGTCGGGGGCTAAATATATGCCTCGTCCGATTTTGTCGTCTTATAACTTCAAAACTATGGAATCTTTTGCAACTATATTTGGTATGGCGTTGCATCATTTTAGCAGCTACCTGTCTTCAAATCCTATATAACCTTTATCCTTACAAGATCAAGGTCTCTTGACGGCCTTTTTTCTAAATATGCTCACCAAAAAGAGCTGCTGAAAGGAGAGGGGAAGTCCTTTTTTGGTTCACGCATGCGCGATTGTTCCTTCCGTTTACGTCACATGCCGACGTAGCATCGTACGACATGATTTTATCGCGGAAAAAACTTTTTTTTTTAAACCGTGACGTATCCCAACACATTCGGTCTCTGCCAAAGAAAGATTAATCGTCTTGATCGTATCGCTTCGCTCGCAGCCTCGCAGTGGCTCAACGCGAAGCGATCGAAGCAACAAGCTATAATCTCGACCCCGTGAGCGCCCCAGTCACTCGTTATTATAATCAGGCCAGATCAATTCGTCTAACTTTCCAGCCAGCTAATTTGAGCCGAGAAAGAGGGATAAAAAGGGAGGGAATTCCAGGGGAGGGCAGGCAACACGACGATTTCTTTCCCCTGATGACATTCGCGAAGAGGGAGGGGGGGGGGGGGGGGGACTGGGGAGCTGAGGTCGGGGGGGGGGGGGGATGGGGGTAGGGGTGGGCGTCGGGGAGGTATGGAGGTTGAGGGGGGCGAGTAATGAGTTAAAAAGCTCAAAGAACACGTGATTCCCTGTGATTCAGACCTGGCGACAAGCGGCAGGCTCTAAGTGACATTCGGGGCATTGCAAGCAACATGTGACCATGTTAAGGATAGAAATAAACAGAGAGTCTGACAGGCAAGCCAAAGCAGCAGTAAACTTGTATAGAGTTTGCTATAGTAACCACTGAGTGGTATGTGGACTAGCTATAAATATGGTACTCAGTGTATGTTACTGACATCGATAACATCATCAACACGTGACGTTGAGGACAGACAAAGAGTCTGAGAGAACGGACGAGCTTCAAACCTCACACTCAGTAATACCGGAAACGTTACCAACCTGTTGCGTCAGACCAAGAGTGAGACATCAACTGGCATTGTGAGCAATAGCCTTGGCAAGACAAAAACAATGCGACAAAGAGACACAACAGGTTGCGATTTTGAGAGAGAGAGAGAGAGAGAGAGAGAGAGAGAGAGAGAGGGAGAGAGACAGAGAGACAGAGAGACAGAGAGACAGAGACAGAAACAGAGAGAGAGAGAGGGAGAGAGAGACAGACAGACAGACAGACAGACAGACGGACAGTACAGACAGACGGACAGAGAGGCAGGCAGACAGACACACAGAGAATGAAATTCGCGGAATGGGAGAACGAGAGAGATTTTAATTCAGGGCGGAACAAAAAAAGAAACGCCCAGGCAATAAAAAAAAATTAAAAAAACGAACAAACAACAACACTTTTTTTAACAATGAACATTAAATAAGCGACTAAATTTTGCTTGTTGTTTTACATTTTACCCTCGCCCTTACGGGGAGCCGTTTTATTGAGAGAGAGAGAGAGAGAGAGAGAGAGAGAGAGAGAGAGAGAGAGAGAGAGAGAGAGAGAGAGAGAGAGAGAGAGAGAGAGAGAGAGAGAGAGAGAGAGAGAGAGAGAGAGATATCAACGATAAACCTCACAGAAGAAGTGGCGCGATTATTACTCACGCCAGTACAGCGATGATATCTCCCTGTCAATATCCATTCTTATTACAAGGGCCAGACAGAACGTATCAAAGGACAAAACATGAAATACCAAATCGTTGATTGCAAGTCATTCGCATCTCCAACACACTATGAAGACAAGCCTGGAAAGCTTATGAGCATGAGCAGACAGACAGACAGGCAGACAGACAGACAGACAGACAGACACACTGACAGACAGGTCGATCCCAAATCCAATGACAGATGACATGGTCAATAAAGGTCGTGCTGGGTTTTATTTCGTTATCGTTTTTTGTTGTTGTTGGTTGTTTGTTTGTTGTTTGTTGTTTGTTGTTGTTGTTGTTCATGTGATGGTGTACCAGAACGTGCAAAATTATATCTGATGCATCAGATATAAATGTCTCATTTATCTGGCACAGACTGAAACAACAGATCAGAATGCATGCTGAAATTTGTCCAGTAGATAACACACACACACACACACACACACACACACACACTCTCGAATCCCAGTCCCCAGAGAAAATGATGGAATCGCCTGACCATTGACAATTCAATACAGATTACATGTTTTCTATTGTAGGGTACTTTCTAACTTTTGCAGCTTTTTTTTTTAATGGAAGAGTGAAGTCTGTAAAGTCGTCCGGTCGATTTACTTTATAGGCGTATTCCTCGTTTTCATAGCTTTTGCGTGTTCATTTACACGCAAGCCAGAATAATTGATCACCAAAATCCACACAGATATTTATCTTGATATTCGAGTGGTGTGCTTGAAAGTGCAAGAAGAGTTTCTTCAAGAATATTTTCCTGTTGTAGAGTTAAGGGCATGGCGCGTGCAAACTACATCTGTGCCATGGTGCATTAAAATCACGTTAGAGAAAGCAAATGCAGCGGGGTTTGTTTAAATTCTGGCCTCAAAAAATGAAGAAGAACATTACATTTGGTGGCTTGACTCTCAGTGGACTGGGCGATCAGTGTCAAGATAGGAAGGGCGATAAGCTGCCTCGCCGATGTTGCGACCCATCTCGTCATCGGCGTTTTTCCGGAAATGACCTGCGCTTTGTTGGAATTCCAACAATGGCCGCCATTGTAGGAATTCCAACTTTGCGCTACGCGATTCTAGAAATGTACCGCGCGCATAGTGAGAATTCTGCTCTTTCTTAGAATGCGATGTAAAATGATACAAGTCATGATGGCCTATGATGATCCTTGTGTTTTAAAGTGATCAATGCTTAGTCTTGAAAAAGCAGATGCATTGTATAACGCACCAAACCAACCAAATTACAAAAAGCAAAAACACTTTTGATAACTTCGGCGGGCTGTAACAACACAGTTCAATGACCCATCCCACTCGACCAAAACGCACCAATTTTACGTAATATTTTACGTTTCAGATCTTACATTTTACAACAACAAAAACACAACAAGAGTGTTCCGATATAACTTTTCACTAGTAACTATCGATTGTAATATTTTTTTACTCAGTCTTAACTGATTATATATTAAACTCACACAGTATCTCTGGGCTGCAGAGACAGCATTACGTCCTTTTACTGAGTAGGCTCTTGTCACCGCATGGTAATCTAGGCTCTTGAAACGTAATGTGCAAGTCTGTGCGCTATATTGATGTGATTGATTGTTGCAAAATGTTGATTCAAATTAAAGAGGATTTCAGCCTGTTGTAACAAACTAACACTCTACTCTGAGAAAAAAATCATTGTGTTCAAAATAGATCGAGACAGCAGCAACTAGCTAGCTGCATGCGCTGAGTGTCACTGAGAGAATTGTTACAGAGTGTTCCCCCACACCCCCAATTCAAGACTTCCCATGTATAAGACCTTGCTTTTTCATAACTCATAACTCATAACTCATAACATTTTATTGATCCAACAAAGGAAATTAAATTGGTCATCAGCACATATAGGTCATTAATTAATAATTATAAAAGAAGAAGAGAAGAAAATTTATAAAACCCATGATAACAAAAAAATATCTAAAGTAATATATGTACAACTACAATACCCTTTTTACTTGCACACTTGACACACCGACACACCAACACACATGCATACATACCTACATACATACCTACATACATACATACATACATACATACATACATACATACATACATACATACATACATACATACATACATACATACATACATACATACATACATACATATGCCTTATTCATGACCTGTGAAAAGGGTGTACTTGTTTGTGCCAGTCAAAGGGTTGCCATTTCTAGAACGAGGCAGCTCGTTTCCGGAAATGCGGCGCTTTGTTGGAAATCAAATGAGGTTTCGGGAAATCCCGATTATTCCAACTCTGCCCCGGATTCTTACTTTGCGCCCAACACCGATATCAAGCGTTTGGCAAGGGTTTTCTCCCATTTTTTGTCTGTTTCATTTCCTTTCTTTCTCCTTTTCTTCCTCGTACATGGGATGAAACTCCCACGTTCACTCATATGTTTGCACGAGGGGATTTTTACGTGTATGCCCGTTTTTACCCCGCCGTTCAGGCAGCACACGCCGATTTCAGGGGAAGCATAAAATGTTCACTCAGCAAATGAAGCAAACAGGATCTTGCTTCAAATGCAGTATAGTATGAATGTTTTGAGTTTGTTGCGGTTGACCCTGCACAGTTTGACCTATGATGTTTTTGTTGAACAATTTGGCCGTCACCCCTCCCATAGGGTGACGTATTTCACAACTTCCTGTGTTACACAAACTCAGTGATGACCAATTTTGCCTTCACCCCTCCCATAGGGTGACGGATTTCACAACTTTCTACTGATGAACAATGTTGCCTTCACCCCTCCCATAGGGTGACGGATGTCACAACTTCCTGTGTACACAAACTGATGACGTATTTCACAACAAAATGGCGCTGCCCATTGTCAACCTCGAAACTAACCGTACTGAATGGGGGCCTCCTGGCCCCAATAATAACGCGCGCACATGCAAAATTCGCAACAGGCACTTGATATACCTGTTATTACACCCCCGGTATAGGGGTGTGTATAGGATTCGGTCGATGTGTTTGTTTGTTTGTTTGTGTGTGTGTTTGTGTTCGCATATAGATCTCAAGAATGAACGGACCGATCATCACCAAACTTGGTGAACAGGTTCTATACATTCCTGAGACGGTCCTTACAAAAATTGGGACCAGTCAAACACACGGTTAGGGAGTTATTGGTGGATTAAGATTCTACAAGGACTTATAGAGGGACATATTAATGGTCAAAGGGAAATAACCTTCTCAGTTGGTGGCAGTGAGAATGGTTATTTCCCTTTGACCAACGGGGGTGTTTTTCCTACCTCGGAGGAATTTCTTGTTTTTTCTCCTTTAACAAAAAAAACCAACTGTCCTTTTCATGGGGTATTATTGCACGACTGAGTTGTTTCAGTTTTACGGTGCACTTTCAGTTTTTGTTTTCTTTATACATTTAGTCAATACATTTCACAGTAAATAAATGTCAGTTTGAAAATAGAAATGAGGGTGAGCCGGGGAGTGTGTGTCAGTGTGTGTGTATGTGTGTGTGTGTGTGTGTGTGTTTGCGTGTGTGTGTCAGTGTGTGTGTGTGTGTGTGTGTGTGTGTGTGAGTGTGTATGTGTATGTGTGTGCCAGTGTGTGTTTGTGTGTGAGAGCCTGCCTGTGTGTGTGTGTGTGTGTGTGTGTGTGTGTGTCTGTGCGTGCGTGTGTGTGTGTCTGTGCGTGCGTGTGTGTGTGTGTGTGTGTGTGTGAGAGCCTGTGTGTGTGTGTGTGTATATATATATATATGTGTGTGTGTGTGTGTGTGTGT
Source organism: Littorina saxatilis (assembly GCF_037325665.1). Taxonomy (NCBI): domain Eukaryota; kingdom Metazoa; phylum Mollusca; class Gastropoda; order Littorinimorpha; family Littorinidae; genus Littorina; species Littorina saxatilis. The sequence goes on from NC_090245.1 coordinate 80,126,905, forward strand.
GTGTGTGTGTGTGTGTGTGTGTGTGTGTGTGTGTGTGTGTGTGTAGAGCGATTCCAAGAAAACTACTGGACAGGTCTTTTTGAAACTGTGGATGTGAATTCTTCCAGTTGATATGTATGCCCAGAGTGTTATTTTCCATGTTGGGATCATATTTTAGTCCAACCGTCTTTAAAAAAAAAAGTTGAGGCTGCATGTGGCGACCGCATTTTTAAACCAAATTCATCAAAAATGTTGTTAAACGTTCTTTGACTCAGCCCGGACTTTATGATTTCATTTCAGTTTCGAATCTTTATAATTATTTGATTAATTTGCTAATCGGTAATATCTATCTAAAATTAAAATCGCAACAACAGACACAAACCTAATTTTGCTGTATTCTTTAGTTATTACTAGCTAAATCCAAAAAGATATAGAAATTAATGTTATGTGTGTTCTGAAAATAGGCTCAAACATAAAGAAAATATTGTTTATACAAACTAAGGTTCACATTTTGTTTTACCAAAGCCGGTTTCGGCCAGCCAGGAGTGTTCAGTTTCGTCAGTTCTGACTGAGATTGGCTCAATGTGCTTAAAATATTGACAACTGAGGCTCCCCAAGCTGTGCGTCCCAGCGTCATATGCGCACGAGAAGCCGAAATAACGTACTATATAGAAATTCCTGAAGGGGGTCCCGCGACGCACTAAACTTTAAATAAAAAAATTAAAAATGTTTTTAAAAAAGCTTGTCCGGGGCCGGATGTACCAAATTTGCGCTATCAGAACTGATGAAATCGTCTATTAATGTCCATACAGAATGGACAAGAACGAACACTTGGCTGGATTTCGAAATCAGTAAATCTAACCGCGATGAAAGATGACGCTCTTGTGAAGGTCTCACAGAACTGCCAACATTCTGGTTTTGGGACCCTCTTAAAACCACCCTCCGTCTCCCGTAAACCATCTGTTTCTGATCCCTGAGCCTCCCGAGCTTTTACAGACAGTACAAACATACTTCCATTTGAACGCTTACCGCTCGGGAGAATCCTGGCTGCTTTCTGTTGAGAGTGAAACATTTTCAAACAATTTATTTCGTGCAGTTAGAAAAGGATATACTACAAAACAAATCGAAAGCCTCGTTTCGGCGCTAGAACTAACTTTTAAAATCTAAATAATAAATTGACAGCATGTGAGACAAACATTCTTTAATCATTAAATGATTCTTTTTTCATCAAGACAAGATCAGTACAATTTGAAGTTTTGACATTTTGAATAAAGGGAGCCCGGAAGCAGATCATGCAAGGTCGTGTTTGCCGAAGCAGACGAATTTTCTGCATATCGCCAGTTTCTTTGAACGGCAACCGTCACCGCTCAGTGTGTGCCACACGCAGTCGTTTGTTGCTTTTTAGATTCAGATCGATCGCGAGGTACACAATAACGTGCTATGGCAAATACAGCGAGTCGCATGGAAACCACAAACTGACGACTTAATTCATCACGTATGTGAAAAAGGGAAAGTGGGTCACACGGGTCCACGATCGCTCGGGGGTTGAATAAACCACGATAACTGGTGTGTGGTTTACGCATGCTAAATAGCCCTTCAAACGAACTGTCATTTAATGCTGTTAAACGCTAGTGCAAGTCTGTTCCATACTGAGGTTAGAATTGCTTATTTCGTGAAAGATTCCATCGTTCTGTAAACCTCATATGAGGCGGAGTGAGACTTTAAGTTCCGCTGAGGGGTTCCTTTACTTGGGGCGCTGGACTTGAACCATATTTAAAAAAAAAATTACGTTGTCACACGTACTAGATGAGTAAAACTCAACTTCAATTGCATCCAGTGTAAGCACTGCATTGAATAAAAGAATGTGAGCTACTTTATAGCAGAAGTTAATCTTCAACTGAAACTGATTTATTTGCAGAGTTCAAATATTGAACAGCACCAGACAACACTTTAAAATCTTCTGAGACAAGCAGTGTTAAGAAAACAACTGACCGGAACTGACCATAACGCATGGTTCATGCAGTGTCACATCCTCAAACGTGCGTTTATTTTGTTCTCACACAAATCCACTCTGTCAGATGGAGAAAAGGACTACTGCTTTAAAGAGCACATCACTGTAGACAGTATTGAGATCGTAACACCAAAGTAACCATGTTACAATCTAAGCTGTCTCTACAACGACCAGTGTGTTGTACATTCATGAAATTCTGCGTGGGGAATAATCAGTTATTTGTGCGGTGTATTGCACAAAGTAGAATGTTGTGTCACACGTGGCAATATCTTAGAAATTAGAAGAGTACGCCCTATTTTATTTGTTATTCTTGGCCTTAGCACTCCTTGAACTTACAGAAAAATCCTCTTTTAAAAAGTTTTTATTACTTAACAGTTTTGGCAGTTATGGTTTGCCATACCCGGCACTGAAAAGCGCTGTTATTTATTTCCTAGATCATTTGGTGTTCTGTCGATGTGTATTAGATAAAATGAGAGAATCACACTCATATCTTTATTGTTTGCATCGTAATAGCTATCAAATGAATTATTTTTCTTTCGATGTTAAATTTTGCGACACTAACTGGCTTGAAGCGGAACCGGAAATACTGTTTGTACGAAACGAAATAACAACACTTCGTCACTTGGCTGCTTTCGACACCCATCAGCAAAATATGGAAGAGACAAGCGATCGATTTCACTATCTGTACAGCTGTGATTTGGACTTCAATGTTAGCATTAAAATGTAAGTCGCTTTGTTCATGATATGAATAAATCGTACTTAAACTCGCATTCGGGGTTTGGCTTAGGCAACTTTGAATTGACACTAAAGAGAAGAGATCGCTAGATTAGAACTAGTAGTAGTAAAAGTAGCTTTCGCGTGATGTTGAATCAGTGGTTGACGAATATCTAGTGAAACCAAAAGGTCTGTGATTAATGGTAGCTTCTAGTTCTGCTGGAGTAGATGACATCAGAAAAGGTTTAAGGTTTATGTCGTGTGTTTGGAGTTTTATCAAGAACCATTCGGCACTGTCTGTCTTGCATTTTGAATATTTTGCACATTGGAGCCTGTGCTTTTAAAATATAATTATACGCAGTAAGCCGCAGCACAGCTGTTGCATGCAGTGTTTGCTTCTTAATATGCTTTCACTGCACTCCGCACAGTGTTTAGTCGTATTGCTGAAAGGAAAGGTGGTAATCTTGAACTTATTTATAGGCGTTCAGAGTGCACAATCTAGCGGTACCCCAATCTAGTGGCATTAATTGACTTATTTTTGATTCAAGTCCCTTTAAAAACACTTTCTACCCCACCTATGTTGACCAAGTTTTTTTTAGCCATGACAAGCTGTGCTGCAGCAGGTCACTCAGAATTGTAGTAACTGTGTAGTAACTGTGTATCAACATGCTGAAATGCAGGTGTTAGATGGACGTTACAAGAAGCGACTGAAGCTATCACTGTATCAGTCTGAGCGGATATATATATCCGTACCTGGTCAGATAGAGCCATATGAGTGGGTACGGATATATTCTGGGAGACAATGAGTTAATCAAACCAAAAAATAACTATCGTGAAATTAATTGACGGATTGAGCTTCAAAATTAAGCATAAATAATTAATTTGATCGAGGAAAATTACTGTCATTGAAGAGATATCGACAGAGTTGTCTCCCTTCCTTAAAAAAAAAGCACCAAAATAGCTGCGCCTATGTTTTCCTTCTAAAACCCATGTAAATGAAAGGCATCTGTACAGTTCATTCCGTAACTTCAAAGGTATCTAAAATGATTTGTTATGCTTACAAGAGCAGGTTCTGCAAAATTAGAGGCTTAAATTGCAGCAGAAAAACATTCCCTGAATTTACAACGCTGAAGTTCAACATTACGGGTAAGGCAACGACAACTCATTTTCAGAAAATTTCTATTCGGCTTAGTGCGTGTATTAAGAGCATCACTTCTTAGCTCTTGCTGCTAGTGCGCTTGATGAAGTTGATTCAGTCTCTCACACGCATACGGCATAGATCTATACGATCTAGGCATTGCTTTCAACCGTTTAACTCGTCAGCATTCGCTTCACTATCTATTCGCAGGGAACAGAATGAAGCCAATCCTGTCTGTTTGAATCATTCCAATGTCACTAGCTGTTATCAGCTCAAAAACTGAAAGTAAAATCTCAAAGAAAACAATTACTGTTTCTTAACTTAAAACACAAACAGTTACTGAGTTAGTATCTGGACATTTTATGTTTTAGAATACTTTAACAGTGTCATAAAGTGATCTATGAAGGTTGATTCTCAGCCGTGGGTTAATTGTCAAAGTTGGTCTGTACCTGTTTTTGAAAGGATTTAATTTACTTTAATGTCACTGTATCAATTTAGTGCTGCGCAACAATCTTACTTCTTACTAAACTGTGTGTTGCATAGCAAGCAAATTACTTTGTTTTTGCAGTGGAACACTAGAAGGAGAAGCAAACCGTTACACACTAAAAGAGCTAAAGGATGACCCAGCCAAGCGTTTCTCAGGGACATATCAGAAGGAAGGTCATGCTGACCTCTACGTCACATGTCAGGTGTTCAATGGTGGAAGATCTATGGGTCTTCCAGTTCAGACCTGCTACAAACCCATCAGTTCTCGATGGAAGTAAGTATTACCAAAATACTCATATTAGTCAACCGTCACTTTGCAACTCGTATTCTCAAAATGTAAAATTAAAGATTTCACTTCTTTTGACCATGATGATCATTTCATTTGCTGTCCAAATTTCTGAAAATACCAAGAACTAATCACATGTAAAATGTGATACAGTGTACGTGCACTTTCTTAACAGTGTGCTGTCTGTACATTTTATATGAAAAATCTTTGTTCCGATTTAGAATGATATGATGAGAAAGAGCAATTAGTCGATGGCTAAATTTATTTAAAAATGAAGGGAAAACAGTTACATGTTTACAAAAACAGTCTAATATTTCAATAAACTTTTGTTCCACTCTTTGCCAGGAAGTACTGACTATTTTCGAGTTTAATATTAAATAAAACTTGAGTGCAGTAAGCTGTTAGTACATCACTACATGTACTGAATTTGGTTTGTAGATTTTCATGCACATGGACATTTTTTTCATTCAGGATATTAAATCGCTTTTGTTCCTTTTTCTAGCTGGAATGAGTGGCTCCTGCTGCTGCCAGTCACATTCTCAAACCTGCTAAGGAACGTTCTGTTTAGAACTGAATTAATTTTAACATGTTCACACGCATCAGTATTGTGTATGCACTCAGGAATCTTTAATCCTTCGTTTTAGTTGGAATGAGTGGCTCCAGCTGCCGGTCAAGTTCTCCAACTTGCCAAGGAATGCTGTCCTCGCTCTGACCATCTGGGACATTGAGGGGACATTCAAGGCAGTGCCCGTGGGAGGCACTTCCATCAAGTTCTTTAGCAAGAGGGGGTAAGGCGGTTTTGGCGACCATGCAACTACAAGCATACTGTGTTGCACTTTAGATGACGCTTTTTAAGTAGCAAGCAATGACATGTACAATTATTATTTATTGATAATTAAGTAGTTGTGCCTTGATTGATAAGTAGTTAATTGGTTCTGACTGTAAAAGGAATGGAAGTGCTTAGTTGTGCAGCAATATACATGATGTGTATACATATGGGTTTCTGTACATGAGAACAGTAAAGTTTCAGATAGTTTTACTCCTGTACTGTATTAGTTGATTGATAAAGTGACAAAGGGTTATACTATGGAACTTTATACCTGAGTAAAAAAAAATGTGTCACATACTGCATTTTCTGTTTTCAGAAAACTACGAAAAGGAATGCACGACCTGCGTGTGTGGCCAGGGACTGTTGGCGACGGCAAAGATGAGTCTTCCACACCCGGCAAGGCCAAGACAAACAACGACCAGATGGAGAGACTAAGCAAAGTCAGTGATTCTGATAGATGTTATTACTCAAATTTCTGTACGAATGGATTGTATGCATCTAATTCCTTCTACAAACTGAGATCCATATTGGCATTTTGTCTTGTTTGTGGTTTTGGTCCTGGACCCCACTAAAGGCTTTCTGTGTCTCGGCCCTCAAATCCAGTTCTACAATATGTATACTTTTTGCTGGTCCACTTTACACCAATGGGACATTTGTTCAGTAGTCTTTGGGATCCACAAAACTCCATTCAGCACAGATTTGTAGATTTTTTTTTTTTTATCTTAAAGGCCCGGCAGGAGTATATAAGGAGCCTGACCTTCTGCGTTGGCAAATCATTTCAAACCTCTTGCAGGCAACGGACAAATACTGCTCCTACATTTTCTTTAATATCTCAGTTAAGCATGAGTTACGGTGTCAGATTTTTTGTTCACACAGCTGGTTTTCACACATTTACCGCCCTATGCACTTAGATAAGGTTAATTCTCCATAATAAAGAAGATATTTGTAAACAAACATTTCAATGGGGATCTTGTTCAAAGAAAAGGGCGGAGTCAACACTCTCCGACGTCACAGATTTACACCATGCGTTCCAAAAATAGCAAAACACGTGGCATGCGGCAATTTGGTTCCAGAACATGCTGTCTCAGGTGCATGTGTATTTGTTACATCGGATATGAAGAAAGAAATGCAACTAACCTTTACCACCAGTTGTGGCCTTGATAGGGTATTCCTGTGGGGTTGGGATAAAGCTCTCTCACTAATTTGAGCACACAGTCGGGCATCATAAATTTTCTCGGTTAATGTTTACCCGTGTTGGATTGTCTTGATGTAAGGAAGACGTCTTTTTCGCCAAGTACAATGCACAATTCCAAGCACCGCGTCGGTCTAGCATGGACCAATACTTCTTGTAGAGTACTTTTCTAACGCCGGAATTCCTGCGGTGTGGCAATTGGCCTGTACCTAGCCACCTCTGGCGATGCCGGATTTGTCACACAAGGGCTGCAAAAACAAAAGGCACACTGGCCTACCCCAGAGGAGAGCACTGTACTAGGACCCGTGTCTCCGCTTTCACAATTGCCTCCAGGATCAGATAACCAGGTCTGCACCCTAACGGTACTACACACACGAGAGACAGCCTAGCGCCTCTGTATCGAGGTCACACGATGATGGCCCAGCACCTCTTGGTACACAAGTCGAATCTTTTATTACACACCTTCGAGTTTCAAATGGCCTCTGATTCTCAGTAAATAGTCTCCTTATTGCGTTCTCCTGGTCACTTAAAAGTTGAGAAGTGTTAAATCAAATTTTGCCATTTATTTCCACAGACAGAAAGAGATGTCAGTGCAATACAGCTTACAGACCGCAGCCTGGCCCTTACTAAGTTACTATCACCATCGGATGTTGGAATGTGAAACACTCAGGTTTTCCCGCCATCTGTCGACAACACTGATTGTGTTAGAGGCTCTCGCTGGGTGGAATAACAGACCGTGTTCCAAAGTATGCGTATACACTACGCAGATTATCACCGTTGACTTCGTCTACATGGTCCCGCTAACTATAATTACTGTCCCTGAAAGTGCCTCACAGGATGGGCAAGTTTACTTTCAAAACAGAAAGGGGTAATCTAAACTCGGTTTGTTCTAAGTGGACATGGGAAACAAAGGGACTCGGATCTTGGGTCGCCCCTGGCAACACAAATGGAAGAATCCAGGATATGCAAATGGTCTTCTGCAGTTTATTCCAAGGTGGTAGGGGGTTGAAAGGGGGAACGAACGGGAGGGGGGAGGGCGGAGGGGACAGTGGTCGGTGGAGCTACTATACTAAGACTGCAGCAATGTAGACTGGTGATGTGAAATCATCACCCACACATTTCGAGGTACCCTCCCCCCTCACCATTCGGTTCACAAGCCTGTTTTTGTCCTTGGTCAGTTTGAAAATGATTGGTTTGTTCAAGTATTCCGCCAAAAAAATGCGCCAAGATTTCCCTCCTCATTTTAGTGGTGTTTGACGCTTGCCCCACTCACTTAGTCAGAGTCTGATGCAAAAATTGACTCCAGAATTCTGTTCATTGACGTTGTGACGTACTAAACTTGTTTATTGTTCTCGGTTTTGGCTGATTCTGTGTTGTTTTTCTGTTAATATCAGCGAAAGTACCATCATAGCGGTGACTGAGTTACAGCAACCAAGACTAAGTTTCATTTTGTCCGTTTGACTAGCCTGACATCTACAGCCTTGACATTGTTATTCTGTTTCTCTCTGTGTGACTGATTTTTTTGACACAAAGGTTCTCTGTGTGAAAGTTCAATTGTATTGTAAATATAAACAAAATACGCAATCAATATGCAAGATATCACAAATGTTCAGAAACGAAAATATGTGAAAAACTCTGAAGAAGCTGAAAAGAAGAAATGCTGCTCGCACAGACAGAAAGCCAGATGGTAAAATTCAGTTTAGTGGTGAGAGAGAGGAAATTAATCTTATTTACGCCCAAGTTCAAAAGGTTAAAACATTTTTGGGAGAAGGAAATCCAAACAAAGAGCTTGTGGACACTATCTTGTGCTTTTTTTTATTGACAAAAACATTGAAGCTGATTTATTAGAGCGCCCTGGTGCCCCCGCGTCCCCAGTGCACTTTGGCCTGTTCGTGTTTACATCGCGTGCCACGCGTTGTGCTATTTTTGCTAAGCCCCGCCCCTTTTTCTGTTGCATTATGGGAGAGGCCGGATCGGCCGTGACGTGTTTAAGCAAAGGTTTGAGGTGCTGCAGTAAACTGAGTATTTTAAGCACACGTGAACCCCTTCCCTCCTCCCCTTCCCCCCTCCATATCTTCCTGACCTAGTCAGGTTGAAATGTTTTGTTCGTGGCCCTTCCCTAATTCACCGTCTGTGGAAATACCATATACAGCAGTCCCTCTCATGAACGGACACCCTTGGGCCATAGCAAAACTGTCCGTACATTGCAGGTGTCCGGTCACGGGAGGGGTGACCACACCACCCCCTCCCCCATACACTCACACAGAGACACACAAACAACAGGATTGAGTCTATGCTAATCACTTCTTGTGGCTACTAAACAATGAACTCCTAATACTTCTTTAAACGTTCTGTAAAAATGATTTGTATGAAAAGTGTTGAAAAGAAGAGATAAAATAAATCCTCTTAAGGCAGTGAACACACTCACCATGCACTGACATACGAAAGCAGCCACACAAACACAGCACAGAGGAGCGTGTGCAGATGCTTTGCAAGAATAAGCTTGAAACCTAGTTTGAATAAATAGCAGCAGATAGAGCTGCATGTCATAATCATGTAATTTATTTTCATCTTGTCTGGCTTTATTGACTGCATGCCGATCATGTGGCATGGCAGTGACTTTTCACTCTTCAGTCGGAAATACACTGTACATAACACAGCTCCCACTCTCCCTCACTAATGCCTACCCCAAGCCATGACAACTGATGCTTGGAAATTGTGTGGAAGAGTACACCTCTCTATTTCTCTCCAATGCTCTTCCTGCTGACATGCAGTGACACCGGACACCCCACAGAGTTTAGCCAGCTACCCCTCCACCCCCCCCCCCCCCCCCCGCCTCCCTCTCTCTCTCACTCCCTCCAGCCATGTACTGTTGGGCTGTGGCCAGAGAGGTCAGCTCCAACTGTTCATTCAGAGCAAAACCAGTTGACTGTGTCGTAACTTTTGACACAGCAAAACAACTGAAGGGTTCGGTCAAGGCTGAGGGGAAACAAGAGTATCTTGTCAATGAAAGAGGTTACACACAGACACACGATGCTGAGAACTGTGGCCGGTTTTTCACTCTCTTTCGCTCAGGACCTTCATCGATTGTGGTTTCTGTTGTTTACGTCCAACAGACAAGAATAAAGAGCACAGTGCAGTTTCATGTTGGCATCTTCGCATGTACTCCACTCCTGACCAAAACTACCCCCCCCCCCCCTGATGGGTACAGGTGCACTCAAGTTACCAGTGACTGTCGTCACGCCATTGCGGCTGTCATCTTTGCACCAAGAGCCGGACTGCTCTGTTATCGATTTTGTTGTGGTGAAAATTTGACGATGGTCTGTCCGTACATTGGAGGTATGACCTGCTGTTGGGACCGAAAATGAGTGTCCGTGTCCACGTTTTGCAGGTGTCCGTTTAAGGGGGGGCAAATATAGAAGGAAAACACTCCGTGCCGAGCAAATGTGTCCGTACATGTCAGGTGTCCGCTCACGCCGGGGGCCGTACATTGCAGGGACTGCTGTATGTGACCCTCCACCACGAAATGAATCGCATGTCACCTCGCGCGGTTCTGCGCTAGGCTTAACATAAGTCCGGGGAGTGTCTGGTAACAGTGTGAGGGTCACCTTAGTCACAGGCTTATAACTCAAACAGTTTTCGCTCTTTTCTAAAACGGTTTTTACCACTGCATAGAGCATAAAAAACTCTTTAAGAAAATGTAAAAAATATGAAAATCATGCAAAGGTGACATGCGACTCATTCCGTGGTGGAGGGTCACATATTCTTAGATGAGACAATGACAAAAGGTGACGTTTTCATGTCAGTATGTCCCAAATGACATCACCAGTACATTTTTCATTCTATCTAATCTGTTTTCGTTCTATTTTTTCTAATAACATGCGTTAACAATTGATTGCCAACTGGAATGGAAGAGCACAAAAAGTGTAACTTGATATGTAGTTTCTCTAGAGGGAAAAACATCTTCCACTTTCATGTCAGTGTGTCCCATGCAACATACATTTGCCAAACAGCTATGTGCAAGTAGATTATTTGTTAGTGGTATAGAAAATACTGATCAACAATTAAAGTCAGTTTTCACATTCATTTTCTACCTATTTCTTATTTGTTTATTCTGTTGGCAATGGTGAAATGTCAGCAATCGTGTGTCATTCGGGACAGTAGACATGACACCTGACCTTTTGTCACTGTCTCAGATGTGAAGTTCAGATTGTTGCATTTTCTATGTGTCCATGCACCACATTTGTCGTGCATTTTATGATACAATATTGGCATGTACATGTTATTAGTCTGCTTGCTTTTGTATTGAGTTGATTAATTTCTTACCTGTCAATTCAAGGCGGGACATAGGAGAAAGGTTGAAAGAACCTTGTGTCAGAACTGAATGAGATTTGTCTTGCATTTGATGATGCAATACATGACTAGCAGCTAGATTATTGATCTCATGGCTTTTGTATGGAGTTGATTAATACTTTGTCTATCACATCAAGAATCAAGGAGACTAGTTGAAAGAAAACTGTGTAGAACTGAATGAAATTTATCTTGCAATTGCACATATATGATGTACTAGATGATTACCCGCTTCGCCGGGTACCGGCTTCACCGGGAAGAAGTAGAGCCGAATACCAGGCTGCGTCTGGGACCCGGCATTGCCACACGGAGGAAGGGAGATAATCGCGGCTAGAGGAATACCCGGCTTCGCCGGGGTGAATCGCGAGACAGACAGACAGCGTGGCGGTTCATCACAATCACCTTTGCAGGCGAAGTCCTGTCAAACGGGATTGAGAATTTTAGAGCTTATTTCTTAGCCCTATATTATCTGTTGTGGCTTCTCAAATGCCAGAACATACAGACAGACAAAAGCCGCTAGACCACATCACAAACAGAACTCTACAATACACAGGTTTTTGCCCACACACACACACACAAACACACACACACACAGAGAAGCCGTATATATATATGTATATCTATATCTATAAATATATAGAGATAGGTGAGAGTGTATTTTTCGCGTGGCTATAAATTGATTCGACCTTTTCACTTTGACAGTAAGAACAACTTACGGGTGCAAGGGAAGCGTTCTGGACAGCGCAGTGACATTCTAAAAATAGTAACTTAGAAACGGGAATATGGATTGAAGCCACACGAAGGAAGGGAGATGAACGCAAAACACTGGAGAAGATAAGGAAGAGTTACTTCTAATGGTGAAATGAACACAAAAACCAAAATCGGTTCAGCGCTGCGCGCTGAGAGCACGTGTTGAAATATCTCATCGATGATATTGTGTCCGGGGTGTAGCTGAATACGGTGTCCAAATTTGAAAAAGATCCACCGAGAACTTTGGCTTTGGTGTGTCGGTATGGGGGCCCGGGTAGCTCAGGTGGAACCAAAATCGGTTCAGCGCTGCGCGCTGAGAGCACGTGTTGAAATATCTCATCAACCAGATTTTGTGCAGGGTGTATCTGAATATGGACACCAAATTTGAAGCAGATCCATCGAGAACTTTGGCCGTGCATGGCGATCAAACACACACACACACACACACACACACACAGACACAAGTCGTATATATATATAGATATATGATTGGCAGAATAGATGTTAATATGCTGGCGTTTGTATTTATTAGGCAAATGACTTGCCTTTTACACTACTTCAAGGCATATAGGAGAACTGTTGAAAGACCACTGTGCAAAACTGAAGACAACTTGTATTATACTGATTGTTTTTGCTTCAAAGTGTTTCCTGCACTTATTGCTACAGAGGTATTTGAGAGGACACCCTTTTGTCAAGGCAAAATTAGACCGCACTACAAGAGTCATTTCATAGCTGGTATATTTTACTCAGGTTAAAAGTTAAAGGGACAACAGAAGGGGTTCTTTTCTTGGAGGTTTCCGCTCATCAGAGGGGCCTCATATAGCAGGTACACGCACCACTGTACTACATGAAATAATCTGCAGTGTGACATGTTCACAGATGACCAAGAAGCATCACAACGGTCACATGATACGCTGCGACTGGCTGGACAGGCTGACCTTTCGAGAGATTGAGATGATCAACGAGAAACAGAAAAGGGAATCCAACTACATGTACCTGATGGTTGAATTCCCTGAGATCAAGTACGACAACCAGGAATACACCGTTGTCTATTACGAAAAGGTGCCCACTTAAACAGAATGCATGTTCATCTGTATGTCACTGTGTGTGTGTGTCTGTTGGTGTGTGTGTGGGTGTCTGTCTGTCTGTATTTGTGCACCATGTGTGAATGTTTGTGTGTGTGTTTCCTACTGTGTATCCATGTGAATACTTTTGCACATAAATGTGGATGTATGATAATTTTTACTGTATTATTGTCACATAGATGGCTAATTTTGACCAACATTTTTTATTTCAGGACGGAGACAAAGGGTGTGAATTTCGTCAGCATGCTGATCTCGTCACAATCCCCGACCATGAAATGCTCTTGGTGAGTGTTGAAATTCAATGTATTTCAAGCAGGCTCCACAGGCAAGATCTCCATTCATAATTATTTAAATTGTCCAAGAATGGTTGGTCATTTCTTTATTACAGTGGTACCTGTGGTGAAAGGACACCCATAGTAGATCAGGTAAAGTGTCCCTACATTGCAGGTGGTCTGTCATGACAGATATACTTTGGTAGAGATGATAGACAAGGGGACCCGAGGATGTGTCCTTTTAAGGGAGGAGTCCTCTCAGCAGAGGGGCCCCACATCGCTGGTACCGCTGCATACTATGTTACTTTGAATATGTGGCTGATATTGAACTGTGTGAGGAAGTTCAGGACATAATATTTTGCGACTTGCTTTTGAATTTGATGAATTCTGCTGCGATTGTAATTTCCTGCTGTAAAGCATTGCATGTGCATATATATACAGTACTTATGTGTATATATTATGTTATTACTTTCATTCTGTAAATATACACAAGCCTTTGTTTATTCTTGAGCCATAGTAGATTATAGTCTCTCTTTAGAGGAAGGGCCAGATTATCAAAGCAGATCTCTGTTTATTCTAGTACTTTAAATTTCAAAGAATTACTATTCTCTCTCTCTATCTCTCTCTCTCTCTATCTCTCTTTCTCTCTCTCTGTGTCTCTCGCTCTCTCTCTCTCTCTCTCTTCCCCCCCCCCCCCCCCCACCCCCTTCTTCCTCTCTTCTTACCTCCTTGCTAGATTATTCCATTGCATTGCAGGAAAACCTGTATGAGATCAAGCATCACAAGATGGCACGTAGCCTTCGCTCAGGACCCAGAGACAGGGAGCTGAAGCCTGATGCCAAGACGAGGGACTTGTTGAAGGTATGTTACAGTATCTCTGCACTGTTTCTTCCCCCCAGCCTCTCGTTTTGTGGCTTTTGATATCGCTCATCTCGTCAATTTTTTGACTCACATGCGAAGCAAAAGTGAGTCTATGTACTCACCCGAGTCGTCCGTCCGTCCCTTGTTAAAATTTTGTTCACATTCACACAAATCATTATAAGGCTCTGCTTTAGTGTTGTGCTCTGTTTTAGTATTTTGTTTTGTTTTATTGTTCGCACATTGTCCCCAGGCGGTTTATCATCCTCCCGAACCTCTTCCTCTGCTACTTTCTATTTTATTCACTTTTGTGTTTGTTTGTTTGTTTGTGCAATAATCATCTTGTAATTGTGATGCAGGCCTAAAGACAAATTTCTGTGTAGTGAAGTCACAGACAAAATAAAGATATGTATTTGTTTTTATCTGCTTCAGAAAATTGTGTCATATCCACCCACAACATTGCTGAGCTCAGAAGAACAGGACCTGGTGTGGAAGTTTCGATTCTATTTATCACAACAGAAAGAGGTTGGTATGCTCAACTTATCCGCATTTTCTTTTATGTGTGTGTGTGTGTGTGTGTGTGTGTGTGTGTGTGTGTGTGTGCTGTTTTAAGTGGAAGCAAGAACATTGGGGGGGGGGGGGGGGGGGCATTACTTATCTTCCATTGAACCATCTCCAGTTTCCTCTCACTGCTTCCCAATACAACTGAATTACTCTTTTTTTCTCAAGTATCCCATTATTTTAGCATGTCTTGTTTTGAGTATTGACCGTTCTGCAATTAACCAACAACCAGATATACATGTACTGTTTTAAAATGCTTTCCAGGCTTTGACAAAATTCCTGAAGTGTGTGAACTGGAATGTTCCCCAAGAAGTGAAACAGGCCACAGAGCTGATGATACGGTGGCAGGCCATCGATGTTGTGGACGCCCTGGAGCTACTCACCCCGGCTTTCTCCAACCCTCTGGTCCGCAAGTACGCTGTCAGCAGACTGGAGCGAGCTGATGATGAGGTAAATTGAGCAATAAAGTATGAAATGAAACTTTGAGTTTGGTTTGGTTTGCCTGTCGGGAAACACACAAAAACTTGTCCGCTTGGCTAAAACCAGAATTTTTGGAGTCTTATTCATTTCTAAAGTAAAAAAAGTTTGAGAGATAAACATTTTGGGACATTTTTTTTTATGTAAGTATTGAATTTCTTGGTGGAAGATGATGTGGAAACATGCGGAAATTAGTGCACGATGCATTTCAACAAAAATATCTGCTGAACGCTAGCTTGTGGAAGGTATCTGCTGATTTACCCTGCTGGATGGCAGATAATTGAGTACACTCGATAACTAATTGTGTTTGGTATGAAAGTGGGTTTTTTTTAGCGGTGGGACAATTTGGACAAGTATATTCCCTGATCAGTCAACTCAGAGAACATGCACATTTTCAACACACTGTAGAATGATTTACTTTTTCATAGTCTGGCAGTGATATGCAGTTGTTATAGGTCCTGCCAATAAGAGGTAGGATACTTTTCCATGAAAGAACACCCTCAGTGGTTTCTCTGTCTGTTACCTTGATCATAGACCAAATAGCCTGGATCACCAACTCGTCACGTGACCCTTCGAGGTTACGACTCTCGACTTTCAGGGGCGCATCGGGTCCGGTTTGAAAGGCGAGCGATTTGAAGACAGTGAGAAGAAAGCACGCTCCAGTTATTTGTGACAATGGGAGGTGACAATGAACTGGATTTTCCAAAACTCCAAACTAAACTTAACAAAACTCATCGAAAAACATGTTCCATATGCACTTTTGCTGAGTTTATTTTAGCATTTTCAGAACTTACCTCGGCAACTTCGTCCATGTTTACAATCGACACCGGATATCACGTCCCCCTGATTTCTGAAAGGCTTGTAAGCGTAGGTTCCTAAATGCGAGAGGCCGCTACCTCGTAATAGAGAGAAAGAGCGGAGAGAGAGCTAGTTGGCGGTCCAGGATAAATGGTCTATGCCTTGACCAAAATATACCTGTCATGAAAGGCAACTAGCAATACAGGGACACTCTTGGCTGGTCTCAAGAGTTTTCTTTCTTGGCAGATACCACTGTAGGTGTTTTAGTTCTGGACCAAGTTTGACAAACGTCTTGATAGATCATTCATTGATAAAATATTAAAGTATCATTTTTCTTTTCACAGGACTTGTTGCTGTACCTACTTCAGCTAGTTCAGGCCCTGAAATATGAAAACTTCAAAGAGATCAAAGAACACGTTGACGATATATCCCGGCGTCCATCTGTGCCGGCCTCAGATCGTGTTTCCATGTCCGAGTCGGATCCACTGTCTATGTCTGGATCAGACGTCTCTACTTCCATGGAAAAGGACAGGTAACATTGGAGTTGGAGTTGTTCTTGATTGAAGGCAAATAATATAAGTGTACTGCCTGTGGAGCAGGGCTGTTGCAAGCAGTTAAAAGGATTCCTCAGTTTTCTGCAATCCTTGGCGTAACCTTTCTCCCTCAATGAAAAAATGTTGGCAATTGTGAGGAAATTGTGACAAACTTTTCTGTCAATAAATTTTGGCAGAAAAAAACACGTTTATAATGCAGGTCATAAGAATTCAGTTTATCGTTAATGACAAGATTTCCTAATATTAAAGGTAAATAAGATTATTTTTCTGTTCTCTTAAATAAAGCCACAGAATGTCCAAGCAGAGACTCAAAGTATTTACTTTTGGGGACTGATGATATTTAGTTTTTACTCATGAGATGTTATTGTGCAGATCCAGCAGCAGTCTGTCTCATGCGTCTTCCACTGACTCTCTGACAGAAACCCTCAACAGCTCCGTCCCTAGTCGACCAGACCCTGCCTCCACTACCATGAAACTAGGGGTCAGTTTCCCTTTAAAAAAAAATTGTACTTTGGTTACTCAGCAAAGACTCTGAGAAAACAGGGTCTGAAAAGGGAGGGAGACTTACATTGGGGGTATTAAATGAAGTTAATGACAACTAATTCAAGAATATTCCCAGGCTGGGAGGGGGTCGAGGATACTAGCTACATTCATTCTATACAGATCCCAAATTATGATATTTTGTAGACTGTTTTCAATAGTATCACATGATTTACAGTGAGTCACAGATTGACAGAAAATGTAGTACAAAGGAACCTCTTTTTAAGACCTCCACAAATCTGAGAAAATCAGGTCTTAAAAAAGGGGGAGATTTTAAATGAAGGTAAATTTACAGACACTTATATGAACAGAAAATCTTAAAAACTAGGGTCTCGAAAAGGGGTGGTATCAAATAAGGGGGAGATTTAAAATGAAGGTAAATTTACAGACACTTATATGAATAGAAAATTTTAAAAACTAGGGTCTCGAAAAGGGGTGGTATTAAATAAGGGGGGGGGGGGGAGGAGATCTTAAGAGAGGGGTTCCACTGTATTATTCTTTTGTTGTTGCTCAGATGGACCTTGCCACTTTCTTGATAACCCGTGCCTGCAATAACCCAAAGGTGGCCAACTATTTCTACTGGTGAGTCACTGCAGCTGTTCATAATGTGGCAACAGATGATGAACGCAAAAATGTGTCATTTTTCTGGCAAAGAAAAGCTAGCTAAGTTATTCAGGATAAAGTTATCTTCATGAAAAGAAGAATGAAAGAAGAATTGATTTTTTTGTTGAACAGGCTAAAAAGGAAATTGGCTTTAGCGTGTGGAGTAAATGATGAAAATGATTTTTCTTCTTGTGTTATTATATAGCACATATTTTGCCATAACGAATGTAGGGGTTCAAATTCTGTTGTAATTGTTTGTTTCTTTGCTTTCTGTGTTTGTATTTAATTTAATCAGAAATACAACTTTTCGTCATTACTTTCACACAAAATTTCACATTAGACTTATGACAAAGCCTAAGAGAAATTATGTGTGTTACATTGGCCTTAATTCCTCTATCTCCCCTGCTTCCACTCCTCAATCACACACACACGCACCCAAACACACACACACATACACACACACATACACGCACCCAAACACACATTCACATACACACACACATACACACACACATTCACACACACACACACACACACACACACACACACACACACACACACACACACACACACACACACACACACACACATTCATACACACTGTGACACATGCACACCTGTTTTCTCCTACCTAGTTCCTCCACTCCCATCCCCACCCCCACTCCCCACTGTACAGCACTATACCACCCCATACTTCACCTCCTCCCCCTTCTCCACATCCACCCACCCCCCATCCTATTCCCTCATCAACGTTCATGTGGCATTTGCTGTCTGTAACTAGTATTGACACCTGTGACAGGTACCTGGCTGTGGAGTGCGAAGAGCAGCAGGACAATCAGCCCAGATACGAACAAAATGAGCAATGGAGGGCAATGTACCTGTACGTCATGAAGCGCTTCAGCTCTGCTCTGCAAAAGGTGCGGCTGAAAAATTGCACAATAACTTGTTTTTAGTGAGCCATAAGATGGATAGGGAGAGCCAGTGAAACACATGTTCATATATTTTTTACTCAGCATGCACACACACATATTGTACACATGTACATGTGTGCATACACACACACACACACACACACACACACACACACACAGCCACCAGCCAGAATTTTATGGAGAGAATTTCTGGGGACAGATGGCATAATACACACATGCATGCACACAGGCACACGCACACATCTTTCATAAAGGGGGACGTTTAGTTCCGTAGCAAGCATCTTTGTAGAATGAAGCTGCTTTGAAATATTTTGTTTATTTTATCGTCAAAATGTGTCTGACATTTTTGTGGCTCATTTTATGTTTGATATTTGACTCTGTGTCTGATATTTTTATGGCTCTATTTATGTGAGTCTGATATTTGTGTGGCTAAACTTGATTTCCCAGGGAGGCCAGACACTATGTCACTTACGCTCAGCGCTCAACACACAGAAAGATTTTCTCAACAACATTGTCGTCATGGTGAAGATTGTCATGCGAGAGTCAGGCAGTCGCAGCAAAAAGGTAAGTGTGTGTGTGGGAATGACAGAGTTGGGAAGGGGGCCGGGAAAGGAGGGGGAGGGGGTCATGTGTATATAATTGAGTTGATAAACTTCAGGCTGGTTATCTCCCTGTGCATTGTTTGTTGGGCAGTTTGTGTACAACTGCACTGTGTGACTCACAGTAACTAACCTGAGTCTGACTGGTCTGAGTATTTTTTTATTTTGTTTTTACAGCAACTGCCTACATGTGTGTGTACATATGTGCATGCATGTTCTAATTGCACGCTTGAGCAGGGGAGGGGAGGGAGAAAGAGAGAGAGTGAGAGTATTCTAATGATAAAAAAAGAATGGGAAAAGCACTACTGACATCGCAAGTGCTGAGAGAAATACTCTAGATCTCCTCCTCTCTGTTTTCTACAGATCGAAAAGCTGCAGGCCTTGCTACAAGATGCAGAGGCGTTGAAGGTGAACTTCACAACCTTCCAGGAGATGCCTCTCCCACTCAACCCTGCTGTGAGAGTCACCGGCATCATCCCACAAGAGGCTTCACTCTTCGCCGTAAGTAGTGATCAGACCTGGCAACTTGATGCCGTTGTGTTTTGTGTTGTGTTACGGAGCAAACTCAGATGCCCATGTGTTTTGTGTTGTGTTACGGAGCAAGCTCAGATGCCCATGTGTTTTGTGTTGTGTTACAGAGCAAACTGATGTCATTGTTTTTTGTGTTGTGTTACAGAGCAAACTGATGCCATATTGTTTTGTGTTATGTTACAGAGCAAACTGATGCCATTGTGTGTTGTGTTACAGAGCAAACTGATGCCTTTGTGTTTTGTGTTGTGTTACAGAGCAAACTGATGCCATATTGTTTTGTGTTGTGTTACAGAGCAAACTGATGCCTTTGTGTTTTGTGTTGTGTTACAGAGCAAACTGATGCCTTTGTGTTGTGTTACAGAGCAAACTGATGCCTTTGTGTTGTGTTACAGAGCAAACTGATGCCATTGTGTTTTGTGTTGTGTTACAGAGCAAACTGATGCCTTGTCGCCTGACCTTCCGCACGGTGGAAGGAGGTCGCTACGTCACCATCTTCAAGCATGGCGATGATCTGCGACAGGATCAGCTGATTCTCCAGATGATTGAACTTATGGATAAGGTGGGTTTTTTTTTCGCTGTCTGTTCTCTTATCTGCAAAGCTGCTAAAGCTATTGATCGTGTTCTTGGTAATCTCAGTAAGGATGAGGGAGGCATTGAATGCGAGAGATTAAAACACATTATTAGAGCGAAGCAGTGGAACCCCTCCTTTCAAGACTCCAAACCCCCAACCCCACCCCCAGAATTAAGACTTCCTCCTTTTTGACTCACATGCGAAGCAAAAGTGAGTCTATGTACTCACCCGAGTCGTCCGTCCGTCCGTCCGTCCGTCCGGACGTCCGTCCGTCCGGAAAACTTTAACGTTGGATATTTCTTGGACACTATTTGGCAAGATGGTGTATGATGACAAGGCCCCAAAAAACATACAGAGCATCTTGACCTTGCTTCAAGGTCAAGGTCGCAGGGGCCATAAATGTTGCCTAAAAAACAGCTATTTTTCACATTTTTCACATTTTCTCTGAAGTTTTTGAGATTCAATACCTCACCTATATATGATATATAGGGCAAAGTAAGCCCCATCTTTTGATACCAGTTTGGTTTACCTTGCTTCAAGGTCAAGGTCACAGGAGCTCTTCATAGTTGGATTGTATACATACTTTGAAGTGACCTTGACCCTGAACTATGGAAGATAACTGTTTCAAACTTAAAAATGATGTGGAGCACATGTTATGCTTTCATCATAAGACACATTTGGTCACATATGATCAAGGTCAAGGTCACTTTGACCCTTATGAAATGTGACCAAAATAAGGTAGTGAACCACAAAAAGTGACCATATCTCATGGTAGAAAGAGCCAATAAGCACCATTGTACTTCCTATGTCTTGAATTAACAGCTTTGTGTTGCATGACCTTGGATGACCTTGACCTTGGGTCAAGGTCACATGTATTTTGGTAGGAAAAATGTGTAAAGCATGTGAGTCGTATGGGCTTTGCCCTTCTTGTTTAAATCAAAACCCTGCCGTATCATATGTTCATAATGTATGTACATGTACCTCTATTTTAAGACTCCTCTCTTTTTTAGACCTGTTTGTCTCAATTTGTCAGGCGTCAAAATGGGGGTGTTGGTCATCCCTGCATATCTCTCTCTTTTAGAAGAATTGTCATCAAACTGGGTCAGTGTTTTTTCACTCTTTTGATTGCAGTTGCTACAGCATGAGAAGCTGGACTTGAAGTTGACGCCCTACAAGGTCCTTGCCACCAGCAGCAAACATGGTACGCTTAGTGATACAATGGATTACAATTTGATATTGTACAATTGCGATACAATGCCATGCACCACAATACAGTTCAATACTTTTCTCTGCTCAGCTTTGTTGGTTTTACCTTGCTTACTTCCCTTGGTTTCTAAACAATCTGACAGTAACATTAACTTGTTGCGTTCAATACACATGAAGTGCAGCGTTGCTCACAAAGCCTGCTCTCCTGACATCAGTTTCATTTTGTGTAAGTTGCTCCCCTGCTGACATTCACACTTGGAAGAATATGTTACGAAACAAAAGAGATTTGTACATGCTAAGACAATGACGTGTCAGCTGCTTTGAAAAGAGAGTGGTTATGCAGGTGTGCCGAGAAAGGGACATCACTGGGAGATGTGGATACGGTGGGTCTGCCCTGTAATGTGAAGTGGGTTTGAGTATAGAAGAGGGTATGCTTATTCGCAGTTTCCAGAGTTTTAATATTTTGTAAAAACACACGTTGGGTGGTCATCCATGACAGGTTGATACCATGACTTGTGACAAAATTTGAGCGATCGCAGTCACGTTAGACAGGTGATCTTTATGCAAAAGTGATTTATATTGTAAAAAAAGGGTTGGGGATCCTTTGGGGAGGTCTTTATAAGCAGGTGGTCTTTATAGACAGATGGTCGCCAGGGCAGGTTCAACTGTATGATGTTCTTCTTTCCCAAGGTTTTGTGCAGTTTGTTGACGCGGTAGCTATGGCAGAGGTGCTGCAGAAGGAAGGCAGCATCCTCAACTTCCTCAGAAAACACGCCCCATGTGAAGGGGAACCACTGGGTGTTCAGCCCGAAGTCATTGACAACTACGTCAAAAGCTGTGGTACGTTTTGTTGATACAGTTGTACCTGTAATGTGAGGCCCCTCCAATTGGAGGACACCTCCCTATAAACTCTGTTGTTGCATGTTTTTTTATGATCATTACTGAAATTGACCTGTTATAGACGGACATTAATCGCCTACAATGTAGGTATATTTTGAATAGTCCAAGTACTGCCCAGGACTGAGGTGCACAAAGCTAAACTGGATGCCACCCAAAAGGGTGGTACGCAGCTGCATGTCGGATTGGTTGAAATTGAGATTTGTTGTGATTTCAACCAATCCGACCCCGCGGCACGTTCTAACCCAATTGTGACCCTCCACCACGAAATGAGTCGCATGTCACCTCGCGCGGTTCTGCGCTAGGCTTAATATAAGTCCGGGGAGTGTCTGGTAACAGTGTGAGGGTCACCTTAGTCACAGGCTTATAACTCAAACAGTTTTTGCTCTTTTTTAAAACGGTTTTCACCACTGGATAGAGCATAAAAAACTCTTTAAGAAAATGTAAAAAATATAAAAATCATGCAAAGGTGACATGCGACTCATTCCGTGGTGGAGGGTCACAATTTTGCTTTTTGCATCTCAGCCCTGCTGTCATAGGTATTACTGCATGTACAAACTGCAGATGATGCATGGTGTGTTACCACAATAGTGGGATTTGTTGTCCAAACTGAAACTTTTTGAATGTTTTTCAAAATATAAATGATGACAGAACATGACATCTAAAGTCATTTTATTTAGCTGTTGATATAAACGTTTATATCTGAAATTTCAAAACTCGCATATCTTCTGTCTTTGTCTGCATGAAAAAGTGGTCTCTGAATATGTTGTGGTGTGTATGTCATTCATCATTGACTGCATCAGCATATAGAAAGCTAGAACTTTACAATTACAACAATGATGCATAATATACTTTCTTCAAAATGCCTGAACCTGGCTTTATTATTTAGAGAACATTAGTATGGAGCAGAATTATCGGCGCTGCAGATGAATTCAAGCACATTTTTTCTAAATTGTATGTTGAATTTGTGCAGCTGGGTACTCTGTTGTGACTTATCTGCTGGGTGTTGGAGACAGACATTTTGACAACATCATGCTCAGTACTAGAGGTTGGTCTTTTCATCTACAAGAATAAAAACAACAACAAAGGTTACTTATTGCAATGTTTAACAATAGCTAAAAGGAACTATTCACTAGTACATCAACCTGGTGGTATTTGCAGTGGATGAGCAAACAAAATAATAATGAGATAATGAACAGAAAATGAAAATAGCTCACCTCAGTGTAATTTCTTTGAACTCAAGATGGCAAGAGTCAAAGACAAAAGACAGATGTAACTGTATGTTAGTACTTGCTGGTGATCAAAGAAATTGGTAAATTACCATCGCTCTGTTTTGTTGTTTGTTTGATTGATCAAACTTTCAAATGTGACTTCACTTTAGTATGTATACTGAACCTCACAATGAAAAAAAATTCTCCCTTCAAACAAAATCCAAAATTTAAGAAAAGAGAGTACCGTATTTGACGGACTACAAGCCACGACTTTTTTTGTCAAAAAATCGCATTGCGGCTTATAAAAAGATGCGGCTAAAACGTTACCTAAACTGGAATAGCATTCACCTAATGGAAGTCACCGCGGATTTTCATTTCGCTCGATTTGCGATTACCGGTACTTTATTAGCTCTCTACTCAAGACTCGGCGCTTTTCTCTTTCTTTCGCGAATCTTCGTTTGTCAACAAGTCGTCATGACAAGATAGCGTACAGAGAAACACCGGATGTATCAGGATCTCGCGCGCACGAGATTTCTTTTTTGTGTCTCGCGATAGTTGGAGGAGCGAGAGCCGCCATGTTGTGTTTTCGTCTGCTCGAAATGTGCGCAAAAGTCATAAATCATCCCAAAAAAGCTTATTCCGGGCGGGACTACATGTGTGTGTTGGTTACAAATTGTGTGTGTGTGATATTTTTCTTCAAACTTTTTCACTTTTCTTCTTTGTTTCACTTGTTTATTCTCGGAGCCGATTTCGCCAAATACCGTACTTTCGTTTGCCTGGTTGTTTTGATTGATTGACACGATCTGATTATATATTTTTTTCACGGCGGCTAATATAGTGACGCGGCCTATACGTGGCTCGTCCCAATTTTATTTTTTAAAGTCGGGGGTGCGGCTTATAAAACGGTGCGTCTTGTAATCCGTCAAATACGGTAGTGTGGAATAGAGAGCAATATCTGTGAGGGCAACCAAACAAATTTAGAATTATATAAAACTCCTGGAAAATGTAAATGTCTTACACTGCAAGGACTGAATATTGGCTACAGCACAAACACTGTCTTACACATTTGTCCATCTGCATCACCAGGCAAGATGTTGCACATCGACTTCGGCTACATCCTGGGTCGTGACCCCAAGCCGATGCCGCCGCCCATGAAGCTGAGCAAGGAGATGGTGGAGGGGATGGGGGGTCCTGCCTCCGAGCAGTTCCAACAGTTCAAACAGATCACCTACACTGCCTTCTTGGCGCTCAGAAGGTAAATGTCTCACGCACTTGTGGCATTTCCTTCTGTAAACTTCTGTTTGGGTACCTGGGCTGACGTGCATGAGGCAAAACTGGGTCCCACCAAACTCGGTGGTACACGTACGCAGCTGCGGCTTCGGATTGGTTGAAATTAAGATTTGTTGTGATTTGTACCAATCAAACCCCGCGGGTTGTTTCTGGCCCAGTTGGTACTCAATAGGTAATGTATCACAAGGAGAGCATATCTGTCTGTAAGTTGGTCTGTGCATGCTGTAAAGATCTCCACTTTTTTAGTGCATTTGAAGTTTATGCTTTGACATGGACAAGTGTTACTCAGTTTTTCGCTCTATTTGATGCTCTTTCGTTTCCCAAAGATCGTTTGTAGACAAATTGTGTGGAAGCGTATAATACAAGTTTAAAACAACACAAATAGAAAGTAATTGCTTGTCATGGAACAGGAAGGTGAATCTGTTCCTGAACTTGTTCTCGCTGATGGTGGACGTGAACATCCCTGACATTGCCCTGGAGCCAGACAAGGCTGTGCAAAAGGTAAGCCAGGTGTTTGCATTGACCTGCTGAAAGTCTGGTAGTTATATGCCAAAAATACCAGGGAAAGAAAACTCGACAATCGGTCAATCCTACTGATTTTGATTGTATTTGAACGTTTTAGTTTCAACATAAAGCTGCTGCTCCGATTGTGGGTTTTATAAGCACTAGCTTCTAAGGCGCTCACAGCACCCACCGTCAGTATGCCGTTTATAACGCCCTGCAGTAAAAAATTCCTGGGGTGCCCACCCTGTCAATCGAAGTGCTTGATGCATGCATACTCTGTTAGTGTATGTATAGAGGCTACACGCCGAGTTTCAATGGATTAATCATATTCACGCGCAGTTTGCGGATCACGAAAATTGCAAGCTCCAGCTTATAAAAAGGATCTGGAAATTGTTTACTAGTAACAGAGAAAGCATACTCTGTTTTTTGGGGCTCGGAACTGAATCATACAGTAGCGTTGGACGTTTGTCACTTTCGAGGTGCAGACGTTTGTGCATTTTTATATTTAGTCAAGTTTTGACTAAATATTTTAACATCGAGGGGGAATCGAAACGAGGGTCGTGGTGTATGTGCGTGTGTGCGTGCGTGTGTGTGTGTGTGTGTGTAGAGCGATTCAGACTAAACTACTGGACCGATCTTTATGAAATTTGACATGAGAGTTCCTGGGTATGAAATCCCCGAACGTTTTTTTCATTTTTTTGATAAATGTCTTTGATGACTTCATATCCGGCTTTTCGTGAAAGTTGAGGCGGCACTGTCACGCCCTCATTTTTCAACCAAATTGGTTGAAATTTTGGTCAAGTAATCTTCGACGAAGCCCGGACTTCGGTATTGCATTTCAGCTTGGTGGCTTAAAAATTAATTAATGACTTTGGTCATTAAAAATCGGAAAATTTAAAAAAAAAAAAAAAATTTAAAAAACGATCCAAATTTACGTTTATCTTATTCTCCATCATTTGCTGATTCCAAAAACATATAAATATGTTATATTCGGATTAAAAACAAGCTCTGAAAATTAAATATATAAAAATTATTATCAAAATTAAATTGTCCAAATCAATTTAAAAACACTTTCATCTTATTCCTTGTCGGTTCCTGATTCCAAAAACATATAGATATGATATGTTTGGATTAAAAACACGCTCAGAAAGTTAAAACAAAGAGAGGTACAGAAAAGCGTGCTATCCTTCTTAGCGCAACTACTACCCCGCTCTTCTTGTCAATTTCACTGCCTTTGCCATGAGCGGTGGACTGACGATGCTACGAGTATACGGTCTTGCTGAAAAATGGCATTGCGTTCAGTTTCATTCTGTGAGTTCGACAGCTACTTGACTAAATATTGTATTTTCGCCTTACGCGACTTGTTGTTGTTGTCTCAGACCTAAATCATGTAGTAAATGTTTGATGTTTGTCACTTTATAGGTGCAGGAGAGGTTTGTGCTACACTACAACGATGAGGAGGCAGTACACTTCATGCAGAACTTGATCGAGAGCAGTCAGTCCGCCTTCATGCCTGCGCTTGTTGAACAGTTCCACAAGATGGCGCAGGTAGGTCTTTTCCAAAGGGGAGAAGAGGACTTCTACCTGTTTACCTTATGAATGCATCTACAGTGGTACCTGTAATAAAAGAACATCATGTATGAATTCACAATGTGAATACAGTCGAGACCGGATGTAAGAAAGTCGTCGGGACCCACTTTTTGTCTTTCATACATCCGGTCTTTACTAAATCCGGTTAACCGGATGTATGAAAATATTGTGGATTGACTTTCATACATCCGGCCACGCGTCTGTTACTTGATAAAAGTAGGGGTTTTTTCCATATCATTTTTGTATTTATTTGTTTTTTATGTTTAAATGTGTTGATACATATCCTTGTTAGAAGAAAAGGGTTGTGAATAACAAGTGGAAAAGTACATGTACTTACATACACTGACACAGTCAGGACAACCGATAGAAAGAGCAACTGTTTGTGCAAGGAACTGTTCTGCTTTGCATAAGGCCGTGCACTCTCCGACCCCCCCCCCCCCCCCCCCCCCCCGTCCCCGTGTGTGTGTGTGTGTGTGTGCGCGTACGTACGTACGTGCGTGCGTGCGCTCGCGCGCACGTGTGTGTGTGTGTGTGTGTGGCTCAACTGTATTGTGTGTGTTCCCTCCACAACCCTTTTGCGCTTTTGACAATGTTTTTGGTCGTGGAAGCTTTGTAATGACCGTTGGCGTAGCAAATAACATTTTCTGAGTTCTCTCTCTCTCCCCCCCTCTCCCCCTCTCTCTCTCTCTCTCTCTCTCTCCAAAACGCACGCATTTATAACACACACACACGCGCGCGCGCACTGAATACAAAAAAGTGAGTTAAACTTAAAACCAGTTTAATGGATTAAAACAACAACAACAACACACACACAAAAAACTGAGTCACACCCACGACCTATGCCTCTGGTTCTAATTGTACAAAAAAATGCCTTCCTGGGCTATTATGCATATGGCTCTTCAGTCATGACAAATTTATAACAGGCTAAAATGACTGAATAGACAAACAAAACAGATTATTAATGGAGTTAAACATAAAATCAGTTTAATGGATAAAATCAACAACAACAACAACATAAAAACAACAAGAACATAAAAACAACAACATAAAATACAACAAAATAAAATACAACAACATAAAATACAACAACATAAAAAACAAGAGGCGAAGCCTTCAAGGCTCACGTAAGAAATCGACAAACAGTAACACAAACTCAATCACTCCGTCACACATACACACACACACACACACACACACACACACACACACACACACACACACACACACACACACACACACACACACACACACACACACACACACACACACACACACAGTAAGCATAGGTGAAACTGTGCAAGAAAGCGAGACCCTGGATCTGCCAATTAGTCTCGGCCCGCTCACAATAACAATGACCGAGACTTTCAGTAATTCCTTTGCGTGACGGCTAACCCTCTTACGTCATAATGTGACGTCTTCAAATAGTTTCTATCACACACGTCAAACACTTTTGACCGAGACGTAATCTTCTTATGCGAGCTTTATCCATAGACTCGGAAATGTTAAAGTTTCTATCACACACACACGCACGCACGCACGCACGCACGCACGCACGCACGCACAGACAGACAAAGTTTATCATCGCATAGGCTACACTTACGTGAGCCAAAAAACCATAAAAAGATAACAACTGATTCACATCCATGACCAATGTCTCTGGTAATAATTGGACTGGGTGGCCGAGTGGTAACGCACTTGCGCTCGGAATTGAGAGGTTGCGTGTTCGAACCTGGGTCGGGCCGCTATTTTCTCCCCCCTTTCCTAACCTAGATGGTGGGTTCAAGTGCTAGTCTTTCGGATGAGACGAAAAACCGAGGTCCCTTCGTGTACACTATATTGGGGTGTGCACGTTAAAGATCCCACGATTGACAAAAGGGTCTTTCCTGGCAAAATTGTATAGGCATAGATAAAAATGTCCATCAAATACCCGTGTGACTTGGAATAAAGGCCGCGAAAGGTGAACATTCGCCTAACAGGCTTGAGGTTTGCTGGTCGATGTGAATGCGTGATATATTGTGTAAAAAATTCCATCTCACACGGCATAAAGCGCTTTGAACTTCGGATAAGGCGCTATATAAATAAAGAGAATAATAATAATAATAAATGTAACAAAAATGCCTTCTGGGCTTTTATGGGTCTTCGTGACGAATTTGTAACAGGTTAAAAAAAAAGATTGAATGGAGAAACAAATTAAACAGAACAACTCGTTGACAGCTATAGAATCTGGATAAAAATCAGTTGGTGGGGAAGTTTTCAGGGCATCCTCATTTAGACTACCTTTGTGGACACCACCCGCTCAAAATGGCCACAGAGATTTCGGAGGTAAATGTTCTCCTCGGACCTGTCTACCCCTTTATCGGGAAAAGGGGTGGGTGTGGCAGCCATCCCCGCGAGCATTCGGAAGTGGCTGTGTACACCACAATGGTGGTTTGAAGGAGTGTGGCAGCCGCGAATATCTCTACATCCGAAATCAATGGCCATCTGTGTTCGGGATTTGTGTGGACAGTCCTCTGCTGCCTTTATGATTTTAAGGCGCTCAGACAATGTCAACACTCTACGTTTGCCTGTAGCTTTCGCTTTGCGGTCCGCCATTTTGCAAGTTCGAGTCGCTATGGAAGGGAAATTACTCTTACCACACTTTGGTGACTTGGGTCTACTTTCGTTTTCTTACAACCGGTCTTGCAACAACGCATTTGTGCTGCTCGGGACCAGAGATTTGCTTTCATACAACCGGACTTTTATACATCCGATTTTCATACAACCGGAAAATTCTAAGTAATAACAAAGAGTAGCTTCTGCCGGGACCCTGCCTACCCCTTTCATACATCCAGACTTTCATACATCCGGTGTTTTATACATCCGGTCTATACAGTATAGACCGGATGTATAAAACACCGGATGTATGAAAGTCTGGATGTATGAAAGGGGTAGGCAGGGTCCCGGCAGAAGCTACTCTTTGTTATTACTTAGAATTTTCCGGTTGTATGAAAATCGGATGTATAAAAGTCCGGTTGTATGAAAGCAAATCTCTGGTCCCGAGCAGCACAAATGCGTTGTTGCAAGACCGGTTGTAAGAAAACGAAAGTAGACCCAAGTCACCAAAGTGTGGTAAGAGTAATTTCCCTTCCATAGCGACTCGAACTTGCAAAATGGCGGACCGCAAAGCGAAAGCTACAGGCAAACGTAGAGTGTTGACATTGTCTGGGCGCCTTAAAATCATAAAGGCAGTAGAGGACAGTCCACACAAATCCCGAACACAGATGGCCATTGATTTAGGTGTCCTCCTGCCAACGCTGTCGAAAATCATGAAAGACAAGAAAAAAAATCTTGCTTAGGCAAGAAAGCGGCGATACTGTGACGACGAGCAAGCGGGCACGGAGCTCTCAGCTGCCTTCTGTGGACAAAGCGCTGCTGGACTGGACTGAAGAGCCATAATAGCCCAGGAAGGCATTTTTTGTACAATTAGAACCAGAGGCATTGGTCGTGGGTGTGACTCAGGTTTTTTTATGTTGTTGTTGTTGTTTTAATCCACTAAAATGGTTTTAAGTTTAACTCACTTTTTTGTATTCAGTGCGCGCGCGTGTGTGTGATAAATGTGTGCGTTTTGGAGAGAGAGAGAGAGAGAGAGAGAGAGAGAGAGAGAGAGAGAGAGAGAGAGAGAGAGAGAGAATTGAATTGAATTGAATTGAATTGAATTGAATTGAATTGAACTTTATTTTACAAGGATTTAGATTTAAGGCTACGCCTTTTCTTACAATCTGTCCTTGGGACGCATAGACACACAATTATATAATAAAAATAAAAAATAATAAAAAATTAAAAATTAAAAAGTTAAAAAGTTAACCAACAACAGGAGGTCGGAAAACGTGATAATAAAGATGACGATGATGATGATGATGATGACGATAATGATGATGATAATGATGATGATGATGATAAAGATGAGGCATGAAGAGCATACATATGTGGTTATTCATAAAATCAAATGCATACTATGCAGGTAATTATAAATACAAGCTGGTGGCAATCGAACATGTAGCAATAGAGTAACAAAAATATGTTCAGAATATACAATGCACAGCATATTTTTGACGTAATACTAAGTTTGGTAAGTCAAAAGGCGTTAAACTACTCAGACATTAAGTGGTTTTTTACACATTTTTTAAAACTTTTTAATGACTTTAGGTGCTTAAAGGATGATGGAAGTGAATTCCAAACTGAAGTACCCGAAAAAGCAAGACTGGTCTTATACAGGTCAATTCGTGGAATTGGTGGGATCAAGTTGACCGACCCATATCTGTGGGTAGCTTTATTAAATAATGATGTAATGTAAATCGGCACTTTACCGTGATACAATTTATGCATGAAAATGGCTTTGTTTAACTTGAGATGCTTTTCCAGTGGAAGAAAGTTAAGCATTTTTAATTTCATATCTGTTGAGGCATTATCCTTTACGATGAGTTTTGCCGAGCGACGATAGAGAGAGTCTAACTTTTTCAAGTGGACATCACTGCTGCCATCCCAGAGCGTCGAAACATAATTAATGTGAGGCATTACATGAGCATGGTGGAACATTTCCAGAGTCCTTCTGTCGGTATTTTGCTTTAACTTGGATAGGAGGAAAACGTTCTTGGCTACTTTCTTGCAAATATGCTGTATTTGTGCCTGCCACTTGAATTCACAATCAAGAATTACCCCTAAAACGCGATGCTGTTGAACTTGTTCAATTGATTGCGTACCAATAGTAAGATTTAGTTTGAGTGGAGAAATCTGATGTTTTTGTCTGGTTGCAATTACCATACTTTTAGTTTTTATTGGATGGACAAGCATGGCATTAGCACTACACCAGTTATTTACATCGTTTAACTCTCACCAGTTCGCTCCCTTGCCCATCGTAAGCAAGCTTACGATGCCCCCCCTGTAGTTTTCCACTGACCAATTATCTAATTATAATTTTTTTTTTGTTTTTTTTTGTTTTACATTGGATGGGTCGGACAGTGGATAAACTCATATTTAAGACACACTTTATGACTGAAACAAGCTGGGTTTTTGTTATAAGTTAGTTATAGAAATGCATTATTAGGCAAAAACAAAAACAAAAGTCTGTTAACGGTAACATAGGCCAAAAAAAATAGGGTCGGTAGGTCGGGACTTTTTTTTTATTTTTTGTTTATTTCCCCAAAACATATTTTTAAGTTATTTTCCCAAAAAACAAAGCCCCCCCCCCCTTTTTTTTTTTTTTCTCAAAATTTTGTGGTTTTTTTCAAAAAAAAATTTCAAATTTTTTTCCAATTTTTTTTTTTTCAATTTTTATTTTTTTTTTTTAATTTTTATTTTTACCAAATGCCAAACAAAAGTCTAGGGTCGCGCGAAAAAATAGGGTCAGTCAGGATACCGTAAACAGAATATTTTTTTGGGGGGGGGCCTTAGGCATGAAACGTCCAACTTTGAAATTTGGGTGGGGGTATTCAGGTGACAATAACTTTTTTGTTTATCAGCAAAACTCTATAAAACTTTGCTATGTTATGTAAAATGAATGCCCAAACAGACTAGTTAGCAGCATATCTAAAATAAACTGAACACAAAAAAAATTTCTTCTTTGTGTTTGTCACGTGTTCCAAAAAATGGGCGTACAAATTTCAACAAAAATCATGTTGTCACCCCCATAAAATTTTTACCTTTAAAGATAGCACAATTCTCCTTGCAAATATGAAAAGCTTATTCATTTTCCTTTCATTTGATATATAACTTTCTATATTTCATTTAGAATATGACCCCAGATAGCCACTCGGCAAGTAGGCACCAACAGCACTGTAAAATATGCCCTAAAACCCCCGAACTGGTAAGAGTTAAAGCTGTTTGAAGGGAGGACTCTATTACTGTAACAGACGTTCCACTTGAGTGAAGAGAAGAATCGTCAGCAAAAAAATCACTTCTTACATTACTGTCAGAAATGTGCAGTGGCAGATCATTGATATACAGACAGAACAAGATCGGCCCAAGCACTGACCCTTGAGGCACCCCGCATTTCACAGTCTCCTCAGTAGATATTTTACAGTTTAGGGCAGTATATTGAGATCTGTCCTGTAAATAGGAAGCAAAAAGGTTACACACTGAACTGTTTCTGAGATACAACTGTAATTTCTTCAGTAAAATTGAATGATCAACAAGATCAAACGCTTTTTTAAAGTCGAGAAACACAGCACCACTGATTTCAGATCGGTTTGTTGCAGACAACCAGGTGTCGCATAGCGTGGTAAGGGCGCTGTGACAAGAGTGATTTGTTCGAAAACCAGATTGAAATTGATGGAAAAGGTTTCTGCTTTCTATGTACGCGAGCAAATGTTTGTGAATATGTTTTTCCAATGGTTTGGATAAAATGGGTAATAAGGAAATGGGTCTAAAATTATTTGGGTCGGATAAATTTCCACCTTTATGGAGTGGAATTACTTTTGCTCTTTTTAGTAAACTAGGTACAGTATTTTGCTTTATGCAGAGATTATACGCATAGGTGAGTGGCTCCACAATATATGGTAGAGCTAATTTGGCCAAGTAAGGAGGAATCTTGTCAGGACCCATGGACTTTTTATTCTCAAGGCCTTCTAGCGCCTTACCAGTACCTCATGCACTGCCATGTCTGGAATAGTAAAAAAATCGTCCGGTTTACATTTGTCCTTGCAAAAATCATGTAATTTTGTGAGAGAGACTTCAAGGTCAGAGAGAGAGAGAGAGAGAGAGAGAGAGAGAGGGAGAGAGAGAACTCAGAAAATGTTATTTGCTACGCCAACGGTCATTACAAAGCTTCCACGACCAAAAACATTGTCAAAAGCGCAAAAGGGTTGTGGAGGGAACACACACAATACAGTTGAGCCACACACAAACACACACACACACACACACACGTGCGCGCGAGCGCACGCACATACGCGCACACACACACACAGAGGGACGGGGGGGGGGGGGGGGGGGGGGGGAGGGGGGGCGGAGAGTGCACGGCCTTATGCAAAGCAGAACAGTTCCTTACACAAACAGTTGCTCTTTCTATCGGTTGTCCTGACTGTGTCAGTGTATGTAAGTACATGTACTTTTCCACTTGTTATTCACAAACCTTTTCTTCTAACAAGGATATGTATCAAAACATTTAAACATAAAAAAACAAATAAATACAAAAATGATATGAAAAAACCCCTACTTTTATCAAGTAACAGACGCGTGACCGGATGTATGAAAGTCAATCCACAATATTTTCATACATCCGGTTAACCGGATTTAGTAAAGACCGGATGTATGAAAGACAAAAAATGGGTCCCGACGACTTTCTTACATCCGGTCTCGACTGTACTGTACTCTTGCTTTTATTGAGGCAAACTTTCCGCACAAACTTTCCAAGTGTTCCAGACCAAAAATGTCACGTGGGATTGTATGGGTTGTGAAAGAGTGAATACTCTTGCTTTTATTGAGGCAAACTTTCCACACAAACTTTCTCGCGTAACATAATAGACCAGTCACTAGCGGGGGAAGGGGGGGGGGGGGGGGGGGGGGGTCTAAAACACGTGGACAAGGAAAGTTTGCCTCAATAAAAGCACGAGTATTCACTCTTTTACAACCAATACAAACCCAACAGTTATATCCGGAGTCTGTCTATTCTCACCCTTGGACAATGAAATATTCTGTAATCTTGGGACCAGGCACAAATGTCCCTGCATTGCAGGTGCAGACCTGGTATACTTTGGTAAAGATAATACTCAAAGGGATAACAGAAAATGTACTTTCATGGGAGTTCTCCTTATCGGAGGGGCCTCACATCACAGGTACCACTGTACATGTCTGTCCGTATGCATGTGAATGTGCTTGTGCAGTCATTAGTCTGTATTCGCATTAAGTGAAAACAAAATATCTTACCTGGAGACAAAACTATGTTATCGAGAATTCAGCACTCACCCACCCACACATCTCTCTTCATTGTTTTGTTTATGTCACTGATACCATAGACCTATATTAGATAGATAGGAAACTCCTTCACTGCGCCTGCGAGGATGGTCGCCTACCGCAGGAAAAGGTAACTGCGTATGCCACGAACTGTCCTCGGCGGTCCGCGGTAGTGTAATACCGTCCCTTGCAGAGCTCTTCTCTGCCGGAGATACAACTTAACCGATTCTGTTCGGCTTCCTGTTTACATTTTAGCGCTTGTTGTGGGATAAAGGATGTCGACAAAAGAGGATTTTCTGAAGTGGGACGACTTGCCACTGGAGTACATTTTTTGGAGAATTTACGGATGATGATGTGAAAGCGGTTCCGAACCTGAAAGTGACGAAATCGCAAGCAAAACGGTTCTTCCGTCTCCTGCAAGTGCAAAGCGTCAACGTTCGTCTGCTAAGAATTTCAAGTGTCCCGATTGCACCAACAGTTAATAGTTATGCCTCTATCAGCGGTTTCAGAAGACATGTCACCAAGAAGCACAACAAGCCACATTTGAAAGGTAAGACTCCATCTGCGCGTGTGCGTGTGTGTTTCATAATTATTATCATAATAATATATATATCTAGTCTAACTGAAACACCTACCCTAATATTAAAAATAAAAATGTAAGTTATTATAGTATTAGCCTACATGGAATACCAACATACCAATCACAGTAAAACCGTGTTATCAGTGGACCTTGAAGCCCAACAGATTAATGCATCTCCTGAAAGCAGTGAAGTAGGAATTTGTGAATGGGGATTTCTGTTATAGTAGACATCTGTTTGGGAACCTGCATACTTACAAAACATGTTCATTTTAGTTTTTACATGTAAACATGAATTGTGCTGTGTATTATCCTGATGTTGAAATTTACCTGATTGCATTCATTAAGTTGTACGTTATCATTCTCTGTTTCAGCCAGTGAGCATTGACTTGACAATGGTGACGCCCAGTCTGATGCAGTTGCAGTTTTAGACGGACTGGTTGAGGGAGACTGCTGCAATACAACCTTCAGAGACCTGCTCATCAACGCTATTAAAAGGATTGAAGAGGATGCCTATATTAATATCTTCAGAGAAATCATCTCTTACTGCCATAGCGGCAAGTATCGTCTCAAGAGATGGCAATGTGGATGAGATGATGAAACATTTAAGACTTTATTAGCTTCACTCATGCGTCAATAATAAAGATGCAGGGAGCACAGATGTGGACAAGGTACCATGAACTTATGAATGATATTCCTTAGGTTCAGGACTGAAGGTATTCATGTTGTCACTTTATGCAGCATGTGCATCTGGTAGACATAGCTTGAATCAGTATTCAGATGGCTAGCATGTTTTGGACATATTTGGCAGTCCATACTGATCTCCTTTCTCAGTACTTTCAGTGTATGGGTACAGGTGAACTGATGTGTGGAGTGCAAGCATTTATATTTGGGAACTGAACTGGTTATGTTGTCCTGTCAAACTCTGTGAAAAGTCCAGAAGCAGAATAATGGTTTTCTTTTCCATTGTCATGTGCATTTTTGGTACTGCAAATATTCTGATGCTTGTGTGAATTTTAAACTGTGCTCATATGCATAGTGACGTATACTTCATTCATTGTGACTGCATTCATCTGCCTGCTCTTTGTTTTTTTGTGTGTGAATAAATTAGTTTCCTGTCATACAGTGTTATCAAGTTTTGGTATGAAGGTGATGATGCGTGCTTTCTTTTCTATCACCTCTCCCCATTTTAGTGTTTTTTGACTCACATGCGAAGCAAAAGTGAGTCTATGTACTCACCCGAGTCGTCCGTCCGTCCGGACGTCGCCGGACGTCCGTCCGTCCGTCCGGAAAACTTTAACGTTGGATATTTCTTGGACACTATTCAGTCTATCAGTACCAAATTTGGCAAGATGGTGTATGATGACAAGGCCCCAAAAAACATACATAGCATCTTGACCTTGCTTCAAGGTCAAGGTCGCAGGGGCCATAAATGTTGTCTAAAAAACAGCTATTTTTCACATTTTTCCCATTTTCTCTGAAGTTTTTGAGATTCAATACCTCACCTATATATGATATATAGGGCAAAGTAAGCCCCATCTTTTGATACCAGTTTGGTTTACCTTGCTTCAAGGTCAAGGTCACAGGAGCTCTTCAAAGTTGGATTGTATACATATTTTGAAGTGACCTTGACCCTGAACTATGGAAGATAACTGTTTCAAACTTAAAAATTATGTGGGGCACATGTTATGCTTTCATCATGAGACACATTTGGTCACATATGATCAAGGTCAAGGTCACTTTGACCCTTATGAAATGTGACCAAAATAAGGTAGTGAACCACTAAAAGTGACCATATCTCATGGTAGAAAGAGCCAATAAGCACCATTGTACTTCCTATGTCTTGAATTAACAGCTTTGTGTTGCATGACCTTGGATGACCTTGACCTTGGGTCAAGGTCACATGTATTTTGGTAGGAAAAATGTGTAAAGCAGTTCTTAGTGTATGATGTCATTGGTAGGTTTAGTTATGAAGGTCAAGGTCATGTAAAGGTCAAGGTCAAGCATGTGAGTCGTATGGGCTTTGCCCTTCTTGTTTGTTTTGTTGCATACACAATAAATAAGAACAAAGCAAAGAATCAAAAATTTTTTTAGTAATTTTTATTAAACACAACACCTGTCATCAGTTAAACTAAGTTAATCTTTAAAATCTTCGGTTCCTGATGAATCGGGATCAACAGTTAGCTCCGCACACATCGGCCCAGGGCAGTCCTCAATCAGAAAATCACCCCACTCCCAAGGTTCTGCTGGAGCACCCTCGTCAAGCCTGACAAATAAAAAGAAAATGTAGTCATTTAATCTAACTTGATATTTCCAACAACAAGTACTTCTTCTTCTTCTTCTTCGTTCATGGGCTTAGACTCCCACGTTCACTCATGTTTTTAGCACGAGTGGATTTTTACGTGTATGACCGTTTTTACCCCGCCATTCAGGCAGCATACGCCGATTTCGGGGGAGGCATGCTGGGTATTTTCGTGTTTCTATAACCCACCGAACTCTGACATGGATTACAGGATCTTTTCCATGCGCACTTGGTCTTGTTCTTGCGTGTACACACGAAGGGGGTTAAGTCACTAGCAGGTCTGCACATAATTCATAAGTTGACCTGGGAGATCGGACAAATCTCCACTCTTAACCCACCAGGCGGCAGCGACCGGGATTCGAACTCACGACCTCCCGATTAGGAGGCCGACGTCTTACCGCCACGCCACTGCGCCCGTTCAACAACAAGTACATAAGTAGCCTTGGAAATGTGTTCATAGAAAGACTAGTAGGTCCTTTCAAGGCAAAAACTGAAAAAGGCTCTGCCTTGTGAACATTTATTTGGCCCTGTTGTCATTGTGTTATGTTATTATACATGTATGGCTTTGCTTTTAACTCTGTCTCACAGTTGGGAACAGGAGAAATATACATAGTTAGTCCCTCCTTTTTGCATTTCCCTTCACAAATCATAAATCCAGGCTAGAGTACTTGACATACCTAAATTCGGTCATCCCTTCTACATTCAAAACTGCTGACAATATAGTGTATTATTTTAAATTTAAATTATGAAAAATACTTACTGGATCTGAGTACAAAACTGCAACAACTTGTCTTCCTCAGTCTTCATATTCCTTTCTTCAGCATTCTTTCTGCATGCTGCACCCTGTTTGGATCTCGATCCTTTCCGAGGGATTCCAACACGTTTCCACCGCCCCATCTGGAAGATCATTAAAATAATGACAACATAAACATATTACAAATGCCCCTACATAAATAACCAATTACATGTGTTTCTGATTCCTTGTTGCAACACTCTTTGCAAACAATAATTATTATTATAAGTATAAAATTAACAGCTCACCACTAACAACAACAAAAAAATGTATATGCTTTGACTTTAAGGTAACTGTAAATCTGTTAAATTATCATTATTATATGAAATTAAAGTCAGATAAGCAGCAGTACAGATATGACACATGTACAGATGAATTGTACAGGAAAAACCCTTTCTTTTCATATATGACATGACATATTTTATGATTTATTTGACTCTTTGATTGTCGGTAGAGTCATGCAGCAATAGCTCTTAGACTGGGACTGAAATTCTGTTATCATCTGCAAATATGTCCAAATATCCCAACTTTAATGCAATGATTTAATTAAAGTAAGAAAAAGAAAGGAAAAATGGATGCACCTTGCTTTCAAAAACATAATCATTAACACCATTACATTTTTTCTGAAATTTTCTGAATTTTTCTGTTGAAGATATTGATTGCAAAACTTTTGGAAATTAGCAAAAAAAGACGCATTTTCGAGACTTCCCTGCTGAAAACATTTTAATTCTGAGACTTGAGCAGACTTTTTAGTATAAATCGTGGACTTCATGTTTACAAAGTTCGCCGCCATGCATTACTATCATCAACAAATTACAACACACACAGGGCAGCTTTAAAATCAAATGCTTCTTTTTATGTATTTTTCTTGACACAAAATGCAACTTTTGCACATCGGACTTTGAAACTTTTCGGCCCTGTTGAATAATTTCACGGGACACCGTTTTCAGTTTTACTTTCAACAATAACAACTAGCGTAAATCAGTTAAAATTTCAAAATTAGTTTTATTACTTACAAAGTTAGTGAATGCTTGCCCCTCTGCCGATTTTTAAAAAATCCACAAAGAATGATTTCATCATAAAAATGGAACCATCGCGTGTTGGTGCATGAAAACGCCATTTTTTCTCAAAGCCGTGACCGGCGGGGTAACCGACTGCCAACTTCGATGCTAACTCACGTCGGTTTTCATGAGTTGAATGACAAAAAGAAAACACAAATTTGGACTCCTGATAAATATAAACACTCACCTTGAACAAGAGATGTCGAATTCCCAGTGAAAACGCAGTAAACAGAAATAAACTGGACGGTAAATTCGCATAGTCTGTGACCTCTGGCACTAGTCAGCTGACGCGTCTCGCGCATCGCCGTAGGCACACATTTCGCGTGAGGCGGCGGAGTTTCCTATCCCTCTAAATATAGGTCCCTGCTGATACCAAGTGTGTAACTAAAGTTGAGAAAAGAGACAGTTTTAAGGTTTGCAGTGTTCTTAACTAAATGTTTTTCAAACGGATCCCAAAAAAATCCAATTTGTTACTTGTCTGGATGCTTTCTTACAGAACTGATTTTTATGTTGCAGTACTGGCGCAAGTAACCCTCAGCAGCCTAGGTGGGTGCATCTGGTCGAGACTTCCTGGCATCTATAACACAAACCTCAGGAGAATTTGCCAGAAACTGTTGTGCAAACATGCCAACCTCAAGGCATGGAAATTGCATGATTCTCTGTGATAATTCACCACTTGTTTTCACAACAGTGGTGCAAGGTGTTACTGATAATTGCACGTGAGTGGTTTGCTACTGGCTATGCTACTACATTTGAAGCAGCCTCAACTAAGCCATGGGATTGCCTTAAGGGTTTTCAGAAATGGGACTGTGTGGCTAATCAATGAGCCTTAAATATAGTTTCAATTTTTGTCTCTTTATTCTTTTTACATAGTTCAAGATCTTTTCTCTTTCAGCGAGCACCATGTTCAGACTCATATCTTCTAATTTCCTTTTGGATGACCCTCGCTTCTCTTTTAGTCGGGGAAAGGGCGAATTAAAAATAGGCAGGGCAAAGGGAATCATTTGACAACAAACAGCTTCAGCCTGCACATAGTTACGCACCTTACTATTACGTGCAAATGCTTTCGCGCTATACAGGGAGAGGGAGCTTATTAGCGTCTAGAAGGGGGTGCTCAGTTCAGTATGACTTTTAGATCATGGTGTTCGAATTTACTGTACACTGACAAGGTTACCAGAGGTTACCTCTAAAGTTTTGCCAATTATGTCATGGGTAATGGAATCCATAAAATGCCAAAATTATAGTTTTGAATTTAAGCTTGTGGTTGTGGTTTGTTTTTGATTTGACCATTTTAAGTTACACCTGCTACATAATTATATATGAAGACCTTCATGTAATATTGATTGTTAACAACGTATGTCAACATTGTGTTTCAAGTTATGCCTTCCGCACTCTGGTGTTTGGAATAATGACATTTTTTAAATTAACATTTGTTTGATGAAAGGATGCATAAACTTACCACTTGATATGAAAGTACATTTACACTTTTACAAATATCTCGCAAGTGCTTCACTGGAGGTGTCAGCGTGAGACATGTTGTTTTAGTAACATTGGATGTTATATGAATCTGTGTAGTGCGTCGCTGTGTGTGAGTGTGCATTCATATGCCATTGTGTGTATGTGTGTGTCGGATAAAGAGAGCGCGGGAGAGAATAGGAGATTTAATGTTAAAAACGAATTCTGCTGACCATTTCATCAAATATGGTGTGTGTGTTTGATGTAGCAGATGGGCTGTATCTGACAGCTACAAACTATGAAATTGTTACATATAAATCAATAAATGCAAGAAAAGTTTTATTTAATAATTTATGTCTGATGAAATGTTAAATGATGACAATTTGTGCAATTTCAAGCCTTGCTGTTCATAAAGGTACTGTTCAGTTACCTTGAAGATATTTCTGTTGTTAATCAATTCTTTATTTTTGTTTCTTCCCCTTTGAATCCAGTGTTCAGCTTCCTCTGTTGAATAAACACCTTTTGAAGACAGTGTTTACATGTGTGTACCAAAC
The DNA here is from genome assembly GCF_037325665.1 of Littorina saxatilis. Taxonomy (NCBI): domain Eukaryota; kingdom Metazoa; phylum Mollusca; class Gastropoda; order Littorinimorpha; family Littorinidae; genus Littorina; species Littorina saxatilis. The sequence goes on from NC_090245.1 coordinate 80,168,390, forward strand.
AGTTTCATCTATCAGTGTCATGCTATTCTTATCTATCTCTTTTAAGACTTTAGTGGAGATGTAAAGCTGACCGAAGCAGCTGCATAAATATTAACAATAACATTGACTAACAAACTAAACAGAACCACACACTCTCCAAATCATCAACAAGCATCATCACAATGGCGAAAGTGGCATCACAGTTTATTTCATCGCATTCACGCTGGCATCACAATTAATACCCCCACGCTGCATTTTACTTACAACAAATAATATATATCAATTCATTAAGTCAGTTCTGCAGTTTACAACTTCAACTACCATTTCTGTGAGAGTGGCAAGTAATACAAGTTGAAAACTCCTACGCCCTTCTATTTCTACATTCAGCTTACCCCTTGTGCACCACTCACTAATACACACTCACACCATCAAAGCAGGTTACAACACAGTATGAATTCAGTCCTTGAACCAATGATAATTAGCACAGATCCAACACTCGCACTTGATCATGTGCTACTCGAGTCTGAATTGAATCCCTTCTGCTCGTCGGCCAGCTGTTTCTGTCGCTGCAGGTAGGTCTGTCGTACCTCAGATTCAAAACTACGTTGCGACTGTTTATGAAGGGCAGGCTTACCTAAGAACATATATAATGTCAGAGCTCCCACTGCCCCTAACGCAACCATGGAAACTCGTGGCAACAAGGCTCTTTTGCCACTCATCATGAATGTGATGGCTTGCACGTCAAAATGTAAGCCTGGATATTCCTGCACGCAAAATTTGTTTGGGTTACCTTGCTGTCATTGAAGGAAGAGACTAAATGATAATAATAATATGAAGTGAAAACCATATATCACAATTTGGAGCCTTTATTCTTTCTCATTTGCTGGAAAAATCCTCAGAAGTAAACAATGCCCTGTATCTAAACAAAAACATTGTGAAGGTTATCCCAGCGAAGCTGGAGGTATCCCGTGAACGCTATACTGTAATCGACTTGAGAAATGTGCATACCGAATAATACATGATAAAGAAGGATTCTTTGTGCCCGGCTACGTGCTACAGGTGGAGATGGAAGTTCACCAAAAATTGGGACCATACTAACAAAAATACGGTGGGTGCAATAGTCGCCCCCATTTTTTCAGCAAACGCCACCCAAGGCCGTTTTGGGCGGGTAGAAATTCCGTAGTTTCCAAGTCTATGGATAAAGCTCGCGTAAGAAGAATACGTCACGGTCGAAAGTCTTTGACGTCAATTAATGCATCATGACGTCATGCCTCCCTGAAGTCTTTCTCTCTCGCGCAGTGTGTGTGTTTGTGTTCATTTTGTGCACATGTGTTAGTGTTACTGTTTGTGTGTGTGTGTGTGTGTGTGTGTGTGTGTGTGTGTGTGTGTGTGTGTGTGTGTGTGCGCACGCATGCATGAGTCTGTACTCGTATGTGTGTGGTGTGTGTGTGTATTTGTGTGTGTGTGTGTGTGTGTGTGCGCACGCGTGCATGAGTCTGTACTCGTGTGTGTGTAAATGTGTGTGTGGGTATAAGTGTATGTGTGTGCGTGTATGTGTGTTTGTTTGTAAAGGTGTGTATGTCCGTCTGTCCATATGTGCGTATGGGTGTGTGTTTTGTGTGTATGAAGTTTTTTGTGAGAGTGAGTGAGTGCGTGTTAGTGAGTGTGTGTATGTGTGTGTGTGTGACTTGGGGTGTGTGTGTGTGTGTGCGTGTGTGTGTGTGTGTGTGTGTGTTTGAGAGAGAGAGAGTGTGTGTGTGTGTGTGTGTGTGTGTGAATGTGTGTGTGTGCATGAGTTTGTGTGTATGTTTGTGTGTGTATGAGTGTGTATATGTGTTTGTTTGTAAAGGTGTGTGTGTCCGACTGTCTTTGTGCGTATTTGTTTGTGCGTATGTACAGTGTGTGTGTGTGTGTGTCTGTTTGTATAAGAGAGAAAGAGAGAGAGTGGGTGGGTGGGTGTATGTGTGTGTGTGCGTAAGTGTATGTGTGTATGTGTGTTTGTTTGTAAAGGTGTTTATGTCCGTCTGTCTATATGTGCGTATGAGGGTGTGTTTTGTGTGTATGAAGTGTGTGTGAGAATTGAATTGAATTGAATTGAATTGAAATTTATTTTACGAGGGTGACAGAATAAGCAATGCATACATGCTTCTTTTCATCCGGCCCTCGCCCATTGAGGGGTAACAAACAAGAAGAAATAAAAGATAAGTTTAACAATAGTACAAATGACATAGTTACCATAATTAACATGTCAAGCAACCAATAAGACATTTTAAGATGCATTAGGATTCTTTAGCAATGCTTGAAAATTATATATAACAGGGAAATATGTGTTTGTAAAAAAAAAAAAAGAAAATAATGAGAGAGTGAGTGAGTGCGTGTGAGTGAGTGTGTATGTGTGTACGTGTGTGACTTGGGGTGTGTGTGTGTGCGTGTGCGTGTGTGTGTGTGTGTGTTCGTGTGTGTGTGTGTTTGAGAGAGAGAGAGTAAGAGAGAGGTTTGTCTTTCGCTGGGGTATGCAGTGCCTTGGCGTTGCACATCTACTTAATTTTAGTGTTGTTCGTGTATAAAGTCATCAAAATGGGTTAAAATGATATTTCCAAATGAAGTTACTGCTTTTGCACATATTTCCCCGGACATTTACTTTTAGCCATGACGAAGACTCACAGCCCGTAAAATCTAAATAATAAATTTGACAGCTTGTAACACAAACACACTTTAATCATAAAAGATTTCTTTCTCATCAAGACAAAATCAGTACAACTCGAAGTTTTGAAAGTTTGAAAAAAGGGAGCCCGGAAGCAGGTCACGCAAGGTCGTGTTTCCCCAAGCAGATGAATTTTCTGCATATATATATCGCTTAAATTGCTTCTTTGAAGCCAACCGCCGCCAATAAGTTTGTGTGACTCGCAGTCGTTTGTTTCATTTTTGATTCAGAGGTGCACAATAATGTGCTATTGCAGATACAGCGAGTCACATTGAAACCACAAACTGACAACGAAATTGTGAGAAAAAAAAGGAAAGTGTGTGACACGAGTCTACGGTGTCTCAGGGGTAAAATAAAAAACGAAATCTGGTGTGTTGTTTACGCAAAGCTAATAATAGTAATATACATATAGCCATTAAATTGAACTGTGTCATTTAATTAATGCTGTTAAATGCTATTGCAAGTGTGTTCCATAAGGTTAGAACTGCTTTTTTCGTGAGAAGATTTCAATCGTTCTGTAAACCATTTGAAGCAGACTGGAAGCTAGTCTTCCACACAAAATAAACAAAACTTGACTAAAAGTAATATATGCCGTCTGCATGGGCTGCTACGTACGCGATTACTTCTCTTCCCACCTATAGACATTTACTTCCATGCGTGTATATCAGAGAGAGAGAGACAGAGTAGTGTATGTGTGTGTGTGCGATTGACAGTAATACATATATATTATATAGATTGATCACACATACTGTATGTGTATTGTATGGGGGTGCGATGTACACACTCAGTGTGACACTGATAATATAGGAAAATCTTCAACTGAAGTTCAATACCTGCACTGTACCACAGCTTTCGACTAAACTCGTACTTCATAAAGTGTGCGTCCACTAAATTAAACACGCATCGAAGCGGCTACAATCAGAGCGCCACTGTCCGTGCAGTTTACCTTCTGTTCTCGCTTCTTTTGTTTTTAGCTTTCAGGCTGCGAGTCGTCTCCCTTGGTGGTTGTTTCCGCAGGTGGATGAGCAGCTACTTCGGGGTGTTCTGTAACGTAACGCTGGAGGAGTGGTCGCCAGATATATACCCCAGCAAGAACTCCTACGATGCTAGCAACGACAAGTTGGTGTAACGGCAAACGGCGGCGAAGTATTTTCTTCATAGCTTTCCCAAAGGCATCCCGGCTGCTCGACCTTGATTTTTAGGTCAAATAGGATGACTTCCCTTGAAATGTCAAGAGACAAGGGAAGTTACTCCACTATTGAGGCCCTGTCGGGGTTGCGTTTTAGAAAACATTGTGACGTTCAGAAAACTTACTTTCTGCACTCAGATCCACGTCGTGAATGCTCCACACATGCAATCCAACTTGGAGTTTGGGAATTGAATGTCTGGGTTATCTTCTTTCATAAAACATCCGCCTTCATCAGTTATATGGTTCTGAGGTAACTCTGTATACAGTTACATAGCCTCTGGCCCCCCGGCCTGTATGACTGAGTTTTATTTATGACCACTTTAAAAAGTGTGTGTGTGCGTGTGTGTGTGTGTGTGTGTGCTTTTCTGTGCTTTCTGTCAAAGTTGTTCTGAACATCCGTTCAGTCAAGCTCCAACAATTCTCAACTAAACTCAGTGGATCTGCGGACTCAAAATAAGAAAGATATGCGTTCTCACTAGTAGTTGAAACATTAATTTTTACAAAACAAAACTTTACATTCACTGATCTTCGACCTAGCGGTCTTTTAAGTGGACAGACAGACAAACACGTATTAGGGGCCTACAGCCCCACTCGCCTAAACGAAACACGCTTAAGCAAAAAACTCGGATATCCGAAACCAAAACCAATTCCCCGCCAGACCCCCCTCTTTGTAAGACTATTTCTAATTCGGATAAGCCAAACTCTGTCAAAAAATAGCTAACTCAAACACGGACATCTCAAACGTGATTTTGACAGATAAGCCAAACTCTAAACATTGTCGGAGAGACATTTTTTTAATTTTTGCTTGAAAAACACGTCAGGAAGATAAGCATATTTCGTCACGGCTATAATTATCCTACGGAAACGAACTAGTCACCTGTTTTTGAGTATGCGGGGAAACTGATGAGGTGTGCCACATGTTTTGCAGGCGCCATCGTTTGGACAGAAAGACTGGCGTGCGTGAATTAGGTGGTGGGTTCAGGGTTAGAGATGGGATGGCCGAGGGAGGGGCACAGGGGAGACTGAGGCAGGTCGAAAGGTAACCATGGGAGATTTGCGATGGGCGTGGTTTATGGGCTAGTCGAAAGGATGTGAGCTCGGGCTTAGATCTGACTCTGTGCGTGAACGATTGTTTCTTCAGTTTGGCCGTAGGGAGGGAGTGTGTAACATGCAGTGTGCCGTGTGTGTGTGTGCCGTGTGTGTCAGTGTGTGTGTGTGTCACTGTGGACGGTGTGTGTGTGCCGTGTGTGTGTGTGTGTGTGTGTGTGTGTGTGAGGGTGGAGGTGGAGGGCAGGAACGAAGAGGAGCGTGCCGCATTGATTTGTGCGTACAGTAATGCGCGCGCATTTGTGTGTGTGTGTGTGATTAGGTTATGTCATACGCCATTAACACACACAAACACCACGCAGAGAGAGAGAGAGAGAGAAACATTCCAAGTGATTTTACAACTTATCCTTAAAAATACTCGCTTAAGCCGAACTGCAGGGTAATTTCTCGGGAAAGGTTTGGCTTATCCGAACTCAGATATGGAGAAACTCGGATTAGCGAAACAATTGTTCATTCCCCGGGCGAGTTCGGCTTAAGCGTGTTTGACTGTATACAGAAAATACACTCATCTGAATAACAGCGGTCCAGAAACTCGCTTAGAAGACTGTACAAGCGAGACAAGCCTTCGGCTAGGTTTCAGGCTGTATTATAAGTGTTTGTCTGTCTGTCTGTCCACTTAACAGACCGCTGAGTCGAAGATCAGTGAATGTAACACCGGTTTTGATATGTTATAAATGAAACGTTCCAATAACACACCTTTCTTGGTTCACTGCAGATTTTATTCTGAATTTTGGAACGTTTAATTGGCACTGGTCTTTTTGTTTTTCCCCGGGATTTCAGTGGATCTGGTGTCACAGCTACAGTGACTGAACCGGCGGCTCACAAAACACACACAAAACACACACACACACACACAAACGCACGCTCACACACACACACACACACACACACACAAACGCACGCTCACACACGTTTCTAAAAATACGACAAATTACATTTGTAAACACCGGTCAGAGGATACAACTTTTTATTATGGAATGAACGATTAAAATGATTTCGTACATATATACTGAAGATATACTCCCCTAATTTAAGAAAACACCACACAAAAACAAACAAACCACGACCCACGCACGAATGTAGTTTATAATACTTTCTATATCTAATGTAAGTTTTTCATGTTGCTGGTTTGTTTTTGTGTGGTGTTTTCGAGTACTCTGCACATAAAGAAGAAAACAAATTCCATCTAGACTGAGTTAAAAAAACCAAAAACAATGATGGTAAATCCTACCAAGACTTAAGATTTTACTGCCCTTATACAAAAATAAGACAAATTGTTTCGCAATGTCAAACAGGCGGTTTAAAGCACAAAATGCATCAAATTGAGAGAGAGAGAGAGAGATCAAATCAAATCAAATTTTATTTTACGAGGGTTGTGGCACAAGCGATATAAACGAGCTTCTTTTCAACCAGCCCTCGCCCGGAGAGGGACTACTCTAATCGTATATACATATATATATATATACAAACGTAAAACAATTACAAAGGATAAACATAAAAGTAAAAAAATAAAAAATAAAAAGACAGAAAAACTATTCACAGGACTATATGGGTCATTCCATAAAGCTGTGTACCAAAAGTGTGACATGCATCATGAAAATTAAAAGTGTCTGGATAGGTTGTTTTTATGGTTTATGTGACAGATATAGACATATGCCACGGTGCCATGCTAACCAAAAGATAAGTTTATGGGTTTTTTTTATACGAGGGGTGGTCAGAAAGGTGTGCAACATCCCACATGTTTAACGTTACATGTTGTCCAAAACACACGAGACAAATAACAAAAAGCCACAGTATAATAGTAACAAGCTTTATTTGCTTCCCATTCTGATTTTCTTCGATTTATCGTTTTCCGAAAGAAAAAAAAACTAGTCGATCGAGTGTGTTCAAATTTTGATGAAAACTCAACGTTTTTTTTACCGTTAACTCTTACAACTGGAACAGGACTAGACTACAAAGAATAGCCTTAGACTTGACAAAGAGACACCGAGCACGTATATCACAAAATAAAACATTAAAATGTCGAACTTAAAAAAATAAAAATAAACTTTTAAAGCGAAGAGTCGCGAAAGGTTGCCTACGTAACATTCGTCCCTCGTTGGTAACGACTCATAAAACGCTCCACGCCTGCTGCGTTCAAAAAGTCAATGTTGAAAAACATGACATGCACTAGAAACACCAAGTGTGATGCGCTGCTAAGTGACAATTGTCATTTTCATAACGATCCAGCGTAACCAGAAAAAAATATAAACGAAGCTTAGTGGCAACACGCGAAAGGCAAAATCACATTCAAATCGGATCGAATTGACACGGAGCACATTCTTACACGTTCACTACACATCAGTAGTGCCTGATAATACACCGAGTCACATATTAGGCCAAAAAAAAAAAAGAGGTCTGTTTACGGTAACATAGGCCAAAAAAATAGGGTCGGTAGGTCGGGATTTTTTTTTTCTCCAAAAAACCATATTTTTACGTTATTTTGCACAAAAAAACAAGATTTTTTTTTCCCCCCCTCAAATGCCCCAAAAAAGTCTAGGGTCGCGCGAAAAAAATAGGGTCGGTCGGGTTACCGTAAACAGACCTCTTTTTTTTTTTTTTTTTTTTGCCTTAGTGCGTGCAGAAGTTATAGAAATGTTCACGTAGTTGACGGTTGGTTTTATACACCAAATGTTACGTAGCAAACCGTCATTTTTTAACAATCCAAATGCACACTGTAAACATGAGTAGGAGAAACAGCTATAAGTGCATAAGTAACACTAGCACAAAACACAACGAAGATGTATATCGGGGCGTTCATGGTCGCATTTCATTGGCAGCCACACGGATACTTAAAAACAAGACTGATGTAAGCATGTCACAATAAAAACGCCATTTTTGACGTCATGTTCTCTGTTTGCTTTCATACAAAACACTAACCAACCTAACGATCTCCTTGATTTTATTATCGTTATCTCTTTGTTAAAAAACAAAGGATTACTGTACTCACCGATACAAAGACGACACAAGACGATAACGAATTTTCGCTTCTGGAAGCTTCATCAGGAAAAACAAGAACACAAAAGACAACAAAAAGCAGACGCAACACGGAACGAGCAAGGTTTGAAAGAAAATGGAGGGGAAACAGAAACAAAAATTCGTTATCGTCTTGTGTCGTCTTTGTATCGGTGAGTACAGTAATCCTTTGTTTTTTAACTTTGTTCATCTTACCACAGTCACTTCGTTGTTTAGGTTTGTTATCTCTTTGATCAATTTCAGTGCAGTCTGTTGATATCCTTATATCATTCGAGAAGCAAGAGAAACATTCCGAAATCTAACTCTAAAGTCATGACCCTCTCGTGGTACACAGCTTTGTAGAACGACCCATATAATATACACGTTGCAGGCTATACACAAATTCTTACGTTATGATCAAACTTGGGAATTGCCAGAACATGTTTCATGAAACAATGATGCTATATGGACCGATATGATCAATATGATTGAAATAATCAGAACGAAGTCTTCCATCCGTCACTGACTGTGACTTTTCGTAATTTGACATTAAATGTAATGAGAGGTGTTTTTTGAAAGTATTGAAACTCGTTGGGACTCGAACTGATTCCGGGAGAGAATTCCACAAAACGCTGCCAGAATAAGCTAAACTTGATTTAAAGAGATCTATCCGTGGAATGGGGACATTGAATTTTCGGTTTGGTTTGGCTTTACATTTGTAATGAAAGCACGTGGTGCATGACCGGAAAGGATTTTGTGAAGGGGCACGTCTTTATTTGATTTAATTCTTTCTTTTAAGGGCAAAATCTTAAGTTTCTTATAATCGTCGAAAACGAGACTGGATTGTTTTAATAGAATTGATTTCAGTGCTCGTCTGTGTAGACTATACAGTGGTTTTAAAATATTTGCACTGGCAGAGTCCCAGATGGTCGAACAATAATCCGTGATGGTTTGTATGTATGCATTAAAAAATAATAACCTTGAGTGCGGATCAAAAAAGTGTTTTATTCAGAGAGAGAGAGAGAGAGAGAGAGAGAGAGAGAGAGAGAGAGAGAGAGAGAGAGAGAGAGAGAGAGAGAGAGAGAGAGAGAGAGAGAGAGAGAGAGACACGCACTGTCACGCAGACAAGACACATCTTCATTTAAGAATAAGAGGTTATGGCATAAGCATTCAAGTGCAGGGCCGGACCTGGGGGGTGGGGGTGGGGGTGTTCCTGGGTTTCCAGACCAAAACAATTACCATTGAAATCTAATAATTTCTCACCGTCACGGGTCATCCCCCTGCAGACAGGGCTTCGCCCCTGTACCCCACAAGGGGCCTAGGCGGCCCCGGGACCCCTGCCTCATTTTTGTAACCCCCCCCCCCCCTCCCTCCCCTCTATTATACTTGATCAAGCCCTGACGTGTTCCTTTTTTTCATCGAGACCAAGCCCGGGGAGTGGCAACTCAAGTAGATGTTTATAGCGACTATGAAACAGCAAAATTAAAACTGAAGAATATGTAAAGAAAGAGGAGTAGGAACATATCGTAGAAATATTTACAACATAGATGTGTTCAACAAAGTGCAAATCGAATAATTACGCTAATGTAAAGTAAATGAAAACATGCACAGAGAGAGAGAGAGAGAGAGAGAGAGAGAGAGAGAGAGAGAGAGAGAGAGAGAGAGAGAGAGAGAGAGAGAGAGAGAGATAAAGAGAGAGAGAGAGAGCAGCTGGAATGACAGCAAAAGACCAATCCCATCACTGACCTCGAGAAAATCTCCACCATCATCACCACTACCACCAGCAACCAGAGAAAATCTTCATCACCACCACCACCATCACATTAAAATCTCCATCGTTACCAACATCACAACTACGTGAAAATCTCCACCACCCCCTCCACTACCAACTCATGAAACTCCCACATCACCATCTTGGGACAATCACCACCACCACCACCTAATGACAACACAAACATCACCACGTACCATGTGAACATCGCATTTACCTCCACCATCACTACTACTTCCACCACATCCAGCAACATCACAATACTTGATCAATACTCTTCGAGTTTTAATGAATATTATTAAGCTAGTAATTATTTCATTCTTCGTTTATACGAAAAATTGTATTCCTCATCTCTACAACACCATCGTACTCATAAATATGTATACATATATATATATTTGTTGTATACATATATATATATATATATATAGATTTGTTTGGACCAAAGACCCCAAATCTGCAACCCCACCCTGATTTTCCACACACACCCCCCCCCCCCCCCCCCCTTCTCTGCGTCTCTTAACACCTCCTCCCTCCTCCTCATCGTATGTGAATGTAACCGAGTGCCGAAACACCACAATCACCTTTGGAGGCGAAGTCCAATCAAACAGGATTGAGAATTTTAGAGCTTATTTCTAAGACCTATAAAAACTGTTATGCATTCGCAAAGGAATCCATGAACATACAGAGACAAAAGCCGCCAGACCCCATCACAAACAGAACTCTACAATCCACGAACAACTCTGCAGAGTCTGCTGTAAAGGGCGACGGTAGTCTCCCCGTCACACTCGCGCCCGTTTGAATGAACTTTGTCCCCAAAGTTCCGAACCATGGACCTGCCAAGCTTAGGTCCCTCCCAGGTTCGTGGAATGGGAACAGCACGAAAAATGATACAGTGGCCATAACGCCATTCCTGAACATATCATGTCGAGTCCCATCCTGTCAGCGACGCCAAATGTAACCGAGTTCCGAAACACCACAATCACCTTTGGAGGCGAAGTCCAATCAAACAGGATTGAAAATTGTAGAGCTTATTTCTAAGACCTATAAAAACTGTTATGCATTCGCAAAGGAATCCATGAACATACAGAGAGACAAAAGCCGCCAGACCCCATCACAAACAGAACTCTACAATCCACAGGTGTTGCCTTGCAAGCTATAAATAGCTCGCAACTTCTAAGGCGAACAACTCTGCAGAGTCTGCTGTGAAGGGCGACGGTAGTCTCCCTGTCACACTAACGACAAGTTTACTCCCAGAATGTTTACAAACATTCCATGACGCAAATGACGAGGACATGATTTAGTTAATGAAGATTTGTCATGTTACAGGACAGCACATTAATAGCATCCTCTGTATATATATTTTTTAAACTGACAAAAACACCAACAACACTAAAATCTAGAATCCAACGCCTGAAACTAAAATAATGTTTTAAGACTGCACAAGTACACACAGCTAAAATCATCAACGAAAAACTAAAAATGAAAGAGACTGACATAATACAAATCTCATTTCAATTTGAATGAAATGCATATATGCAGTCACCATAAGGAAAAACACTGAGTAAAGAAAAAATGAAATGGTTACACAATTACATGCCAGGTACAGCATACAACACCTGCAATAATGATTAAACAATCCCAAAATCAACAAACATACTAATACATTACAGCAGCCAATATAGATAAGACAACAACAACATAATGAAGGAAACTAACTGCGCCACACATAAGCAGCAAAAACATCGTGACAATCTTGATAACATTGTGTTTTTTAAATGGTTCTGAATGTAGGATTCAATGACAACCATTAAATGGATTACTGTGAACATATTCAAACAGCTCGCTTTACTGTGAACATCAGCAAAAACAACATATCTAATCATGTAATTTTAATTTGGTGACAACACATTTCGGTTTAACACCAAGCATCCAGCTTGCAAAGAATCCACTACTCAGAGTATACACAAAAGAAAACAGCGAATTACTTGTAGTCATACTTCAAACATTATATTGTACACCATTTACAAGTCACAAAATTATTAAAAGCATCTGTTTGTTTGACAAATAAAGACTATAACTGAGGCACAGGCCAGAACAAAAGACAGAAAAAATACCAACAGCCACAAACCTGCAATAACAAAAACTACAACTTCAATAGCATTAAAACGGTAGAAACATGAACAGATAAACAGTTCATCAAAGAGTTAAACTAGGGTTAAAAAACACACCAATAGTTCAACTCCGTAATTAAGGACAAACTACATATTTCATCTATATACAGCAAACTTCAATAGCAATGAAGCAATGGCGTTTGTATTTGAGTTGACAGCCACAATATGTGACAAAATCTAAACATGCAGGAAGAAAATTATCGCAACATTTCAACGAAAACAAACACAACTCAAATATCAAATAAAATATAAAATACAAATGGAACCTGTTACATAATTTAAGCTTAAACTCTGAAAGGTAGCTTAGTAATTTGGTTTCTTGTTAAACATACCAATAAAAAGATACATCAGATGCACAAATAAATCACCAATCGTTCTTTTACGCCGTTAACTCAAAATAACGTCCACGTTAAAACTTGAAGATTGGCTTGAAAAAATCTCATAATTCAAAACTTGTGAGCATGATAAACACACATGCATATGCATTTCAAAACAAAAGAATATTTACAAAAGTGAAGTAGTACCGTAAGAGTCTGCTTCATCCGTCTCAGCTGAGAGGAACTAAAAAGACAAAAGCAAATCTAAAAATAGTCCTTTTAATTGATACATCTGCTACATGGAAAGTCAGAAACCAACAAGTCATAGTAAATAGATAGTATTAGCCACAGGAAGAATACATTTCTCTGTGAAATACACATGCAATATAACAAAAATTTGTCTTTGAAACTCAAACCCAAATTTATCTGTGAAACACACACATCTTATAACTAACACATTTTGGTCTGTGAAACAAGCACACACATTATAACACAGCAGTAAAAGACAGAAAAAAAGAAAGGTAGGTACATTAACAAATTGAGGCAATTATATTAATATACACATGCCATGTAGAATAACGTAAGTACTTTGATTCAACGAATACTAATCAAGCTATTCATGAAATTCTAAATGAAACGACAGGAAACATTTTGTAATACTAATTATTTGAAGTAAAAGCATGGGAGTCAGTACATGTATTATCAATCACTATTTACAAACCATCAAAAGGATGAACCTCTTAGCCCTCTTACCAGACAAGGTTATGCAATTAAGCGGTCAACACGAAAGTTTTCACATGGCCATCAAGACATAATATGAATGCTTTCAATCGCGTGGTTTCAGAAAGAACGGCCAGCAAGTGACTTTACCCAAAGTATTTACAATGACCAAAAAAAGCCGTTTGAATAAAAGGTGCTTAGATTCATACATTTAAAGTGAATCAAAAAGTTTGCTGAGTAAAGATTAAAAACAAATTACATAACATTTCAAAAACTGTACAACATCATAATAACAAGGGCTTTAATAAAAACAAGCATTGGTTTAAAAATGGAAAATGACACAGTATCCGCTGTATCGTTTTCATACTTGTTGTTCTAGGTTGGAATGCACAAAAGAATGTACACAAATGAATATAGGCTTATAACAATCACACGTTTTCTACTGTGATAATCTGTATGAGTATCAGACATCATTCTGATGTCAGCTTGAAAGCATTCAAGATCAAAAAACGTATGGTGACAGATATATCGCAATGATCATAACATCGAAAGTGTAAACCTTTTATCAAAACAAAACACAAATGTTTCGAAAATTGGTTCAGATTGGGAACAAAATCGAATGAAAAACAACCAACCAAAAGACACAGAAATTATTCCCTTTCCTCAATATGGATCAATTCTTCATGTATTGTTTTAACCCAAGAACAACACGCACAAAACGCAATAGAGAAAGTTAACTAAACGTATATGTACATTATCCATATTGATGGCAATGTAATACAAACAAACACAGGCAAAATGAAACGAGGGCAATTTTCCACTTAAACGTCTTTTCACAAAAAGTCTTGTGGGTAACAAGGACATTTATGGGAAATCGGAATTCCTCTGCTGTAGCCCCATGAATATTAATGAGTAGCACATGGACCAATCGCTGGGTAATGCCAGAGATTGTTCCAGCCAGCTTAGCGTGGATGCTTTCCCCTTGACCTCGTTCGGTCACTCTCTTCTTTGTCTACCTACAGACAACATCATTTTTGCTCTGTCTATACTTTTGACTTATTCTTCGTCTTTTCCCTCCCACCCATCCCTATGTTTACCAGTTATCCCCTTTGGTTACATATTGCAATGCAAATTTAGATTCTTATCCTTGTCATGGTGTCATTATATTGCAAGCAATTATTGTTGTCACCTTGCTGAATATATTCGTAAATTTGCTTGTACTTTTAGTTCCTGTCACTGGAATGAGTTAGCCTCTAACGATGGGTTGTCCATGCCATAATTCTGTCCATGGTTTATTACATTACATGCCCTTATTGGCTCCTATTCACTTTCGATTCTGACAATTTTTATTCTGCATGCTGCCAGGGTGTGCTGGCACCACCGTTTGAGCTTCGGTGCAGTACCATTATTGATTGGTCTGGAACCGAAACTTAGGCTATAGTCCACAGTTGCACCAGGTCCAGACTACTTCCCTTTCGCCCTGAGCGGTTTTTGGGCTGAGCAGTCGGCGACTGTGGCATCTGGCATAAACATATATCTAAATAATATCAAACTAACGTTTCAATTGTCAGCGTTATGGCGGAACAGCCCCAAAAGCTTTATGGACTCTCTAGATTTTATAATGAAATTCAATTGTTAGATTCCATGAGAATCCCAAACTAAATTAATTAACAGGTTGGGCAATTAACTATCTATTCTTGAAAAACATAGGTAAGGTAAAATAATTACAGAATTTAATAAGGTAAATTAATTACAGAATTTAATAAAATAATTGTCACTTCGGTGGCCTACTGCAGCAACACTATGCATTGACTCTGTTGTTTTTTGCTTGTATGTTAATTGTGTGAACTGTGTCTCATCTGCCTTGTCTCCACTGATTTCACATAAATGGCCAGCATGTGCCATGGTATCATGTACAAGCAGCTTCACTGCAAAAACCGAGGTCATACTTCTAACCGTGTATTGTTAACAGGATGAATTAAGCTGTATCCACAAAGTGATATTAACAGTCGACAGAAAAAGTATTTACGATGCATTTGGTATCAACAATAAATTTTTAAAAAGGCAATTTTAATCTCAAACATAAAAAAACGGTTTCCCCAAAGATACAGTATTAACCAACGTACATGTATGTACAGCATGAAAATCATGATTATACCCCACTCGTACTACCCTCAAATAATAATTCCACATAACGATATTAAATGTAAACTACATGCATACATAAACATAGCAGATGAACAACTGTACAAATGACAAGACCAGTTTAACTACCGGTAGTATAGACTTAAAACTACAACAACAAAAAACTTGGAAATCAAGATTACACGTGTAACTGGTTGACTGCCTGCACATCACATACATTTATACAGTATCACTGTGAAAATCAAGTGACTTCATACTGCTACCTGAGTCCTCCGCAGGTTGTAGCTAATTCCACGAAGTGCTATTGACAGTTGACAGGAAATACTGTAGTATCAAACATATACAAAATGGCAAGTTTAGTTTCAAAAATAAAATAAATGTTGTTCCCAATTAAGATACAGCAACCCATAAGTACAAAGTAAAACTCAAGACATTAACTCACACGACTGCAAACACAAAAATCCGTGTAATGTCAACTTGTAAAATTTTACATTTACATATACACATGTGATATGAAAAACCGTAACATTGTACAAGTGATGAGATTGGTTAAATGAACAGCGTCTGATACGACAAACAAACAAACAAAATAACACAAAGAACACACACTTGGAAATCATTACTTCACCTGTAAATTGTTGACTGCCTGCAAATCATATACAAACAGCATCTCTGAATCGACTTCATACTTCATAACTTTGTACCTCGCAGGTTGTAGCTACTTACACTAAGTGTTATTTACAGTTGACAGAAAAAGTATGTACAATAAATGTAGTACCAACAATATTAAAATGTTCAGGCTACACAAATAAAAGAAAATACATTTTAAATTTTACATTTAAAACATACAAATTTGACATACAAAGTTAACACTGTACACATGATTAGATCAGTTCAATTATCATCGACCTATACTACCGATATAAATAAAAACTGTTCAAAATGAAGACAACGTGTGTTAATGGTTCAGGAGGAGTTCCAAATAGATTAAACTGTTAAAAGCTAGAATAAAAGCCCATTATTGCTATAAACACATTACTACAGGCGTATTAATAAAGAGAGAACCAAAACAAAAAACCTTCATCAGTTGAAATCAGAAAACGCCACTAAAATCCAATAATATTATAAGCATACAAGCATACACGACTGTCGCAGCATTGAGGGCTGAGGATTTCTACACTATAAGTGGTATGCACAAGTGATGCAAATACAGTATTCATGGACATAAATGAAAAGGTATAATATTGAAATGCATTACTATCACATTCCTCCAAAAAAGAAAGAAAGGTCAACGTCGGTACGAACAAAAACAAAACAAAACAAAAAGACTAGGACTCACTTAGTCCCTCCAAAGACCCCCCCCCCCTCCTCCACGTCACAATTCATCAATATTAATAATTTATATCCGTCTGTACAAAGAATAACATGAGAATTAAAATGTTGTTGTATGATGATATTGACATTTTTACCATGACTTACACACATTTTAAAACAGAAAAAGCAAAGATCTCTGTAAAAGTCAAAGTAATAACTATTTGGAATAAAAAAGCAATCAACGAAAAACAGAATGGAGAACCAAAAAAAACATGGGGAACTATCAGAAATAACAATTGCAAGCTAGAATTGTACTAAGTTCGTAAAAAGCACTTCATATTAGCAAAACAATGTTTATGGTAACAACTTGCACATCATGCAATTTCAACATTACATAGAAGCTGGAGAGCCTTAAAGTTTTCTTCCAGCAAATATTGAACACAAAATAAAACATCAAAGGCAAATTCAAATATTAGTCTGTTACAATATCATTTCATTACATGTCACATTTTCCGAGAAAAACGAATCGACGTAGACGCAAATCAAATCAAATCAAATCAAATTTTATTTTTCGAGGGTTGTGGCATAAGCAATACAACGAGCTTTTTTTCAACCAGCCCTCGCCCAGAGAGGGGACTAATCTAATCACATATTTACACGGATATTAACGTAGAAAAAAAAGGTAGAGAAAAACAACAACATATGAATATTTACACATTACATATTATACACAAATATAAAGCGTCGTATATGTAACGTAGTGAAAACAATGTTGAATACACATGCATGAGTAAATGTGTTGTTAAAGCTTTGGGTGTTTTTGTGTGGATATAATGAACACTGATGCTTTGGACAAATGAAAATATAACTAAACGAAGTCTTCCATCACTGTGATTTTTCGTAATTCAACATTCAACATTACGCACAAGGTGCACGGAAAGTATATACAGGATTCTTAAACGAATTTTGAATTCTCGTGTTGGAGTGGGCTCTTCGACTCCGGTCGCAAACTAAAAAAGACAACATAAATCATGATCAACAACAGAGTGATTATATATGGACGAGGGGGTAGCGGGAGGGGAGAGGGTTACCGTGATACATAAACGAATCAGTCATAATTCAGACCATTTTTCTCCAGATAACTTGAACATTGATAAAAAGACACGAAAATATGAATTTGAAAAAGCAAAATTAAAGAGAAACTGAAAAGCTATGGCAAAGGAAACATCCCGATGTATTTACTGTCATTAGCTGCGTTCATGACAGTACAAAACGCGTAAACCACAAAAGAGAACAAAGCTTCATCAGTCACAAATGCCAAAATTTCACATTCAGTGCAACACAGTATCATTCTTTAGAATGCATGATTCCAGTGATAATTGTTCTGCAAAAATACATGAGGTGTCATCTGCACGAATACATAATATGAATATCTAAAGAAAAAACATTCAAAAAGTTCAAACACAGAAGAACGGCAAAAAAAAAACCCACTTCCAGATTCCCCCCCAGTATGAATGACAAAGTAAGTACTGGAAAAAGCGTGAATATTATCACACAACAGTCCATGCTTTAAATATATATCTGAGATGTTCCACGAACTGTGTTCCTTATTCCATGGGTGTAGGTTCTTTAAGGAACTGGCTGCAGTAACCATACTGCTCCCCTCACGCTTACGCCTGGAACACACACACACACACACACACACACACACACACACACACACACACACACACACACACACACACACACACACACACACACACACACACACACACACACAATCATTGTTATGACTGAATAGTAGACCACGTGACAAAATACTGTCGGCATATATATACTCATTTTTTTTTAAATGTTCCCCTACTATCACCAAAACGTGAAAGCCCAATTATGACACAAAGGATGTCTCTATCTCATCCGGAGTAATTCACAAGATCAGTAACATTGGCCGATTTGACTGTTTTAGAAAACTGCATTCAGACTGTGACGTATGTCCGACAACCATGCTTAACGATACAGGTCACTTCAAATTTAAGATAGATATTTGTTTAGTTCAACAAACAACCGAGCAACCCAGCAAACAACCTACTAAACAATAACGTACCCAGTTGATCACACGCACTTTGCTAAGGATGCGCGCTGCCAAGTCAACTTACTAAACAACCAGCCAGACATCCAATTAATCAATCAAGCAATCAACTAATCCACGAAACAAAGTACTCACCCCCATGATCGTGTTAAGGACACGTGCTGTCAGGTCAACATATCAACAACAACCAACCCAGACATCCAAAGAACCAAACAACCAATTAACAAACAAACCCAGTGACCAAACAATGAAAGTACCTACCCCTAAGATCGCCCGCACTGCACCAAGGACACGTGCTGCAACGTCACAAGCCAGAGCGGCGTCATCAGCAGTGTAGACGTCAGCAGGGATAGAACCGCATCTCGAGACATTCGGGTAGCACATGCGATTGTAGTTTTTCACCTGCCTTTCAAAACGGCGGGCAAGGTCTTGAAGAGTTTCGTCACCAACAGCTTTGGCAAGTACAGAAAGACTCTGCTCTGCAAGACAAGAACTGTTGGCGTCTCGGTGGTAAAGGACCGCCTTCAGTGCTTTTTCGACAGCCTGTGAAACAAGATTTCTGGTAGAAGTCGAATGCCACAACAGGGATGAGTGTAATTTATAGGCACTGTCCTTCGCGTCTTAACAATCTGTCTCACCATCTCAGATCCGGACAGGCTTTTACATGGGATAAGGTCATCCTTCCACTTGGACAAAAAGCAAAATTCAACAGCCTGGATGCTGTCTGTGCAGAGTAGGAATATTTAGTTTTAATGATTTTATGACATAAATGTTAATCTGCGAAATAAATTCATTAAAAAAAATTGCAGCTCTGCACAGGAAGCAATCAAGTTGCTGTATTTTGGTATGTGTCCAACAGGAGGGATGGTCTTATCAAATATAAAAGCCAAGCCAGATTTGAGTTTATTTTTTAAAACTACTGTTTTCACGAGAAGGATTGTGCCGTTAATATAACTCCTGTTTGATTAATGCTAAAAGTCATACCCTTAGTCCTGCTATGAGTGAGAATTTGGATTTTACCTACTTTCCTCATTCTAGTCTTCTCTTCAGAACGTACCGACTGAACAGCAACGAAAAACAACATAAAAATCAAACCAACCAACAACAAAAACATCAAAGAACAAAAAAGAAAGAAAGATAGATATCAAATATTTGTCTTAATAATGGTAATAATAATAATCATAATAATAACAATAAATCACTTTTCTATAGCGAAAGTCCCGAATTCACAGCTCCAAGCGCTTTGAATAAATTATAATGTTCGACCTTAGCTACAATTTACTATAAAGTCAGTAGGCCCTATTACTACCGGAATAAAATCCCCCAATTCCCGTTTGTTGTGTACCTCAACAAGACTGTGTTCTACGAATCAAACAGTCAATAAAACAAAGTCAACAATTACCAAATAATGATGGGAAATCTGTCGTTTTCATTGCGATTTGAGTAATTTGAGGAATAAGATTAGGACACATCAGAAACAAAAGAAAGAAAAAGATAAATGTGTACTATCACACTCAAACTGTGATAGCCGCAGCGAGTTCCAACAGTATCCCCGTATAGGGTGGGGGGGATCTGAAAACAGAGCGAGAATCACTTGATTTGGACTTTTTTACTTATATATATTTTTTAGATTTGGACACAAAAGAAATATTCGTGTTTTTGTTTACCTGGTAGCACTGGAGGCAGATCCAGTTGTAGCCTTTGTCATAGCTCCCAACAGTGGCTTGAGCAGAGCCAAGGTCTGCTTTAGCTTGTCGGAACCAAAGACGTGCTTCTCCGGGCTGAGGATTGGCTCTCCTGGCGTTGTAGCTTCTGTCATGAAAACTTTCAAAGTCATCTTCTTGGAACCTGTGATGACGGTGAGACCTTTCATGACTTTCAAAGTCATCTTCTCGGAATCTGTGATGACTGTGAGACCTTTCATGACTTTCAAAGTCATCTTCTCTGAATCTGTGATGACTGTGCGAACTCTCGTGACCAGCTGACGACCTGTGTTCGTTGCTGCGGCGTCTTGAGTTGGATTCAAAATCCTCTCTGTAAGACCGGCTACGTCTGTGCATATTCTCAAAGAAAGAAGATGATGAGTTCCCAGAGGAAGAAGAAGCACCACCAGAGGAAGAAGAGGCACCACCAGAGGAAGAAGAGGCACCACCAGAGGAAGAAGAGGCACCACCAGAAGAAGAAGACGAGTTGCCTGTGGAAGACGGTGGCTGGCGACTCGAAGACGATGCATTATTTTTCTTCTGATCATCATCGTCATCAGGAAGCTTCTTGTTGTCCTTGAGAAGGTTGACGTAGTTCTGAAAGAGCTGAAAAACCTTCGTACAGAACGTTTGATTGTCAATGTTCTTATCAGGGTGCCACTTGAGGTACAGTCGCTTTATAACGCGGTTCCGACCTTTTTCATCAAACTTCTGCCATGCCTCGTTCAGAATTTCGCGAATCTCTTTCATGACGGCCTTAAAGTCTAACTGTTGTTTAGGCTGAGGCTGTGGTTCAGGATGAGGCTGTGGTTCAGCCTGAGGCGGTGGTTCAGGCTGAGGCTGTGGTTCAGGCTGACTCCCTGCAGGTGGCGCCTCTCCTGTTGTGCTCCCTGCTTGCGAGTCTGAAGCTTCGTCTGCTGTAGTTCCGCCTTCACGTTTTGGATCCCCTTGTGGTGTCTTCCTTCCTTTATACTTTACCAGGGGTTTGGATGAACCCTGGTCGGGTTTTCTGATAAACCCGTACAGCTCAGTTACGGAAACTTCAGTGATCCCTCCTCTTGAACCGAGGTCAATTCGGTAACGACTTCCCAGCAGAGAGACTGTGCCGTCTTGTTTGACTTCTTCAACTACAATAGCGTACACGTACACCGGGTCATTTTCGTCTGTCTCCCAGTTGTCTACCTGGGGGTCGTATTCCTCGAACCCAACATGCTCTCCATTGTAGAAAGAGGTAAAATTGTTGTCCAAGTAGCAATGATAGTGCAGAGGAA
Organism: Littorina saxatilis; assembly: GCF_037325665.1. Taxonomy (NCBI): domain Eukaryota; kingdom Metazoa; phylum Mollusca; class Gastropoda; order Littorinimorpha; family Littorinidae; genus Littorina; species Littorina saxatilis. The sequence continues at coordinate 80,189,867 of NC_090245.1, forward strand.
TGAGCGTTCCTGGAGGTGGGAAGACTGTCCTGTTTTCCCTGGCGCTGAAATCGCAGGGTTTCAACCTATCGTCGTCCATGCTAGTCATTGCTTGTTCTGTGGACTGAAGAGCTATTTCCAGGTATGAGGTGTTTACACTGACACCAATCGCATGCTCGACTGCAATTCGACAAGTTCGAATTACATCTGGACTTTGAATCCCAGAGTTTTTGCAGTAGTCTTTGTCCAAGTACACTGTACAAGATCTGCTGTCGTCAAACACCTTGTCAGCAACAGTTTTCTTAGTTTTTTCTGATCCGTTCAGAACTGTGTCCTTCCAGATCAGAACAGTCTTTAAATCAGTTGTCTCTAGCACAGAAATTTGGGACAAGGAACGCTTAATCTGTTCTGCATTGTCTCTAGTAAACGTTTGCGAGTTTTCCTCAGGGCGGTTGTAAGCAAGTCGAACCACGACTTCTACGAAATCCTGATTGCAGAGTTTGTTGACAACCCCTCTGGAAAATGCACCAGCTTTTGCGCGGCGTTTCACATCTTCCGGTATGGCCTCTTGAAGAATGCGAGACAGAAACTGAAGTTGGTGTCCAGCTGGCAGCAGTTTCAGTTCGTTCAGGGGATACTCGAATTGTATGTCCAGTTTCCCGAAGTCAAGGAAGAAATGGATATCCTGAGGCATCTCAGCAATACGCTTCCCGAGAGCAACATCGTCCGCGAAGGCAAGATGTGTTGACTTCACAAGACACAAGGACTGTGATGGCAAATAGACATGACTGACAGTCAGCTTTTTGATCTTCTCTTGTTTAGATCTGAGACAGTTGAACAGTTCACGCACTGCCGTCTGTACGATCTGTTTAAACTCTTCCACGTGCAGAACATTCTCTGCTGTCTCTTGCTTCAGTCGTGACAGTACGATGGCATAATGGTTTGCTGTGACATGTTCAACTGCACCCAGCCTTTTAAAAAAGTCAGAGAACTCGCCAAACTGCCTTGGAGCCTGCGTTATGTGCCCTTGGATTTCCTCTTCATCCCTTAAATTCATGACTACATTCTCCGGTTTCAACATTTGCTTCTTCTCAAAGTCACAGATGATGGGCACGGGCTTCAGAAAGGCGATATCATTGTCGTCTGTTGACTCTTGAAGGTATTTGTACAATTCTTTCATCACATCTCTTATGACGTGTGACTTTCCGCTGGACTCAAACAACTTTTTGCCAGTATCTCCGTCCAAAGCCGTGCATACTGTCTGCAAATGCTGCATCACCTTTTCTTTGGGCACATTCTTCTGTACACCTAGGTGGCTTCCTAGGATACTCTGATTTAAATGCTGTACGGTCTCAGGGTCTGCGTGTGGGTGGAGAATAGTACAGCTGCTCCATACAAGGTGCCTGTCTTGTTCTCGGCAACTCTCAGCAAAGGAAACCAGTCGTTCAGCGCAGAAAGGCTTGGCAATTTCACACAGAATCTGCCCTTCTTCTGTCTTTCTCCACTCAGACGGACAGACAAAGCAAATGTCTTTAATCTGCTGAAGAAAGGTGGGATTCAGGTCTTTTCGGGAAAAGAGATCCTTTACTAAAACTTCTGCTTTCCGTGTGGTATGGATGGTCAGGGCTGAACTGCCTTCACACTCCAGGGCTTTTGCAAAGCGTACGAACATGTTTTCTGACTCCTCTGAAATCATTCCAGCTGCCTTCATGAAAGGTTCCCAAGACGGTGTGCAGTATGGGTCGGGAGGAAAATCATCAGGCAGACACATCACACCAAAAACAGGATGATGGGGTGAATAAAATGTATCTGCTGTATTCAATTCATCATCTACTTCAATGAACTCTGTGGTGCGCAGCTGCTGAATGATAACTGCTTGTGCTTTCTGCCAATGCCTGAGGTTGTAAAGACCAGTTTTGATTACCATTATGTGGTTAGGAATGGCACTGCGAGGAAGGAGACTCAAAGTCGGCAATAGGCATTGATAGTAAAATTCAGGTGCAGCAAGTGCGTCGACCTCCAGAATGCATCGCAAAACATCTGGCAACAAACTTTTTTTGAGCAGCACAAGTTTCTGTTTCTGTGCCCACTCCATCAACCCGTCTTTGGGAACTTCATCGTCGAGGCACAGAACTTTCAGGTCAACAGGAATTGCCCTTAGTTTCTTATCAACACCAGAATACAGTGGGAGACACCTGAGCATCTGCTGAAGACGTGCTTTGTTTGTTGAACACTCAATTAGTCCAGTGAAATTTCTGCTGAAATAGGCGAGTATGGATTTTGCTTGCCCAGCTCCAAGATTCAGAGAACAGGCACAGGCACTGACGGCTTTTAGCAGAGCGTGCGGGTGACTAATGGAAGCTACAATGCTCGCGGTGATACTAGTACTTGGCAGAACATCTGTGTTCAGAAACGGTAGCTGTTGTGATCTGAGTGCATCCCAGAGGTCACGATCGGATTCGTCTGGCTTCTTTGGCAGGAACACAACCTCGTGCATGTTCTTCAAGGGATATAGCAACAGTTTCTCTTCACCCCCGATACACTGTTTCACAGGAATGAAATTCCATTCCATCAAGCCCTGCAGGTTTTTATCTGCTCGTTTGCGAATATGCTCAGGTTCCGTATTCTTTGCTATGCCCAGTCTTGATCCAATGAAACCCCAAAGCCCCTGTAGCCAGGAATGCGACAGAACCTTTGAATCAAGCTGACAATGTTGACCAGTTTTGAAAGAGTCTTCTCTAAGACTTTGTGGTAGTAATCTGACAAGCGTTTGAAGATCCAATTTCTTGACCCATGTTTGGACTTGATCACAAATAGGATGGAAGAATTCAAGTAGATCTGCATGGAGAAAAAGATCTGCTGAACCAGGCAAGAGATGTAGATCTCTGGAAACAATCGGCTTGTTGTCGCCCTGGACGTCCGCAAAGATGTACAGTTTTCCAGACTGCCTCAAACACAACGGAAGCCCTTCTAAGTCGTGCAAAAGAGACGGATGATACTGTATGAATGTCAGCAGAGTTCGCACCTTGGTGGCGGCCTTAAGAGGAGTGCTGACCAGAGGTTGGGGAAGGTTTGTAAGGTTGCAGCTTCCATGCATCTTGGTGTTTGCAGACTTTAAAAACTGCTTCACACTCTCAGGAGAAATGTACCCAACGTCAGCCACTCCACTCTTCTTGAAGTTCTCAAAGATGCAGAAGGGTGCTTCAAGCACTTTCATGTTGACATCTTTCAGCAGTGCTTTCAAATCATTGGCTTTCTTGTTCACCCACATGCTGCTGTCCTGCGAGTTGGCTGCTTGTTGCACTCCACCTTGTGACAGATTCACATGCCTGTCTTTTGGTTTGTCAGGAGCGTTGGAAAATAGCATCGTCAGATTGTTGAAGTAACCTGGAAACCCAGTCGAACTGACTACAGGGGCCCACTCAATAGAGCAAGTTTGGCCAGTGCCCAAAACAGGAAAGATGGACAGTTCCTTTGCCGCAATGTCAAAGTAAATTTTCTTCCGCAGTTGCACCCAAAACTGCGTGGAAGCAGAGTCAAGATCCAACGCTGGAAAAAGCTTGTGGTAATATGCGAGCCTTGGCATCAATTCCAACCACCCAAGGTCTGCTGGGGAGGAAAACCACAACTTTTGTATGTTTTGCAGCGCGCTTATATAGGCTGGCACAATGACTTGAGAAGCAATCAGTTCATTCCACTCTGTTTTGGTGTCAGATTTGTTGCCAGCCTTGTTCTCCCACAAATTTCTCCTTGTCTCATGATCCAGCACAAAGTGACCATTGGTGTGCATGGGAAGACTTGTGATGACAGGAAGGGGCAGCATGCAGAAGGCCTGATGGCTTGACGGCTTTGGAATGACTCTCTTCTTATCCTTTGACCTTTCTGCCAGCTTAACAGCAACACCACCTTGTGGCAGTAACTGGAAATGGTCTTTGCGCCACTCCTGTTGCAGCCCACCTGTGACATTAGCAGTATCTTTGAATCCTATCCTTTGCACAACAAGCCAATCTTCTTTCCAGCCTCGAGATTCATGTACTTTTTTGTGAGTGCAAGCCTCAAAACAAGGTATATCTGTCAAGGTTGCGGTATCCTCAAGCGCTCTTCGAGATACTTTCTCCAAGCTACATTTCCATGACTCAGCTTGGGCAGTACAACCTTCAGTCATTTCAATGTTGATCTCATTCTCAGTTTCAAGACTGCCATCAGGTTTGACTGAATAAATTCCAATCTTTTTGAGGTTGTTGAGGAAGAGAAGGCAGGAGTGCATCTCTTTGCCAAACTCACCAAGAATGTGATTGATTTGTGCAACAGTCACTGGTTCATTCTTTATTTCAGATTTCTTTGCCATCTGCTCTGTGCGGAGAGGAAACCTGAAGAGAGTGCCAGGATGTGTCATGTCAACTGCCTTTTCGAGATAGCCAGCAAACATATCGGGGTAGGCTTCTCTCACTCTGTTGATGTCCTTGAGCTTTCTGCCAGGTGTGTTTGACGCAGTCTTCGAAACGTAGCAGCAGTTTGGGTCAAGGATGCAGATGGTTTCTTTTTCGTCATCTTCCAGTGTCCAGAAGGAGGGCACGTCTGTGATGTGGTACACCGCATTGAACCCAACACCATACTGTCCTGTCTTAAGTAAGTTTTGCTTCTTGCTACCCTGACCAAGGTTTTGAAGTCCCTCCATGTCCTGTTTTGTGAAAGACTTGTTATTGTAAACAGAGAGAGCGGGGCCTTGCAATGACTCACAGCCTTCAAAGACTTTCTCGTGACTCAAATGACGCCAGTCTTTGATGAATTTGATCTCTGTGGCTCCAGCATCATCAGCATTCTGTAACAATTCTTTGAAGAGAGAGGAGTCAAAGGTGTAACCCTGAAGTAGGCCTTTGATTCGGTCACTCACCTTTTCTCGTTGCCCAAATGGTATGGACTCGCTAATCGATTCAAAGTCTTGTTTTCTTTTTGACTGTACTCCCAGTCTACTGGCTGTATCATTAGGAACCTTGCCACTGACGAACTTCATTGTCTCTGTCTCTTTTAACCATTCACAATCATCCAGACACAGATTGGAAGTTGGCCTCATGTAGCCTTGCCGATCAGGCAGGTAAACTGCGACATCAGAAAAAAAACTTGAAGACTGTGTAGATTCACAAAGTTGCTGTGCAGCTCGAGACACGAGGCCAACCATATCATCCGGTAGCTGCTTTCCATCAAACTGACGATACACTGCTGTAAGAAGTGATGACAGATTTTCGGCATCAAAAGTTTCCCTCACACCTATTGCCCTGAAGAAAGACCTGTATGGACTGAAGCTTGTTTCAAGCTGGAAGCAATATGGTCTGCAGTCTACAGGGAATTTGAATGCAACTTGTGAAGGAAGTACAAAGCCACATTCAGTCCACACGATTTTCCTTTGAAACAGCTGTTTCAGAACATGGTGTATGTCATCAGAAGTACCATATGCAAGGCACTTTGTCATAAACGCATACAAACTAATGCAAATCTCTTGGGCAGGCATTGTTATGTTTGCATTTTCTTGTGCTGCTCCTGCAACTGTTTGCAGCTGCTGTACTGATATTTGAAACAACTCCATGTTGTTTGAATCTTCATGTAAATGGAGCCCTAATTGTTTCAGCACTTCAGCTTTTGCCAGCGATCCAGGAGACAGTTTCAATGCCTTGTTATCAACTACTTTCTGGTGGCAAGCGACAAGATTCATCAGACTGTCAGAGTAGAGCTCACATGGGGCTGCCAGCTCCGTGACTTCTGACGATTTCTCTGAAGCCCAAGGAAAGAGCCAATCTTGAGGTTTGTTGAGCACAGGTAGAAATTTCACTGTCGACAGGTCCTTTACTTGATGTTCTGTACAGGCCTTGATTCTGAGGGATACGCCTCTTGCGGATGAAAGGTACCCAATGATCTGACATGCTCTTGACCGAGCTAATTCGTCGGATTCATTCGCCAGTCCACTTACACTGGTTGCTCTCTCCAGGAGCATGTCCCATGGTAGCTCATTGCAGATCATACCGAGCTCAAGTAAACATGTTAAACTCTTTTCAGAGCAAAAGTTGACTTTGCTGTTTGGTTTTTCATCTCGTGGAGATCCTTGTGGAAAACGACCGTCTGAAGGCGTGTAGAGTTTAGCTGCTTCTTCTCCTGGGTGAATCATCTTTTCTGGTTGTTTCAAAGCTCCTGTTTCTGAACAAGGAATACATGGGCAGCTTTTCAGCAACTCATTCAGTTCTTGCTTCTCCTGAAGAAGAGCGTGTTGGACAATCTCGTCACGATGTTGATGCTTCCAGTATTTGCTTCTGATATTCGGAAAGAAACTCTCCCTGTAGAACATGTTCTCTCGAATGATTCTTGGTGTAAAGCTTGCAGCTTGGTCAGAATGCTCCATTGCATGGTAGACTGATGCTGGGACATCCACAAGATGTCCCTCTTTGGTCCAGAAGTACTGCAGTGCATGCCATGCAATGTTGCCACATGATGACTCGCGAAACGTTAGTTCCAAGAACCTTGCTTCACTAAACGCGGACCACTGAACGATTTTCTCCCTCACAGGGAAAACTTTGTTTCTGTCTGCTATCAGACGTTTCATGAAGCCCCTTGTGAGATGTTCTGCTGCAAGTGGCCACAGCTTAAAGAAACGACTGAAATCTGTGTCAACGGCTGCCTCGGCTTGTACGTTCTCCAACAGTTGGAGGTAGGCTCTGCTCACTGGGTCAGCAAACAGTGCATCATTCCAGGCTGCTCCTTTACTGTGCAGGTCCTCCTCTGTGTGTATCTGCAAGCTTCGTCGGCTGGAGGACAACGCAAAAGGCGCATTCACATGGACAGGAACAGATCCACGAACTGTGCTCTCTGGCAAGGGCAGGAAACAGAAGTAGCGACCGGACTTGTAGAAACCATGTGGGCTGTTTTGCACACTTTGCAAGGCATCACCTTCAACGAGAGCTGCAACTGCAGCCAGCGGTACAAGTCCTTCCTGTTTGTTTCCTCGTGCTAGTGCAGCAGACTGATCGACGCCAGAGGCCCAGGCAAGTCGCCAGTGGGTGCTGCTGGAGTGAGCTTCAGCTTTACACAGAGACTGGGCTTTCTCTGTCACTGTCATTTCAATGGACATGTCTTCCAAAATCTGAATGTCACTTGTTTTGGGCCAATGTTTTGTGAAATACTGAAGGGTTGTCTGATCCCCAAGTTGCTTCTCTGGCACCATCACACGTCTTTGTGAGGTCTTTGTGAGATCCAGTAGACACTCACGTGCAGATGGATCACTGCAGTCACGAGGGAGATAGTAGACCTTGATTGTGTTAACACTTTGTGTAAATGTAAGCAAGCTGCCAGCGTTGTCTAACAGCATTTTCAGAAACTCTCTTCGCTTTCTTTCAGAGTAACCTTCAGTCTTGATTTTGCTGTGTCGTGCTTGTTCTTCTGTTCGAAAGGGAAATCGAAACAAGGTTCCATTGTAATACGGGACCTCTTTGGCGTTTTGAAGGTGGCAGTCAAAGATATCTTGGTAGGGAAGAAACTGCCCTGGCATCCTGGACAACAGAGCTTGGTTAGCTGGACGTCTGAAGTCAATTTTCAGCCCTTTTCCTTTCAAGAACGTTTTGTGTGGATCAAACATGGCCATGGTGTGTCTGCTGAAGAAACAGGGTACATCAGTCAGGTTGTAGACTGAGTTGAATCCCAGTCCAAAACGACCCACTTTGGTAGCATCCTCCTTCTTTGTGCCTTCTCCCAACTTCCGGATATTCTCAAAGTCTATGTCAGAGAAGGTAGCGTCATTGTAAGCCCAAAATGCAGGACCTTGCAGGGAGTCCATGTTGTCTGTGATCAGGTTCTTTCTGGCGTTCTCGTTTTCTCTTTCATCCACGAGGAAACAGACCTCAGTGGCACCAGCATCGTCTGCATTTTGGATCAGTTCTTTGGGTACAGAAAACCCGTCGGTGTAGGACTCCTCCAACAGATTGTGGATTCTGCTGGTAAGATCCTCAGTTTGATCATAGTCAAAGTCCAGACCCTCCACTCCCGTCAATGCGCGATCCTTTATGATCAGAGCTCCTAACGCAACAGCTGTTTTAGGATGAATTTCGGGATGGACATAAAAAATCTCTTGATCATCGTTAAAAAATGCGTTGCTGTCCGGTCTGTCAGTTTGTATCACTGTGCAGTCTCTGGCCTGCTTGAAGCGCAGAACATTTGGGTCGTTGTGGAAGATCGGCAGCAGCACAGTACCGCCCATGTGTGATTTGTTTTTGACAAGCTTTTCCAGGATCTGGCATACCAGGTTCATATCTCGAACCATCTCTGTTTGGTCGCAAGAATGGTTTGTGTGAAAGTTTCTGATGTCAACAAGAACTTCTTGAAGCAGTTTTGTGTTCTGGCACAGAGTAGCACCACACTTGATGAAAAGGTCTCTCTGCATCTGCAGATCATTGGGCAACTGGTACCTGTAAGGCTTCATCTGAATGTCATCCTCAGCTCGGTCCACCCAAAGAGCTCTTGGCTCAGCAAAGCTGTCTCCATGATCTGTCAGTACGCATTCTTTGGTCCAAAGATTTGTAACCACAAAATCAGATGAATCCTGCTCAAGGTACTGAAATATTTCTGAAAGGACGAATTTGTACTGCTTTGCTTCCGTGATTTTGTAATGACCGATTACACTGTCAAGGTGTTGCAGCACTAGCTCCGTATTCACCTTCCTCCCAACATGTAGATGTTGTAGAATCTTCTCAGATGAAATCCATGTTCTCATTACTTGCAACTGTGAGGCAGCAAGCAATGCTTGTGAAGAATGACACATTTCGTTCGGTCTTGCCAGGTTAGATTTGATACCAAAAGGCAGAGACAGAGGATAGATTTCTGGTCTGTTTTCAGGCTTCAGACAGGGTAAGCACTGAATGCTTGAAATCTGTTCAACTGTATCAGCACTGAAGTTCTGGCCATGATTTTGCAGGATCTCCCACAGTCCTTCTGCTTTCTCTACAGCAGTTTCCTTCGCTTGTTGATTCCAAAGCTCTTCAATGAGGTTTGCCGTTTTAATAACATGCTTTGGTCTGACTCTTCTTTCACCATTGAGTCCAAATTCTGTCAGTCTCTGAAGAACATCTGCTCTTGCAAAATCTCCACGCGGAAATCTGTTCTCTTTCCGGAAGAATCTCAGCAACATGGATGAAGATGGATCGTACAAATCCTTTATTCGCTTGAGGCTGTCAGATGAAGTGGTAGGTTCTGTATGATCCGCACTACTGTTCATATCACATGTTGCTGCATTTGTGCTTCCTATCTCTTCAGGGCAGGTGCAGGGAATGCAGCGGTACTTTTGGAGAAGCTTTTCCATTGTACTTGTTCCAATAGATATTGCATGCAATACTAGTTTGTCTCTCTCCTCTGACTCAAAACAGTTGCTTTCAATATTTGCAAAGAAAACATCCATGTAAAATTCCAATGCTGAAACCTCATGTCCTCCTGACGCAATCAGCATGGAACAAATGTTGATGGGAGCATCTACCAAAGAGCCAGGTCTGTTCCAGAAATCACTCAAAATGTTCCATGCAACTGCACCACACTCACTCGCCCTAAAACCTGGTTCAAGGAACCAGGCTTGGGAAAATGTTACCCATATGTTCTTTCTGGGCACAGGGAGCACTTTGTTTTGGTCAGTAAGCAAGCGGGCATAAAAGCTATTCAGCAGAAGATCTGTACCCCCAGCCTCTGGCCACAGATCAAAGAAGTGCCTGAAGTCAATGTCCATGGCTGCCTCACTCTTCACGTTCTCAAGCAACAAGAGGTAAGCTCTGCTCACAGCGTCAACGATCAGCGCCGAGTTCCATGCCGCTCCTTTGCTGTCCAGGTCTTCATCCGAGTGAACTAGCACGTTCTTACGGCTGGATGAAATGGCAAACGTGCCGTTTACATGGACCAATAGATTTTCAAGGGCTACGGTATCAGCTGGCAATGGCATAAAACAAAACAGATGACCCGACTTGTAAAATCCAGGAGGGCTGTTTTCAATGCGGTCCAAACCAGTTTCTCCTAGCAGTGCTGCAACAGTAGCAAGTGGCACTAGACCTTTCTCTTTCGTTTTGCGTGCCATTGCGGCAGACTGATCCACTCCTGAAGCCCAGGCAAGGCGCCACTTGGTGGTGCTGTTGTGTGCCTCAACCTCACACACAGACTTAGCTTTCTGTGTCACTGTTATTTCAATCTTCACATTCTCCACAATCTGAATGTCAGTATGGCCTTTCCACTGGTTTGTGAAATACTGCAGAATTGTCTGACCCGCCATCTGTGCATCCGGCTGTAACACTTTGTAACTTGAGGTCTTGGTGAGATCCAGTAGACACTGCGGTGAGGATGGATCAGTGCTGTCACGCGGCAGGTAGAACACCTTTAGTGTCTTGACATTCTGCGTGAACAGAAGAAGGCAACCAGCTCTTTGTAAAAGCATCTTCAAGAGTTGCCTGCGTTTGTTGATGCCGTAGCTTTCGTTCTTTATCTTGCTGTCAGCAGCCTGGTCTTCAGTCCTCAGTGGAAAACGGAACAAGGTTCCATCAAAATGCACATCAGTGTCGTTCTTAAGCTGACAGCCAAAGACACCCTGGAATGGCTGGAACTGTTGTGGCATTCTGGACAACAGAGCACGATTAACTGGACGAGTGAAGTCTAGTTTCAGCCCTGCGCCTCTCTTCAGATACTTCACATGTGGATCAAACATGGCCAAGGTGTGTCTGCTGATGAAACTGGGTACGTCAGTCAGGTTGTAGACTGAATTGAACCCCAGTCCAAAACGACCCACTTTTGAGGAATCATCCTTTTTTGTACCTGCTCCAAGCTTGATGATGTTCTCAAAGTCTGCATCAGAGAAGGTAGCATCGTTGTAAGCCCACAAAGCAGGTCCTTGCAGAGAGTCCAAACTATCCGTGATCAGATTCTTTCTTGCATCTTTGTTTTCTCGTTCATCCAGCAGGAAACAGATCTCAGTAGCACCAGCGTCATCAGCATTTTGGATGAGTTCCTTGGGCACCGAGAAACCATCTGTATAGGAGTTCTCCAGCAGATCGTGAAGTCTATTTGTCAGTTCCTCTCGCTGTTCATAACCGAAGTCCAGATCTTCCACTCCTGTTAAGGCACGGTCTTTCATTTTCAGGGCTCCGAGGGTTACTGCGGTGTCGTGATGAATCTTGTGATGAACGATTGATATTTCTGTGTCACCCTCTAAAGACAAAACATTTTCCAGTCCATCAAAAGGAATCACCGTGCAATCCTTTGCTGGCCGGAAGCGTAGGGCTGTAGGTTCACTGTGACAGATGGGCAGAAGGACATTTCCCTTGGTTGCTGATGCACATTTGCTCAATGCGTCAAGGATCTGCTTGACAATCTTGAAATCACGATTGAATTCAGATTTGCTGCGTGTCTGGTTCCGATGATAGCTTTCAATTTCCAGGAGGACGCTAATCAGCACATTGATATCTTGGCGCGCAGAAGCCCCACAGGCTCGGAAAAGTTCATTTTCCTGCCGTACATCACTTGGAAGAAGAAACCTGTAAGGTTCTAGCTTAACGTCATCCTCGGATCTCTCCACCCAAAAAGAATCAGGTTTCGCAAACCCATCTCCAGACTCTAAAAGGACGCACTTTTTCCCTGTCAGTGTCTGTACAACTGCAGGCTCAGAAATACGCTGTCCAAGAAAATGAAAGACGCTGCTTAATATGAGTCGATACTGAGCAGCTTCGTTTGACTGGTAATGCTCGATAATGTTGTCAAGATTCCGCAAGACATTTTGCTCACTGAGCTGGCTGTTCAGTTGAAGTGTGTTAGCTATCAGTCCTGGCAATCCCTCTCTGGCAATTGGGAGAAGGCTGCCGATCAGCATTGCTTCAGGAAGATGGCACAGGTCTTGTGGCTTTGCTATTCTGCAGCTTGGACTGAAAGGCACAGACTTGGGATAAAACGCAGGTCTGTCTCCACTCTGCAGACAGGGCAAGCATCTTTTGCTGGATATCCGTCTCAGCGTACCGTCATCAAATTGCTGATAGTGGTGACACAGTATCTCCCATAAGCTGTTTGCTTTCTTTTCCGCTGCATCCTCTGTCCCTTGTGCGAAAAGATCTTCTATCAACTGTGAGGTGCAAATGATGTCACGTAGGTTTAGTGAGTATTCTTCTCTGAGACCGAGGACTTTCAGCATTTTCAAGAGGCTTGGTGTCTGAAAATCATCACAAGGCACCTTTCTTTCTCCCAGAAACAGATTTTTCAGTAATGGTGATGTAGGGTCATAAAGATCCTTTGCCATTTTTAGCTCACCAGACGCTGTTGGGACGAATTTCACAGTGGTGATCCAGCCGAGAAGTGTGGAATCTGTTGTCAAGGTTTCATTGCAAAGAACAAACTTCATAAACCTGATGATTGCTGTGCTAGAAAACTGACTGCAGTCTGAATGCATCAGCTCGGCCACTTCCTTGACAATCTCCAGCAGGGTAACATCTTTGGCGCCCAGCCTAGTAGCAGCACATCTATGCAGATGGTTACAGGACAACATCCTTCGTTTCAACGTTACTGGCGGCAGAAGGTCCGGAGCTATGATTGAGACTTCTTTGACAGACACAACACTCTCTGCATTGACTTCATTAAAAAGTTTCAGATGTTGGAATATCTGCAGAGGACTTTCATTCGTTGTTTCCACGAGCAACACAATTAGAGCTTCCCTTTCGTCTGTCGATGACGTCTTGTTGAAACGTTTTGTGGCAATCGTGGCATCACTGCTGGCAAGTTTCAAGGCAGTCAGAATTCCTTGTGGGGTCGGAAAGTGTACCCAATGTCCAAGAACATCTTTGTGTCTTGTGATGTAATTGGGCAGCTCGGGTAGAACCTTCACTCCAAGCTTCGTCAAGCACGAGGTCAGGTCAGGGGTCAGCGGGGTCATGCCTCTCGCAGAGCTGCATAAGTAGGCTCCAGACAATGGCAACAGAGCTAGACGTCCCTCCCTTTCTTCTGGCAACAACGACAGAAATCTGAAGATGGTGAGGTTTTTGTTTGCCAAAAATTCCCAAATTCGTTTTATCCAGGTGTCGTTTTTGGGCAGGGTTGGTTTTTCATCTTCAAACCTGACCTGTAGGCTCTCCTCGATCAAGTCAGGTATGTTTGCATCAGCCTCATCCAGTATCTGGAGGGTAAACTTACCTGTGGAGAAAACCACATATTCGTGTATTACAATTGGCGAGTTCAGACGTTCAGGCGAGGGATTGCTCAGTCTCAGATCACAAGAAAATTTAAATTGATTGTAAATTAAAGTGGAAAATGTCCATGGAATGCCCTTCTCAATAAAACATTAAAGAGCATGATTCAGGAGTGTGTGTGTGTGTGTATGAATAAAAATTAGAAAGGTGTAAGTATCTGTAGGTGAGCGATCAACTTTGTGTGCAGACTCTAGTCCTCGGTGTCCGAACACCCCCGTGTGTACACGCAAGCACAAGACCAAGTGCGCACGAAAAAGATCCTGTAATCCATGTCAGAGTTCGGTGGGTTATAGAAACACGAAAATACCCAGCATGCTTCCTCCGAAAACGGCGTATGGCTGCCTAAATGGCGGGGTAAAAAACGGTCATACACGTAAAATTCCACTCGTGCAAAAAACACGAGTGTACGTGGGAGTTTCAGCCCACGAACGCAGAAGAAGAAGAAGAAGAAGAAGACGCCGGCCTCCTATGCGGAAGGTCGCGGGTTCGAATTCCGGCCGCGCCTGGTGGGTTAAGGGTGAAGATTTTTCTGATCTCCAAAGTCAACTTATGTGCAGAACTGTTAGTGCCTTATCTCCCTTCGTATGTACATGCAAGCGCAAGACCAAATGCGCACGGAAAAGATCCTGTAATCCATGTCGGAGTTCGGTGGATTATAGAAACACGAAAAGACCCAGCATTCGTCCCCCAAAAGCGGCGTATGGCTGCCTGAATGGTGCGTTAAAAATGGTCATGCACGTACAAAACGTGGGAGTTTCAGCCCATGAACGAAGACGAAGAAAAAGTGACTAGCGTCGGATTTTTTCTGATTTAGAGGAAATCAGTGCCAAAACATACTGTCACCATGGTGTTTTCTAAAGTAAAGCACATTTAACAGCTACCTGCCGTGACTTTGATCAAACAACACAAAAGTAGAAGTAAAGCATGAACTAGTAGACACATTTAACATGGAGGAAGAAAAGGATTTGAATAAATGTTTTAACATAGAGGTGGAATCGAGACGAGGGTCGTGGTGTATGTGTGTGTGTGTGTCTCTGTGTGTGTGTGTGTGTGTGTGTGTAGAGCGAAATTTTTCATGAGAGTTCCTGGGTATGATATCCCCTGACGTTTTTTTCATTTTTTCGATAAATGTCTTTTATGACGTCATATCCGGCATTTTGTAAAAGTTGAGGCGGCACTGTCACACCCTCATTTTTCAGTCAAATTGATTGAAATTTTGGCCAAGCAATCTTCGACGAAGGCCGGACTTTGGTATTGCATTTCAGCTTGGAGGCTTAAAAATTAATTAATGACTTATTTTTTTTATAAAACGATCCCACATTACTTTTATCTTATTCTTCATCCTTTTCTGATTCCAAAAACATATAAATATGTTATATTCGGATTAAAAACAAGCTCTGAAAATTAAAAATATAAATATTATGATCAAAATGAAATGTCCGAAATCGATTTAAAAACAATTTCATCTTATTCCTTGTCCGTTCCTGATTCCAAAAACATATAGATATGATATGTTTGGATTAAAAACACGTTCAGAAAGTTAAAAAGAATAGAGATATAGAAAAGCGTGCTATCCTCCTCAGCGCAACCGCTACCGCGCTTTTCTGGATTGTTAATTTCACTGCCTTTGCCACGAGCGGTGGACAGACGATGCTGCGAGTGCACAGTCTTGCGGAAAAAATGCAATTCGTTCATTTTAATTCTGTGAGTTCGACTGAGCTTGTAAATGTTGTATTTTCGCCTTACGCGACTTGTTTCTTATTGTGTGTGTGTGTGTGTGTGTGTGTGTGTGTGTGTGTGTGTGTGTGTGTGTGTGTGTGTGTGTGTGTGTGTGTGTGTGTGCGTGTGTGTGTGTGTGTGTGTGTGTGTGTGTGTGTGTGTGTGTGTGACTTTTCCGTCTGTTAGACACTCGGTTTGATATGCTTTGTATGTACCTGTTTCATTCTTATGATTTCAAACCAGAGTGTTGAAAAATTATGTTATTCGACATAACCAAACCTGCGTTACATTCATGAAGAAGACAATACTTTCATGGAAGTAAAATATGAAATTGTAGCGCATTGACGCTTCTATTGAAATTCGATATGTGTCTTTAGCACTATAATTATGAGCACAAACCATGCTCAACACATCCAAACAACCAAAGTTCACAGCCCTTTTTTCTCAGGGAAATAAGTTTTAAAAGAATACAGTATCACCAGAATCATCGCTAGTAACATATATATATTCAAATCACTTACGAAAAAAAGATAAGTAGTACTCTATCATAATCACCATCGTCAGTTTCATCATCATCATCATCATCATCATCATCATCATCATCATCATTATCATCATCATCATCATCGTCATCATCATGCTTTCACTCTGAACAACAATACAGATGGCACAGCAACTTGTTGAGAATGGTACTCACCGGACTGCGCAAGCCTGTACAGACAAGCTCTAGTTGCGGGTGGGAGATCGCTGTAACAGAACTTGTATTCAAGCCCTGGGAACAGATCCTGAAGGTCTTTCTCACACAAGTAAATCATCGGGGACCACTCTTCCATGACATCAAAGGTCGTGAATGTTCCATCCACCAAAGGCAGCAGTTCCTGACCTTGTACAAGGTCAAGGACATCGTCGTGACAACAGAGGAAACGCAGCACGTGCAGTCTGTCAGCGCGAGAGAGATGAGGAAGGCTGGAAAGCAACAGTTCACTCACACGCTTAGCAGTCATCATGTCTGCGTAAGGGAGGAGCTTGAGAAGGCGTAACGTGGTACGCACGTGTTCGGGCAGCCGTACGAGCTTCTGTTCGTTGACAGCGTACACTTTCGCTACTGCAGCCGTGACCTCTTTCACCTCATGTCCTAGTTGTTTTATTGCTGGCTGGCAGAGCTCTTCAAGTATCGCCTTCTTGAGACTGACCCACTGACCGCCCTCACAGGGGCTGTAGAAGGATGGCTTGCTGGACATGGCTATGTACAGTGGTTGCAGCAACGACTTCCATCTATCGTTCACTCTGTTCAGGTCTGGCCAGGCAGCGTAGAACTGTTGTGGTCCCAGGTCCTTCATGGTTTTCAAACTGCACACAAAAACAGCATCACAATTACACGAAATCTTCGGGTTCCTCGTAGTTAAGATAAGATAAGAAAATTGTAGTGCCCATTTTCATTTTACATAAACATGAAAATGTGTCTTTGGGCACCACATCGCATTTTTAATAACAAACACACGATCATAAAGCATAATCGAACATAAATTTTACACTACTAAGATCAGCTTATTACATGAGCATTTAAACAAAGAACATCGCCAGAGGCTCGTGAGTCCCTTGATATTCATCCGCTGGGTCTTGACTGAAATACAAGCCATATAAAAAACCACTCGTGCAGGGGTGTCGTTTGGGTTGGCCCTTCGGCCAATCGCCGATTTTTTTTTTACTTTGGCCGAAACTTTCATGTCCCTATCGGCCAAATGTCCGAAGAGTATTCGCCTAAATCGACCAAAGTTTGTCCAGTTTTTTGTATTGGTCAGGCTTTGATTGCTAAAACTGCTGCCGATGTACTTAGTCAACTGACTGACGTTTATTTCCTTCGCGAATACCAAAAACGAAACATCAATGTTTTGAACGGAAGCCATTGCCAAAAAATATAGATGCCGGAGTGAAGCCACACTCTCAGCGTTTGCGTTCGCCGGTTCGCGATAGTTTATAAGTCAGTCAGTGCTTTCGATTTGGATTTGAACATCATGTCGCAACCAAAAAAGAAAAAAACTAAATTGGCCAAGGTTTGCTACCATTCGCCAAGGTACGTGATTCCGGACAAAATGACAGGAACACCGCGAATGTGGACAGTGTCAGTGTGAGTGGTAGTACATGTAGTGTTGTCGAGTCGATCGAAGCAGACGACAGCAGACGATAGTCACCGCGAATCGAAATCTGCTGAGCCAGAGAATGAAAAGCGTCCTCCAAATCGTCGTTTCCAAGCAAAATGGCTCATCCTACACGGTTTTTTATTGGTGTTTTACCAGTCATGTTTCCCAAGGCTTGTCAAGATTAGCACAAGATTGGAAGAGTTTTACTTTCAAGAAATTAAAGTTAAAGGTTTGAAAAAGTTTCAGAGAACTGGTGTCTGATGTAGTTAAATCAGCAAAGCTGATTATTTCAGTTGCAGTAAGCAACATATAATCCAGGGGCGGATTAGGGGGTGTTACAGGGGTTCCGGCCACCCCCTCCCCCTCCGGCTTCCCCCCCTCCCCCCAAAAAAGATGTCTGTGAATTTTTTTTTTCTGTCTGTAAAGCCGGGGGAAGAGTTAATTGTTTAATTTTCATTGTATGCGACATGTCTTCCTTCTAACCATACTATATGATGTTGGGAGCAGATATCAGTGAAGATGAATTGCCATTATTTAATACTAACGTTAAAAGAAATAATGAGTGGCCGCTGACACCAGTTGATCATGTTTAAAATCAAGGATAAGCCACAAATTGTTTATAAAATAGCTAAAATTCTTCAGCTTCAGGGGGGCTTTGCCCCCCAGACCCCCCAACGGGACCCTGGACCCCAGGTTGTACCCCCCACCCCCCTCTGGCTTAACTGCTCCGCCCCTGTAATCTGTGTTCCTAAGACAATTATTGTATGTATTAGTGTTCCCCTCTTGAGTCTTGTGCTTCGATGTTGCGGTGACTTTGTATGAGCCAAAATAATAGCCGAACATTTTCCAAGATGTCCTAAAGCTTTCTGACTGTTTCTGTCACGATCTAGTGACATGGATCAAGAAAGTGTCACTCGGTCGGGTGCCTTCTCTTGGTCAATTGCGATAGCAAGCGCCTGTGCGTACTGTCAACGGTTGTGGATTTTGTTGACAGCGCAGAACGAACACAGATATTTTTGTGTCACACGGATTTCACGTGGGTGATTTCTGCTGTGGAGGCAGAATTGTCGATAACTGAACTGGGGTATGTGACAGGGTGAGTCACGTGATTTTTGTCAAGGTTGTCTGTGTGAGGACAAGTATCGACACACTCGAAACTCAGCAGCGAGAGAGAAGGGTCGGTGTCAGTATACTCCTACTAGTTTGATGGTTTTTCAACACGTGTGAATACTTCACTGGGTATCAACGTGCTATGCTACTTGCTAGTGAGGCTTGATAGGAACTCCATAGGACAGACCACCTTCTTCTTGGACACATGCTGGCTGACAGACGGGGCGTCAAGATTCTCCGCTGGGCGGTTTTTCACTGCATAAGGTTTCAGCGAGAGAGGAGGATGACGGTGTTTCTGTTGACGAACAGAAGTCATTCGAAAGGAAGCGGTTTCGCTTAAGGGAGAGCTACCTACATAGGCTTGTGAGGTAATAAATCATTATTTAACGCTGTTGACGAGTCTGTGTTTGTGGAATGAAATACTCTCTGTTGTTCTTTCCAGGTTAGCGCATAATTTGCTCTTTGTGACGCTAAAATACTAATCTGTATATGGTTTTTGCAGATATGGAGAGAAGGAAGGAAAATAGCTGATTTGTTGTTGTAAAAGTCCGTTTGTGCAGGCCCACGTGCTCGATGAAATATGTCAGGGTGACATGTTTAAAGGTGGAGGTTGTTGGGTAGCTTGACATGTTTAGTGTACCGAGGCTTTTTGTTGCAGCCTTTCTGTCTTCATTTTCTACCGGCTACTGGTGCTGGCTGTTATCTGCGGGACGCTACGGGAAGTGATGTAACCAGCTAACCGGCTAACCAGCAAACCGGCTAACCAGCTAACCAGCAACTGGGTGCGGCGCCTGATGTCTCCACAGTTCCCTGCTTCGTCACCACGCTAACCAGCACTTCATTCGACGGAGCAGTTGTGGAGACTAAAGACTAATTACAGGACGTCCACTCAGTGGCAGAAGAAAAGCTAAGTTGCACCATGTCTTAAGCACCCTGTTTACCACCGTTGTCATCTTTTATATTTGTGATTATATTCGAGTGGTGACAACGTGGGGTGTGTGACCCCTGCATTAACTAGCACTTTTGGGCAGATCAGCTATATTTCCCTAGCTTTACACGGGATCAGCGTGTTACTATAATTTTCTATATTCTAACTGGCATTATGTCAGTGACCGTGTTATTTACGTTTTGAACGTAAAAGAACATTTTGAGAGTGAAGTCTCGAGGGAGGTGGCGAGTTATTACATAAACAGGCGTCTGAAACTTATACTTTTGTTGTTTCCATTAAATTGTATGACTGCGAGAGTGGATCGTGGTGTGGTTAGTTAGTTAGAAGTAACTAACCGTTTCATAATCACCTTAAGTGATATAGTGAAACGTGACAGTTTCGGCCAAATGTCCCAACATGAAAATGTGTAGCAACACCCCTGCTCGTGTTGTAACCTCCATACAACACAATAGAGGGCCCCAAAGGGTTTAAAATCGTGATCGTGATTGGCGTTTTTTGACCTTTCTGTGACCGTGATTGCCGAAATGTCCATTTCTGTGATCGTGATGGGACTTTGCCCGTGATCCGTGATGACAAAAAAAATCAAGTCTCGTGATCGTGATCGTCATTTGTTTTCGTGATCGTGATGGGCACTATTGCAAAGCATTTTATTTTCAACGTACATTTTTCACAGCTGTATCACTCTATGATCCTCTATTCGTCAAGGTGTTTGTGATCGTGAAAACAAAAATCAAGGAAACTGTGATCGTGAAAGCTAAAATTTCCCTTCCCGTGATCGTGATGATACCCCCCCTTTGGGGCCCTCACAATAAAAAGTCCAAAACCAAGCCAGAATGTCGCATCTTTTTACAAATCCAAATTTTCGGCCCACAGGCCTTCTTCAAAGGTTCACAGACCAAGCGTCTATAGTTACAACTATACATTATTATTAAGTATTTGCTTTGTGATTCGTAACTTGAATAACCATGGTATTGTGTTGCTTAGTAATTGATGCATGAATTGGCGTCTCGCAGAATTACACGCCCATGAGGAAGGCCTGGCAACAGGTTGAAAATGTGGGCTGCCGCTTGAAATTCTTTGTTTGGCTTTTCTTTTCCTTGATTTTGTTATATATAATATATATCACAGTCACTGACGCTTTCTTTCCAAAAAAGAATGCTATCGCATATATGTATAGGTCTTGGTTTACCCTGAAACTTTTTGACAGAAATACTCTTTAAAAAAAGTCCAGTGCTTTAACATTTAATTAATATATTTTAAGTAGGAAGCATACACTAACATTGTGTGTGTGTGTGTGTGTGTGTGTGTGTGTGTGTGTGTGTGTGAATGTGTGTGTGTGTGTTTGTGTGAAGAATTAATAAAAACAGAGTAAATTCCATTTAACTCAATTAAAGTTGCCCCCTCACCTCGTCAGCAGTTGCAGGTAGACACGAGGCAACAGCTCTTGAACGAGCAGGCAGTTCCACAGTAGAGGCGCATCAAGCTGTCCACGAAGACTAAGCTGGTCCGCTGTGGGCCACTTGAGGTGTCGTCGGTTTTGGCTGACAGCAAAGTAACCATGGACGTGAACTGGCAGTCCTGTTGGAGAACGGGTGTCCAATGGAAGCGGTAGAAAGCAGAAAATCTGGCTTTGGAAGTTTTGAAGATTAGTCAGAGGTGCAGCCACGCCTACGTAGGGCCGATAACAAAGTTCAGGGTCAGAACAGAGCTGTAATAGTTCCTCGCTTATCTCATTTCTTCCCGCGTGGTAGCTGACTACAAGCCAACGTTGGCTTTCGTGCAGAACTTTGTTTGGGTCTACCGTTTCTGCTGCCAGACTAGTTGCACTGTTGTTCTGGTCGTTTTCTGTGGAATCTGGAGCAAGAACAAAGTCGTCCGAATGTGGGTCTGTCTCTCGCGACGACTGCGAGTGGTCAGGAGATTCCCGATTTGGGAAGAGATCAACAGTTTCTATGATCACTTCTGTTAAACAGTAGCACCCCTCCTGTGGCAAGTCCTCCCCAGCTTCCTTGATCGTGGACAAAAACGTCTGTCGCTTGCCGCAGACCTTGTCACGACAGGACGATTTCAGCCCCACAGTGAAGAGCTCTGCTGGTCCACAGGTTTCGCTTCTGGTGAAGATGGTGACCCGCTGGATGTTGTTGAGAAACAGCAGCATGGACGTAGCCTCGGCCTTGAAGGCGGTGAGCAGCTTGTGGACCTTTTGCTGGGTGTAGACCGTACTGCTCAGCTCGCTTGTTTTCTGTCTCAGTGGGAACCAGAACAGAGTTCCTGGGAACCCACCGCTTCCTGCGCTGAACGTCTCTTTGGTTGCACCGAAGACACCCTGCAGACACTTCAGTAAAGACTCCAGTTCTTTGGATGTTTCCTTTTTGCCAACTAGTCTGGTTCTTTTGCAGTAGCGGTCTTCTGATTTGAAAGGATCCATGTAGAGCATGCTGCTTCCACTGAGGATTACCAAGCGATCTGCCACAACATCAGGTCAGAAAATGGTATTGTACAATGCATGAACAGAAAGCAGGTACAATTCAAATACATCTATGTTTTCGAGCGCCGAAAAAGGCCACGAGTAGGTTTTTATCACCAGATCCATTACACAACTTGATTAAAATGGCCAAACTTGGGTCATTTGGTGTCATCTAGTGGCAGACAAATATATCTGTGGTTTTTTCCCTGCTTCTGATAAACCCTGGCCAGCTGGGGACTCGAAAGGCAGCCTCAAGTAAGTATTGCCCACATTATCTGAGTTCCACACATAAATAATTAATGAAAATCCCAATATACTATGGAGCGGATCTGCGTGTCTCCTTCCTTGTAGAAGAAAAATAAAATTACAGAGATAAGGGCACCCCCAAAAAACAACTTAGCGTACTTTTGTTTTGTAGTTAATGTTGTTACCATCATTTGACTTGTAACAAAGTTAAAAGGAGAGGGATAGCGACAGACGCAAAGGCCAAAAAAGGGTTTTGCTTATGTATATATATTAATTACCTGTCAGATGGAAGACAGACTTGAACCCGAGACCAAAGCGTCCCACTTTGAGAGGATCTTTTTCTTTGACGCTAGTGTGCAGCATTCGTATTCCTTCCCAGTCTCTCTCTGTGAATTGTGCATCGTTGTATACACACAGTGATGGACCCTGAATAAGGTTGGGTGAGGTAAGGTAAGTGAGAACAGGTTCCAAAATTAAAACCCCAAAACAAGAAAGGCAAAATGTATAAAGTACATTCACAATATTAAGAAATAAAAGAAAATCAGCAGCTACGTTCTACGTTTGCGATTCGACCTAAAAAGGTCGTGCAGACGAGATAAAATTTACAATGATGTAATATAAACTTGGCCAAAAAATTATAGCAACAAATTTCAAACCCAAATTAAAGCATTGATTCCTGTGTCATTTCATTCTTCTGCGTTCGTGGGCTGAAACTCCCACGTACACTCGTGTTTTTTGCACGAGTGGAATTTTACGTGCATGACCGTTTTTTACCCCGCCATTTAGGCAGCCATACACCGTTTTCGGAGGAAGCATGCTGGGTATTTTCGTGTTTCTATAATCCACCGAACTCTGATATGGATTACAGGATCGTTTTCGTGCGCACTTGGTCTTGTGATTGCGTGTACACACGGGGGTGTTCGGACACCGAGGAGAGTCTGCACACAAAGTTGACTCTGAGAAATAAATCTCTCGCCGAACGTGGGGACGAACTCACGCTGACAGCGGCCAACTGGATACAAATCCAGCGCGCTACCGACTGAGCTACATCCCCGCCCCTGTCATTTCATTAAAACTGTATATGCCAGTTAAGCCCGTTCACTTAAACTTCAGGATCACCTTTTTGTATAAATATTTCTTTTACAGGGATCACGTGACCGCCGCTCAAGTAAGGGTACCCTCAAAAATCGACCAGACAAAAACGGAAGAGTCGAATGAAAAATCGACAAAAAAATCACAATAGGCCAAACTTTGCAACTTTGACATACGATAAGAAAGCCAAAACAATTATCTACCCAGAACAGATTGTTTTGATTTGCTACCTTGCATATTTCGCGTGCTATGCTATTCCTACTGATGCAGGTGTCGATCGCAAGAGCGGTCAAAAACGGGACGTTTTACGTCAATTGTTATGGGTATCATGACAAAAAAGGCTGCATTTTAGCAATGACTTGGTGGATTGCTTTGAAACTTTCAGACTATTTTACCAACATACTAGAGATACTTCGTGCAAAAGTTTGGATCGTAACGGTTGTTTATCCAGATGTGACGCAATGTTTCGGAAAATGTTGTTAAACTTGTCATAGGATTGTTCATTTGTGTCCAAAAAAATCATGACTTTGCATGTATACAGATAAATGATTGATACAGATTCTGTCTAAGTTTCATTTGAGTGTAGCCGCTGGCGTTAATTTGCTAGTCATGCAAACACATGAGGAAAAAATTGAACGTTCACGCTGTTTCGCGCTTACAGCTATTATCGTTGCGTGCCTCTTAAAACATGCTACGGTCACGCTTGGCTGGGCATCGCTGTGGCACCAGAATCATCGCTTAAATATGTAGCGTGTTTACATGCCCAGCAAATTTGCGTCAGTGCTTACACGCACATAAACCTTTTGCTGTGTGTGTATCAATATTTTTTCTAAAGACATGCAAAGTCATTAATTTTTTGGACACAAGTGAACTCTATGACGAGATTAAAAACTTCTTTCGGAAAATTTCATAACATTTTAACAAACAACTGTAACAATCAATAATTTAGCTCGAAATATCTCTAGTATGTTGGTAAAATAGTCTGAAAGTTTCAAAGCAATCCACCAAGTCATTGCTAAACTGCAGCCTTTTTTGTCATGATACCCCTAAACAATGACGCAAAAAGTCCCGTTTTTGACCGCTCTTGCGATCGACACCTGCATCAGTAGGAATAGCATAGCACGCGAAATACGCAAGGTAGCAAAACAAATCAACCTGTTCTGGGTAGATAATTGTTTTGGCTTTCTTATCGTATG
This sequence comes from Littorina saxatilis, assembly GCF_037325665.1. NCBI lineage: Eukaryota > Metazoa > Mollusca > Gastropoda > Littorinimorpha > Littorinidae > Littorina > Littorina saxatilis. The sequence continues at coordinate 80,214,001 of NC_090245.1, forward strand.
TCAAAGTTGCAAAGTTTGGCCTATTGTGATTTTTTGTCGATTTTTCACTCGGCTCTTCCGTTTTTGTCTGGTCGATTTTGAGGGTACCCTTACTTGAGCTGCGGTCACGTGATCCCTGTAAAAGAAATGTTTAATCCAACAGATGATCCTGAAGGTTAAGTGAACGGCATTAATTGGCATATACAGTTTTAATGAAATGAAACAGAAATTAATGCTTTAATTTGGGTTTGAAATTTGTTGCAATAATTTTTTGGCCAAGTTTAGTTGGGATCAATTATCATGGGTGAAAGCTATGAAAATCCAATTGACTGAAAATTTTTTGAGGCAGGGGTCCAGGGGCCGTCCAGGCCCTGGCGGGGTACGGGGCAGGGCCCCGTTAGGGGGTCCAGGGGGGCAACGCCCCCCGGCCGAAAACGAATTTTTGCATTATACATTGTGATTTTGTGGCCTTTCCTGGCAAAAAAATACACTTTTTGTCACTATCATGCAGGTCAAAAAAATACCTTCAGATTCTAATGATATGGTAAAAAGGGTAAACAAAATCAAAACAATTCACAGAAGTAATCATTTATCTTTTGTATCTTTTCACACTTGCATCTTCCAACACAACGAACAATTAACATTGACAACAGCCAATTACTAAATGAAATAGAAACTGAACAACTGAACAACTGAAATAAAAGTTCGAAATATTTAATTATAAGAAGCAAACATTGCCAGACAGGCATTGAAATAAATGATGAAACAGAATGTCACACATGCAAACAGCATGATGTAGCACTGCACAAAGTAGCAACTAAGCAGTAGCATCTCATAGTGCAAAGTTCTCAAGGAAAAGCACTTGAGTTTCAAGCACCAAACTTATCACACACAGTTTTAGTTTCATGAACTCCAACCAGTCCCATCGCCATTTGTTGGCTAGACCAGCATCAATAAGATCTGTCCATGCGTTTTCCGTCAAAACCGGTATCTTTGTCGCAGAAATCGTGTCACCACTTCATAATGCCTGCCAAAACGCGAGAACTTTTTTCTTATCGTGATGCAGAGCGAATCCGAAAGCGAAGAAACCTCACCTACGGGGTTTACCGCATAGCAGTTCAAAAACGCGTTCCGCTTAAAAAAAATAAAAAAATAAAAAATTTTTTTTTTTTTTTTTAATAAAAATTGCGGATTGACGGAATTTCCGTCAGACTTATTTTCAGATTGACGGATTTCAGTCAATTGACGGGCTACTTTCACCCATGAATTATTTAATACAGAACATTCTTCATGTTATCATTATGCTATGGCGTGCTTTACTCACTGGAAAAACGTCTTTCATTCTTACCTTAATTCTTCTTTTGATGGATTCTATGTACAGTACTTTGCTGATCACAACCCCCTTTGTAATATATAGGTGTTGTATATGTATAGTGCTGTAATAACTTAATGACCTTGCAATGCGCTGACAACTTTCGCATGAAAATAAAACATCTAATGCTCTACGATACTCACAGACACTGACATCAGTGTGCGAATGCACATTGTTAAAGTTGTATATCAGATATTTTACCTGGAAGAATTTCAGATGAGGATGCCTTTTTACAACGGCAGGGTCGAGGTCATGATGAAATGCACGGATATCTGTCAGTATTTTCACCATGGTCGCCCCGGCATCTTCTGCGTTCTGAATCAGTTCCTGTTAACCAAGGAGTATACATGACTTAAACGTACCTTCCCTCCCTTATGAGGCCATGAAAAAAATCAATGTTGTCGATTCCCCGGCCGACCCTATTCTTTCCACCCGACCAAGAACTTTTCCAGGGGACACCACTCGTCCGATTTCTGGCCAATAAAAAGCCACATGCGCCTTTGTTAACAATCCAAAATCAAACAAACAAACATAAAAAGTTGCCGATCTACACATCCTACTTTTTACATTTAGTCAAGTTTTGACTAAATGTTTTAACATAGATGGGGAATCGAAACAAGGGTCTTGGTGTATGTGTGTCTGTGTATGAAGGATAAAAATATTTATCCTACATACGTGAGAGAGACACCCGTGAGATAATAATCGTTCAAATCACACGTGTGTATATCATGTAAATGAGGTCATGTCAAGCAAGTCTGGCAGGGACCTGTTTTTCCACTGCTTATGATGCCAAAGTCACCGAGACAAACGTCATTATAGAAAAAAAAAATTGCGCTCGCTAATTACCCTCGATGAATTTTTAGAACTAACACACTTTCAGAGTGACGTTTCTTTACTTTGACGTGATAGATTGCACGAGGCTTTAGAAGAGACCGAGGTTCCAAAACAAGCGTATTCAATTTAGCTGCATCGACTGCAGGACATTTTCAGTAAAATACACGTAAGTACAGAATGTAGGATAAACAGAATACTACATGGCTTGCTGTGTCGTACCAGATTTACACTCGTTGCTTTTTCAAATAGTGAACAGCTCGCTTTCGCTCGCAGTTCAATATTTTAAAAAACAACTCGTGTAAATCTGGTACGACACAGCAAGCCATGTAGTATTCTCTATGTTGTATATGGATTAAAAACTAGGTCTGAAATTTAAAAATGTAAAAATTATGATTAAAATTAAATTTCCGAAATCGATTTAAAAATAATTTCATCTTATTCTTCATCGTTTTATGATTCCAAAAACATATAAATATGTTGTATTTGGATTAAAAACAAGCACTGAAATGTAAAAATATAAAAATTATGATTAAGATTAAATTTGTGGAATCGATTTAAAAATAATTTCATCTTATTCCTTGTCGGTTCCTGATTCCAAAAACATATAGATATGTTATGTTTGGATTAAAAACAAGCTCAGAAAGTGAAAAAGAATATAAATACAGAAAAGCGTGCTATCCTGCTCAGCACAACCACTACCGCGCTAAACTGCCTTGTCAATTTTTTTATTTTTTTTATTTCAATTTTTTCAGGCGAAGTTGACAAAAATGAAAATGAATAAGTACAGAATGTATGATATGATTAGACACAATAACATACATTGGCAGAGTAATTATACACAATGTAAAATGTAAAACATGAAAATATTATGTGTTAAATAAATTGTTATACATTGCCCATTTTAGAGTAAAATTATGTTCCCTCATTTCAATTTGATGTACATATCGGTCAACTTTATATTGGTAATTAACATAATTACAAAATGCCACAAGGCGTGGTTTATATTTATTGAAACGACATTTGTACAGAAAATATTTGGCATGTAGCAACAAGAAATCAAAACCATCATCAGTTCTCGTTTTTTTTATCGTAACCAAAAAGAACAAGTACTTTATTCATTCTCAGTCTTTGACAATGATCACATTGTGATTTTAACCACCTTTCAAAATCTTTCCAAAATAGTTGAACATGTTCACATGACCATAAGTAATGATAAATAGTATCTTTTTCCATATTGCAAAAAGTGCAATTGTTGTTTTCTACTATTCTCATTTCTTTTAGAATAGAATTCGTTACAAGTGTCCTGTATGTGATTTTCATCTGGAACCATTTTAAACGGATTTCTTTAATTTTATGTGTTTTGAAAAATATCTTATCCCAATCTATTTCATTCTCTAGCATTTGTTCCCATTTTTTGCATGGGTTAGGTGTATCAATTTTTTGAACAAAAACATCATAAAACAGTCTAGATCCTTTAGGACTTCCTAGTGTCATACTGTAAGCTTTACTGGAGGTATTCCGAAGTGAATTGTCAATGTCTATGTTTGAATCTTTTACGTATTTCTTGATAGCTGAAATGCAGCTGTAATATTCAAGAAAGTTAACTGTTTGTATATCATATTTTTGTTTAAATTCTTCAACTGTGTAGAAAGTTCCTTCTTCATTTGTCAGATCTTTAACAAGAAGGATGTTATGTTTGGTCCATTGATTATAACAAAAAGGATTATTTTGAATTTGTTGTTATTAAAAATCGGCTCTGCCAATAGTTCGCTATATTTTTCTAATTTCACGTTATCATAAAACTGACCATATGCTTGAAATACGTCAGTCCAAAATGGATTTAACTTTTTGTGTTTGTTAACATATTGTGGACCATAGTTTTCAAAACAATCTATATTCGGACAATTAGTTAACAGGATTTTGCTCCACTTAGGTTTGTTATGAAAAACCTTTTTAATCCAAGTCACTTTCAATGAGAAAATAAATGCTTTAATAAATGGAATTCCAATGCCACCTAGTTTTGTATGGCGCACAGCTGTATTCCGTTTGATTTTATCACGTTTGTGGTCCCAGACGAAATCAAAAGACTCCATTTGAAGTTGTTTAATTAAATCATTTGGTGGGTTTGGTAACAACAACCAAAGATAGGTTAATTTGGATAATATTAATGATTTCAATATTGCTACTCTCCCTAGGGGTATGATTGATCGTTTTGACCATATGTTGAATAAGATTTTAGTTTCCCTCATTTTCTCTTTAAAGTTTATATCTGCCATTTCACTAAGGTCATTAGTGAAGAAAATGCCAAGGAGTTTAAATTTAGGTGGGTTCCAAGTCATGTTAGTGTGAGACATATATTGTTTGGGTGAATTTTTTCTCCTTCCCAACCAGACATTTATTGTTTTTTCGTAATTTAATTTCAAGCCTGATATTTGTTCAAAACTATTCAAAGTATCGAACAGTTTTTCGAATGAAGCTTCATCTCCGTTCAGAGTAAATGCTGTATCATCAGCAAATTGACTTATTTTAAACTCTGTGTCTTCTCTAATTTTACACGCAAGAACCTCAGCACAAAGGATGAATAAATAAGGAGAAATGGGATCCCCTTGACGACAGCCACGTTTAATGTCAAATTGCCTGGATGTTTTACCATTAACTGTGATGGATGATTTTATATTTTTGTAGAAAGCTGAAATCCATCGACAGATGTCTTCTTTAAACACATATTCTTTTAATACTTTGTGCATGAATGACCAGCTGACCGAGTCAAATGCTTTTTCAAAGTCAATTGATACTAGCAATCCTGATTTGTTGTTAGTGTCCAGGTAGTGAATAATGTCATATACCAAACGTATGTTATCTCCAATGTATCTACCAGCGACAAAACCAGTTTGATCTTCATGTATTAATTGAGGCAAAACCTGTTTTATTCTAGTAGCGATGCAAGAAGAAGCAATTTTATAGGTGACATTTAATAGGGAGATTGGTCTCCAATTTTTTAAGAATTCCCTTGGTTTGTCACCCTTGGGAATGCAAATGATTATGCCTTCTTTTTGTGTGATTGACATTTCACCATTAATAAATCCTTCATTTAATGATCTAACAACGAATATCCCAATTTGTTTCCAAAAAAATTTGAAGAAGTCTACTGTCATTCCATCAGATCCTGGACTTTTGCCATTTGGCATATTTTTTAAAGCATGCGCTGCTTCGTCTATTGTTATCTCCCCTTCTAAAAGTTCGGCATCATCATCAGATAAACTAGGTAGTGATGTTGTATATTCACCAATGTCAATGTCTTGGACAGGTCTTTCTGAGTACAGCTGTTGATAATATCCCTTAGTTTCTTGTAGCATGTCTTCTGTACCTGAAAGACTACGTCCATCCTGAGTTGTCAATTTAAACATTTGTTTACTAACAAAATGTCGTTTTTCCAAGTTGCAGAAATACTTTGTAATTTTTTCGCCTTTTGATGCCCATCTTGCTTTTGAACGTAAGAGAATGCCGTCCATTTTGGTTTTCCTTAGATTCCCAAAATTTTCAATTTTTTCCTGTAATTCTTCATTTTCTAGCTCAGTCCTGTTAATTTTATGTTCCAGTATTTGTATGTCTTCCTCTAATTTAGATTCCTCCATGTTATTATTCTTTTTCTTTTTAGAGCTGAACTCCATTGTTTTGCTACGAATGTTCATTAATAAAACATCTAAAAATAGTTGATCTGATATTGTGAACTCTATCTCTTCAAGAGGAACAGTCTGTAAATGTTGTCTGTTATAGGGTGTAGCTGCATACTGTTCTATTGTGTTTTTAATGACTTCCTTTATTTCTGGTGCATATTGTGTATCTCGCAATAAAGAGGAATTAAATTTCCAGGATGATGTTCTGTGCTTTTCCTCGTTTGAAAATTCTAACTGAAGAGTTATGAGTGAATGGTCTGTTCTGTAACCATATAATATATCAGCATCTTTTATGTATGATAGCAAGTTATCTGAGATAAGAAAAAAGTCCAGTCTGGCCTGTTGGGGTGGATTAGGTCTACGCCATGTGTATCTCTCAACTTCTGGATTGATTTCTCTCCAAATGTCAACCAACTCTAGGTCATTGCTCATTTGAATAACTTTCTCTTGTGCTTTGGGGTTATTGTTGTGTTTGTAATTGAAGTAGTCCAGGGTTGGGTTTAGGACCAGATTCCAATCACCCGCTATTATTGTACTGCAATTATTGAAGTCGGAGAAGTGTTTCTGTATGTTCTCATAAAAATTAGGGTTATCTCTGTTGGGGCCATAAATATTTATAAGCAAAATATCCTTGCCCATAGTTTTTAGCTTTATAATAATAAAGTTCCCTTCTGTATCTTTAATAACCTTATTCACCTTGAAGTCAAAATTATTACTAAACAGTACTGCTACACCTCTAGATTGTGAGTTATTTGAAGCGAAATAGCATTCATACCCCCACTCTGATCTGATTTGCTTTTCTAGAGAAGGTTGAATGTGTGTATCTTGTAGTAAATAAATCGAAAATTTCTTATGTCTGAGGTATTGAAAAACATCTCTTCTTTTTTGGTAATCTCCTAGACCTTGGCAATTACAAGATGCTATTGCAAGCTTACTCATGTTTTATCCAAAAATATTTTGATGTCATCATTCTGTACTCCATATGAATCAAGTATAACGCCTGTTTTTTCAAACACAAACAAAAAAAACATTGTGCAGGTATCCTTCCCACAAAAAAAGAACAAAAAGGTCACAGTATAACAACTAAATACACAAAACATTGAGCTTTTTCAATTCCGGCTTATGGTAATTGTTCAGTGAAATAACACAATCCATGCTTTTCGCGCTTATTACTCAAACATGCCAACAACATACATTTATCATAAAACACCAGTAGATTGTGAACCAGCAAAAGGATGATTTAAATCATGACAAATATCAGTATCCATCTTCATGGGGTGAAATAACATCACACTCTTGATATGTCCATGTGTGTCTGCCAGTGTGTGTGCATGTTTGTTTTTCTGTCTGTTTGTTTTGCAGGTGTAAGAAGTGTAGTGTACGGAGTGGGTGTTTGTGTATGTGTGTGTGTATGTGTGTGTGTGCGGTTATGTGTGTGTATGTGTGCGGTTATGTGTGTGTATGCGTGTGTGTTGTTGTCGTCAACGTATTATAATAGTAGAAGTAGCTGTCCACAATTGAAATACATTTCCAAAGTCGAATAAACATACGATGTCAAACACAGAATATGTTGATAAAAAAACAAACACCTAAATTTCGAATCACCAGTTCAATGTACTAAACTCAGGTTCCTCTGTCACGTTCAGTCAAAGGGAAGCAACTTCACTGGTTTTCGTGTAGCCTGTCGATAAACTGAAAATAGGGTTACTTCCCTTACATTGTTAGGCTTCCAAATCTAAATTTTCGAATGTAATATTCTCCTTTATGTTTCAAAATATAAACCACTTCATCTTTCTTGGTTGAAGATGCATTGTTCAGTCTCTCTTGGTCCATTTCCCGTTGATTTTCTCCTCAATGAACACATTCATCCCTCTTTCTTTCACACGAACCACGAGGCCATTCTTTCTCAGATTCCATGCATTCTTTCTCAGTTCCGCTCTTTTGACCCTGGCTTCTTGCGGCAGATCGGACATGATCGAGATTTTCATGTTTTTGTCCTTCAGCTTGGTACAAGCCCGCAACACGAGATCTTTCTCCTTCAGCTTCACGAATCTGACAATACAAGCGTTGTTCCTTTGTCCGTCTCTCCCCGGGATGGGGTGGCACGCGGCGATGAGAAGCGGTTCGATTATTTCCAGAGTAGATCGGAAAAATGACATAACCTTGCCTTCACAGTTCCCTGTGATGTCGAGGCCAAACACGAGCAGGTTGTACTTTCTGCTATGGTACTCTAGGTCGGCCGTTCTTTCGTTGACTTTGGTGATCGCCTCCTCTGCAGTGACGATTCTGTTTGTCATAGTGGTCATGCTAGCTAGGAGGTTGGCTTCCATCTTCTGCGCCCATCGGGGTGCCTGTTGGTCCTCTTCGCCCTCAGTAATGTTGTTGGACATGTAATTGATCATCTGCTTTTGTTTCCCGGTTTTATCCGCCTTTGGAGGCATGGTTATTTTGACTTAGTTTGCAGAGCAGTAGTGCGCGCACGTGTATGCTTATGCCGCCATTAACCGGAAGTTGCCTTGTCAATTTCACTGCCTTTTCCACGAGCGGGGTACTGACGATGCTATACGGTCTTGGTGAAAAAAATGCAGTGCGTTTAGTTTCTTTCTGTGAGTTCGACAGCTTGACTAAATGTAGTAATTTCGCCTCACACCACTTGTTGGTCTTGCCATCGGATACATCTGGCCCAATCTATCATGACAGCCTCCACTGATCTGACAGGGCTTTTACATGGGATAAGAATATCCTTCAATTTGAACGCGTGCCAAAGTACAACGGCCTGGCTACTTTATGTGCAGAGTAGAATTGTGTTGCTGATAAAATGTCGTAATTGACACCAGTGTAAACATGCGGAATTAATAATTCAGTAAAATATTCCCACTCTGCACCGAAGCAGCCAGGCTGTGGATGTGTGTTTTTTGTTTGGCTATTTGTCCAAGTGGAAGGATGCGGTTACCTCATATTATTGTATGAACAGTGTTGTGGTGGTAAACACAATCATTTACACTGTGAAGAAGGTAACTTTCAATTTGTCAGAGCAAAAACAAGTAGGATTAGATCACCTTCACAAAAACTGTCCAAACCGTTGCCATGAACTTGACAAGAACCCCTGAAGTATTTAAGGTTAAACCTATTTCTGAAAAAATTAATACACAGCAATTCGACAAACGTTTTTTGTAGACCAACGAGATCGTGATTAAATTCCAGAGAAAATTGTTATCATCACCGTTACTCGGTGTTTGTTTATTTCTTTTAAATAACTTATTATTGTCGCACCCCGTTTTAAGGAAGCAGCATTCACCGCTATCCTCCATATTTCCGCTGAATTAATGTTAAAAGAAATAACACAAAACTGAACATGAAGAAAAGAAAGTAAAAAAGGTTGATTACCTTAAATATCTGACCGTCATCCGGGTACTCATCCAGGACATTTCGAAGTTCCCGGATGATCGTGGGACGAATCATCTCCAGATCCTCCCCCTCTGAGTCCACGTCTGACTCTGTTAAAAAAATTAAATCAGTGTATAAGTTTAAACTGTAAAAAGTAACACCTCTTTAAATCATGAAATTAAAGATGCCTTGAGGATGGCATAATAGAACTTTATAATACTAATGACACGAATACTACTGCTACTTCTACTACTACCACCACTACTACTACTACTACTACCACTACAACTAACACTACTACTACTACTACTACCACTTCTACTACTACTACTACTACTACTACCAATACTACTACTACTATCAATACTACTACCACTTCTACTACCACTACTACTAGTACAACTACTACCACTACCAAGACCAATATCACTACATGTACTACCGCTAATAATAATAATAATCATAATAGTCAAAACATACAGTCAATATGTCGGCCTAAAACTAAAAGATCGACACTGAAAACCCTCACTCAGTTTTCACCGAGCCTTCTATAGCCTAGATAGCTGAATCCCGGAGACGGGTCGACCTGATTTTCGGAAAGTATGCCACCATCAACGTTCTCTGCATAAACCCTTCTTTTTTAACATCAGCACATTATCAAATCAAACGCACCATATCCCTATTTTAGGGGGTTCAGGAAATTTACAAAGAATGCAAAAAACCCGACCTTTGTGTCTTTTTATACAATTTCAATTTCAGGCAGAATTTCGCTCGCAGTTCAATATTTAAAATAAAAACTCGTGTAAATCTGGTACGACACAGCAAGCCATGTAGTATTCTCTATATATATGACATCATCAAAATGTTTCGAAAAAATGACAGAAAGAATATATGTCGGAATATTTATCAGGAAGATTTCCTATCTTATGTTTCATGACGAGCTGTGGTGAAGTCTTCTGGGAACTGCTACACACACACACACACACACACACTCACACACACACACGCACACAGAGAAAGAAAGAGAGAGAGAAGTCTGAATATAAGTCATTGTTTATATGATGGATCAGACGGGAAGAGAGTTATCTTTAAGATGTGTACGTTACTGTATCTCCCACTCGCTGTATATTTCTTCTTTCTCCCTTTCTTTCCTCATTAGGCAATATATCTGTGTGTCTTAATGAGGTGCCAGGGACTCGGTCCATTTATTTGTTAGTTGTTTTTATGGTTGTTTTTAATAATGTAGTAATTGTTGGTTATGTTGTTCTGAAAGCAACCACCAAATTCAATACGTAGTGTAGCATGCAAGTAACTTGGTATATAATCTCTCATGTATTCCTTGACGCCGTTCTATCAACAATTCATCAACAGTCACACACAAAGGTCGCTGGGAGCTTGACAAACGTAGCATGTAATCATATCTTAAAGAAAGGGGACGTGTATGTGTTTCCTTGTCACCGTGTGTGACCTCTTCCAGCCAAAACCTAAAGTAGGCTTCTCCGTACTCGTAACTAGGGCAGAATGACCCTTTCATTCAAAACCAAAAGTAGGCTTCTCCAAATCTGTATGTCACACTCGTAACTAGGGCAGAAAGACCGCTTACAACCAAAACCAAAAGTAGGCTTCTCCATATATGTACAAAATTCAAGGTCACGAACGTAAAAAACGGCATTTTTTTTCTCAGACATTTGTGAAGCTAGAACTTTGAATCTTCACGCATATTCGGGGCTAAATAGCCTTCTGACATGTTGGAAGTCTGGTTGACCCTTGTACAATTCAAGATCACAGCTGGGTTGCGTATGGGTGGCATTGCTTTTGAAGCTGGAGAAATTGAACTTGGTATAACACATTTGCTTGATAATTCTCCGAGATGGAAATTAAAGCTTAAGTTGAGTCTTGTAAAATTTCAAGGTCGCAACAGGGTCGAGTTGGGATCATAAAAATGGAAAATTATCAATTTATTGACCTTTTGTACATCTAGAACTTTGAAAATTCACACAAGTTGGGTGCTAAAAAACCAGCCTTCAGGCATGGTAGAAGTATAATTGACCCTTGTCAAATTTCAAGGTCACAACTCGGTCGCGTATGGCTTAACAGGGATAACAAATGATTTTCTGCATTGCCTTTAAAGCAATAGCCTTGGCACTTCGCACAACGCCTTTGCTTAATGATTCTTCAAATGTTTCTCGTCAAATTTCAAGGTCACAGCGGGGTCAAGTTGAAGCACAAATAATGCGAAGTTATGAAATTATCAAATTTATTGTAAGCTAGAGAGTTGAAACTTCATCGATGACCTTTACACGTAACTACAGTATGGGTGATAATACTCAAATTACAGTCACAGCTATTGGGGTCGAGTGCAGGCCAGAAAGTTGATTCCTTTTAAGCTTCAAAACGTGGCTACGTTTTAGTCACTAGCTCGTATTTATATTTCTGAGGCTAGAACTTAAACACATGTGCATCTTTGTAGATCTAGAGCTTGAGCTCTTCCAAACATGACCCAAGTCTGGTTGACCAAAGTCAAATTTCAGGGTCACAACAGGGTCAACTTGGGATCTTAAAATGGAAAATTATCAATGTTTTGAACATTTTTAAAACTAGAGTTTACACTTTAACCATTTCTAGGGTTGGATGCCTCTTCTGACGTGACCAAAGTCTGGTTGACGTTTGTGAAATGTCAAGGTCACAACGGAGTGATGTTTGAATCAAAATATGGAAAAATTATTAATTTCTTGAAGATTTTAAAAGCTAGACCATTGACATCTCATTCGCTTCTATAGGATTCGATGACCTTCAAACATGAACCAAGTTTGGTCGACCTAGGGGTATGGTTTGGGTAAAAAATGTAAAAATGTAACTTTATTAAACTTCTGTTCATACCAAAACCAAAGTCTAGTTGATCTGTTTCAAGTTTCAAGGTCACAGTGTGGTCAATATTTTGTAACAAAGCAAAAAATATTGTTTGAAAAGTGTATGGTGCTTACATCTTGGATACTTCCAACTGTTTTGAGGTTTGACTACTTCTGGACATGATCAAATCGTCACTTTCTTTAATGTCAAGTGAGCTAGAACAACAGATAGTTTGGTTCTTATCTATATTCCGTATGGCAAAAAGTGAGTCGCATAAAGATTTTCTCTGTTTGTGTGACTCCAAATTGACCCCTCTGAAAGCTTCACGTATCATGAAAATTGGCATCACTTTTATCATAAACCAAACAGCATCAAACCTTTGGAGCCTGTGACGTTTCAGAGGTATTACTAGAAGGCATTAGTGAAAATGACACATTTATATTATGGACCTCAACGCAATCCCGCTGTGACCTTGACGTTTGACTTTATCAACCAGACTTTCACCATGCGTGGAGAAAATCATACACTATAAAACGCGTGGGAAGAATTTAACAATGTTTCTAATTTTCCAGATGGGACACTGCTGTGACCGTGAAATTTGACAAACATTAACCAGGAGGTCACTTTTTTGTAAAAGATTTTATCAAATCCTGAAAGTGTGTAAAATGTAATGGATCCAGCTTTAAAACATGCAAGACTATGACAATTGTCCAGGTTGGAAAGAAACTTTAATCTTGCTGTGGCCTTGAAATTTGAGGACGTTTGATGTGACTTGCATTATACCTGGGGGTCATCAAACTTTGGTAGTGTGCCAAGTTTCAACGCCCTAGCTTCAAAAACATGCGAGATAACCTCAATGACACATTTATATTTTTGACCTCAACAAGACCCCGCTGTGACCTTGATGCTTGGCGTTTTCAACAAGACTTTATAAAGACTAGTTGTTGCGGCCCTATGCTTCACAGGGAGTCTACAGGAATAAGTCAAGTAAGTCAAGTTATAAAGACTAGACAGTGTAAAGGACAGCATACTCTAGAAATGTGTGTATTTTCACAGCTCGTGCTATAAACGCATTGACGAAATGAAAATATTCCAAATTTTGAACCAAACCTGACCCCGCTATGACCTTGAAATTGACAAAGATTAACCAGGTAACTTTCTTTTTAAATGTCATCAACATTCTAAAAGTATGTAAAGTTGGCTAAAGTCTAATGTTTCTAGCTTTAAAACATGTAAGACAACGAACATTTTCCAATTTGGAAAGCAACTTTACACCTTACTGTGAACTTTGAATTTGATGAGGTTTAATGCGACCTGCGCCACACAAGGGGGTCATTAAACCTTGGAAGTGTGCCAAGTTTCAAAGCCCTAGCTTCAAAAACATGCAACCCTGCTGTGACCTTGACCTTTTCAACCTAAACTGTAATCGCGTGTAGATGTCATCATACACTAAAAATGTCTGTATTTTCAAAGTTTGTGCTATAAACGCGCTTAATAAATTGACACTATTCCAAATTTTGAACCAGATGTGACCCCACTGTGACCTTGACATTTTAGACAGATTAACCAGGTGGTCACTTTTGTTAAGATTTCATCAAAATTCTGAAAGTATGTAAAGTATGTAAAGTCTAACTGATCTAGCTTTAAAACATGTAAGACGTACAACGACAATTGTCCAGTTTGGAAAGGAAATTTAACCTAGCTGTGACCTTGAAATTCAATGTGGTTTAATGTGATCTGTACCATATCTGGGGGTCACCATACTTTGGTAGTGTGCCAAGTTTCAAAGCCCTAGCTTCAGAAACGTGCGAGATAACCTGAATGTTACGTCTCAGTGCCATGTTGAATAATATAACGAACAAAATTCCCGTTATTTGTGAAATAATGTGAGTGCATTTGTCTTTTCTTTTCATAATTGGGTTCCAACATCTGTTGTCTTAGCAAAAATCACAATATCAGTCTTGTTTGTCAACTTTTATTTTTTAGCCCCTTTGTCCGCTTTTCGTGCGCACCTTTTGGCACTTAGTCATATATGTATGTCACACTCGTAACTAGGGCAGAATGACCGCTTACAGCCAAAACCAAAAGTAGATTTATCCATATATGTATGTCACACTCGTAACTAGGGCAGAATGACCGCTTACAGCCAAAACCAAAAGTAGGCGGTAAATAGTGTGGGTAGCGCACTTTTGTGATATTGCAAGAATTAGGTAGCTAATTGGTTGGGCTATGTGTTCGATAAGTATGTACCAAGGTGCTAGTAATCCTCATGATAACACACACGGGCCAAACGTGGCAGAATTGCCTGATTTTTTAACATTTTCTTGTTTTTCTCGCTCTGTTTTCAAATCTGACCCCTGATTTGCACACGATCTCCAAAACCATTGCCTGTTACGACATTTTGTTTGAAGAGAAGTGTATAGAAACCCATGGCTTTTGTACAATCACTTGTCTTTTGAAAACATGCAGATTCCGTTCATACGCCATGATTCAGTTCGTACAAAATCGCATGTTTCCGTTCGTACCAAAAGCGTTTCCGTTCGTACACATTCGTTTGATCAGAGAGAAACAGGCCCCTACTATAAGTTATGTGTGTTCCAATGGTCGTCATATAGCATATAGTTCGCCTACGAGTGATATTGGACCTATGTGAACCATAAGACGTATTGAATTTGCATCAACCAAAATCACGAACGTCATATCACGCGTACGAACGGAAACAATTTCATAAAAGTGGTACGAATGGAGACCTGTTTTCGTCAAAACTGTTTGATGCAAATTCAATACATCTTATGGTTCACATAGGTCCAATATCACTCGTAGGCGTACTCTGAGCTATATGACGACCATCGGAACACACACATAATTTGAACGGAAACGGAAACATCCGGTGTATGAACGGAATCAGTTGACACACCGGGTTTGAGTCACTTCAAACGAGAGGCACTCTCTTGCGAGATGGACAACATGTTTTTGTCATTTGATGGAATGTTAAGCAGGTGATCTGCCCCGTCGTACTTATAGCCGAGCTAACGGGGCGTGGCAACCCTACACAATCACAGTCCTTCTCGTGTAAACGCGTCGGCTCATCGTCCAAAGGCTATTTACATGGGATAAGAGCATCCCTCCACTTGGCCAGGATACATACCAAAAATCAACTGACTGACTGCTTTCTGCGCAGAGTGGGTTTGTTCTTAATGATTTATTTAAAGCCACTGGATCTTCAAGGCTGATCTGAGATAGTGAGCAGATGTATTTTCACAGGAAGAACCGTTTCAACAGAAGCCCGAACATGACCGGTCTGTTGGTCACCGGCGCGGTGTTGGCATATTTTGTCAGTCTACATGGGAAAGATGAGTGTAAGAATGGGCATAAAATAGTTTCGTTTTCTTTTCGGTAGCAATAATTTAGAAACAGCAGAATAAGGCTGGTAAGCTACTGAAGCAAAAACAACAGTAAAATGACGACACAGTGAAACTCTGGTCAAAAGTTACATCATATCAAGTAAACTGACTATATCATTTCATTTTCCATTTTTCATTTCATTTTCATTACTTTATTGTCCCATCGCTGGGAAATTCGGGTCGCTTCCTCCCAGTGGAAAGCTAGCAGCAACGGAGTCGCGCTACCCAGGTGTCTGCGTGTTTAGGTGTATTCAGCCACCTGCACTTATGGCAGAATGACTAAGGTCTTTTACATGTCATTGTGATGACACGGGGGTGGGACATGGCTTCCGTCTCTGGGTCTGCACATAAGTTGACCCGTGTCCGTCCCGGCCCGAATTCGAACCTGCGACCTTCCGATCACAAGTCCAGTGCTCTACCAACTGAGCTACCGGGCCCCACTCAAAAGTCAGTCACGATAACGCCTGCTGTCGATTCTTAGAATCAAAGTTTGCATTCACAGTCTCTGATTATAGCTTCTAGAGACAGTATTCATTTCTTAATCAGCCTCGTCGAACTTCAATGATAATATTAAAATATCAGAACGCACTTACCCATCCTGTTGGGGGAAAAAGCCTCAGCGATCTCGACTGATAAGATTCAAATCGGCATATCAGATAAAACGAGCGTTATTTATTTAGGACACAGCATGTCAGTCTATCTAATCGACGAACTGTTAAGAAAGCCTGACACGTTGCACAGGTGTAACAACCGGCGAAGAGCCGAGTCTTCTTCGCACATAAAGAGCATTTCCCTGGATCTCACGAACCGAAAGTCGCCTATTTTCGGTTGAGAAGGCTGGTTTTTACCACAAAGCTATTTTTGTACCAAAGTGCGTTTCGCGCACAAGCACAGGCCTTCGAAAGAGTAATCGGGCTGAGTAATATTATGGTCCTCCATAAATTTAATTCGTTATTGGTTTAAATAAAAGAGGGTGTTTCAACACATAGTTTGCTCTGAATACACGGTGTCATAGCTATTCTGTCATTATGTTGTCGGCTCTTTTTTACATTTAGTCAAGTTTTGACTAAATGTTTTAACATAGAAGGGGAATCGAGACGAGGGTCGTGGTGTATGTGTGTGTGTGTGTGTGTCTGTGCTTGTGTGTGTGTAAAGCGATTCAGACCAAACTACTGGACCGATCTTTATGAAATTTGACATGAGAGTTCCTGGGAATGATATCCCCGGACGTTTTATTTTTTGTTGTTGTGATAAATACCTTTGATGACGTCATATCCGGCTTTTTGTAAAAGTTGAGGCGGCACTGTCACACCTTCATTTTTCAATCAAATTGATTGACATTTTGGCCAAGCAATCTTCGACGAAGGCCGGACTTCGGTATTGCATTTCAGCTTGGTGGCTTAAAAATTAATTAATGACTTTCGTCATTAAAAATCTGAAAATTGTAAAAAAAAAAAAAAAATTATAAAACGATCCAAATTTACGTTCATCTTATTCTTCATCATTTTCTGATTCCAAAAACATATAAATATGTTATATTTGGATTAAAAACAAGCTCTGAAAATTAAAAATTAAAAAATTATGATCAAAATAAAATTTTAAAAATCAATTTAAAAACACTTTCATCTTATTCCTTGTCGGTTCCTGATTCCAAAAACATATAGATATGATATGTTTGGATTAAAAACACGCTCAGAAAGTTAAAACGAAGAGAGGTACAGAAAAGCGTGCTATCCTTCTCAGCGCAACTACTACCCCGCTCTTCTTGTCAATTTCACTGCCTTTGCCACGAGCGGTGGACTGACGATGCTACGAGTATACGGTCTTGCTGAAAAATTGCATTGCGTTCAGTTTCATTCTGTGAGTTCGACAGCTTGACTAAATGTTGTATTTTCGCCTTACGCGACTTGTTATATTTAGTCAAGTTTTGACTAAATATTTTAACATCGAGGGGGAATCGAAACGAGGGTCGTGGTGTATGTGTGTGTGTGTGTGTGTATGTGTGTGTGTGTGTGCGTGCGTGCGTGCGTGTAGAGCGATTCAGACCAAACTACTGGGCCGATCTTTATGAAATTTTACATGAGAGTTCCTGGGATTGATATCCCCGAACGTTTTTCTCCTTTTTTCGATAAATGTCTTTGATGACGTCATATCCGGCTTTTCGTGAAAGTTGAGGCGGCACTGTCACGCTCTCATTTTTCAACCAAATTGGTTGAAATTTTGGTCAAGTAGTCTTCGACGAAGCCCGGACTTCGGTATTGCATTTCAGCGTGATGGCTTAAAAATTAATTAATGACTTTGGTCATTAAAAATCTGAAAATTGTAAAAAAAAATAAAAAAGTATAAAACGATCCAAATTTACGTTTATCTTATTCTCCATTATTTTCTGATTCCAAAAACATATAAATATGTTATATTTGAATTAAAAACAAGCTCTGAAAATTAAAAATATAAAAATTATTATCAAAATTAAATTTTCCAAATCAATTTAAAAACACTTTCATCTTATTCCTTGTCGGTTCCTGATTCCAAAAACATATAGATATGATATGTTTGGATTAAAAACACGCTCAGAAAGTTAAAACGAAGAGAGGTATAGAAAAGCGTGCTATCCTTCTCAGCGCAACTACTAAACCGCTCTTCTTGTCAATTTCACTGCCTGAACGGTGGACTGACGATGCTATGAGTATACGGTCTTGCTGAAAAATTGCATTGCGTTCAGTTTCATTCTGTGAGTTCGACAGCTACTTGACTAAATATTGTATTTTCGCCTTACGCGACTTGTTTTTCGTTATGTATTGTCAAGGTTGAAAAACTTATGTAAAATGTAAAAACTTAATACGTTCTGATGGTAGTTTTTTTATGCGACCACACTTACTATTCATAAACGATTGTTAATAGATGGTCGCATGGTAGGTATCTCTATCTTAATGTGTGTGTGTGTGTGTGTGTGTGTGTGTGTGTGTGTGTGTGTGTGTGTGTGTGTGTGTGTGTGTGTGTGTGTGTGTGTGTGTGTGTGAGTGTGTGTGTGAGTGTGTGTGTGTCAGTGCCAGTGGTTTCCGATATTATATACTATAGTGTTAAAATGATTAGACGTCCTTAGCAAAAATCTCTTTTACAGTCTTAGCACCAAAATACTAGTAATGAACTGCTGTTTTGGAAAAATGCTTCTGTATCGCTTCGGGTTCCAGGATTTAAAGCAGCTTTTGTTTTCGTGAAATAAAACTGAATTTCTCAATTCGACAATAGGACTCAAGCGACTGGGGCCTGTGAAGGCAGCTAGAATTTTCTTTCATACTATTTTTTTCTGAGTCATGACAACCCCCCGCCCCCCCTCCCCCCTCTCCCTTCACTCCCATGTCGAGGCCACGAGCAAATTTAATGCAGTCGCACACGTTCTAAATACTGAGTCCTTCCGATGAAAACAGTTCTGCGTAGATTTCAGAGCCGCTAAGGCTTTTACATGGTGTAAGACCTTTCCTCTATTTGAACACATACATCAAATCAACAAGGTCAACTCTAAAACAGACTACTTGGGCTGTTGATTTTTTCTTTCTTTTTCTTGTGTAGGGCTGGTCTCCTCTCGTGTAATCGCCTGGACAAATGCAACATTGTGAGGAGAATCGTTTACACAGGGAGGACTGTATCCTTTACACCCTCAAATATGGCCGCGCCACATTTGTTTCCATTGGTG
Organism: Littorina saxatilis; assembly: GCF_037325665.1. Lineage (NCBI taxonomy): Eukaryota > Metazoa > Mollusca > Gastropoda > Littorinimorpha > Littorinidae > Littorina > Littorina saxatilis. The sequence continues at coordinate 80,233,198 of NC_090245.1, forward strand.
CATGTGACTGACCGACGTCAGCTTGGAAGCGACAGATCATGCAGATACTTGTGCACACGACCGCAGACAGGTTCATTGCAGTCAGCATTTTACTTGTGAGCGGCTGTGCATGTCGAAGTCGTGTCTGCACAGACGAAACCATGGCGAAAGTTGTGAATGATTCAGGTGAGTAGGCTTACCGGCGTGAAGGCTTATGCGTTTGATTGTGTGTTTGCTGTTTTGATCGAAGTGGGACAGTTAATACTGCAATATTTCAATTGACGCGACGACGAAGAAAGCAAAGGTTCCTGTGGCAAACTAAGAATTAAAGATTAAATTTAGTTCTGCTTTCCCCGGCCAAGCAAGGCTCCCGTGAGAATAAGCTAATACTTACCATTTTTGAGAAACAACATCATTCGATATCAATCTATGCTGCAATGTAAACTTTCTTCAATAGAGAAGCCGAAGCTGTAACCGTATAATGGAAGGTTGCCTAACATGGGCCACATTTTACATTTAGTCAAGTTTTGACTAAATGTTTTAACATAGAGGGGGAATCGAGACGAGGGTCGTACTGGTGGTGTATGTGTGTCTGTGTGTGTCTGTGTGTGTGTGTAGAGCGATTCAGAGTAAACTACTGGACCGATCTTTATGAAATTTTACATGAGAGTTCCTGGTTATGATATCCCCAGACGTTTTTTTCATTTTTCTGATAAATGTCTTTGATGACGTCATATCCGGCTTTTTGTAAAAGTTGAGGCTGCACTGTCACACCCTCATTTTTCAATCAAATTGATTGAAATTGTTGTAAAGCAATCTTCGACGAAGGCCGGACTTCGGTATTGCATTTCAGCTTGGTGGCTTAAAAATTAATTAATGACTTTGGTCATTAAAAATCTGAAAATTGTTATAAATTTTTTTATATAAAACGATCTAAATTTACGTTCATCTTATTCTACATCATTTCCTGATTCCAAAAACATATAAATATGTTATATTTGGATTAAAGACAAGCTCTGAAAATTAAAAATATAAAACTTATGATCAAAATTAAATTTCCGAAATTGATTTAAAAACAATTTCATCTTATTCCTTGTCGGTTCCTGATTCCAAAAACATATAGATATGATATGTTTGGATTAAAAACACGCTCAGAAAGTTAAAACGAAGAGAGGTACAGAAAAGCGTGCTATGCAGCACAGCGAAACCACTACCGCGCTAAATAGGCTCGTCAGTTTCACTGCGTTTTGCACGAGCGGCGGACAACGGTCATTGTGAAAAATGCAGTGCGTTCAGTTTCATTCTGTGAGTTCCACAGCTTGACTAAATGTAGTAATTTTGCCTTACGCGACTTATTGTTTCATGCTGATAACTAGCTTCTTTTCTTGCAAAAAAGTTGCATTTTGTGTTCAAGCGTCAAACTTAAAGTGAACGCTGCCAAAAAGGAGAAAAAGCCATAACGGTGTGTTTCTGCATGTGCAAGTTCCAGAGAGGGTAAATGCAGCGAATGAAATAGTTTTGAACGCTCTGGCACCTTTAGTTTGTCAGAACCCACAGGCACAGCGCAGGCTACTTTCAGTTCATCGTGAACCGAAAGTTGCGTGTGGTAACAGGCGCCACAACTCTAACAAAGTTTTACATTTAAAGAGATCGGACACCGATTGACCCAAAAATAGATTTCGCTAAGCTTTTGCATGTGGTATGTTCAGAGTGTGTTGAAAACTGTGTGAACAAAATTGAGAAATCAATCGGACAGACTTTATGATACAGAATTTTGAATATGATGACATGCCAAGAATGATATGAAGAGGGTATTTGTCCAATCAATTACGATCACAGGACCTGTTTTTGAAGTGGTATTAAAGGCACAGTAAGCCTCCCGTAAACCATCGCAGATACGGTCAGGCTTTTACACACAGTACAAACACCCTTTCATTTAAACACTCACCGATTGAGAACATCCTAGGTGCCCTCCGTAAAGAGCGAACAATTTTCAAAGAATTTATTTTTGCGTGGTTTATTTTACCCCTGAGCCATCGTGAACCCGTGTGATCCAGTTTCCCTTTTTCACAATGTAGTCGTCAGTTAGTCATTTGAATGCGACTCGATGTGAGCTTATCTACAAAAGCAGGTTTTTATGCACGAAACAAACGGCTGTGGTTCACAAGAACTCTAGCGATGGCTTTTGACTGTTGAGAGGAACGGCGATATGCCGCATAAACCGTCGTCTGCTACGACCCTTGCGTGACCCTGCTTCCGGGCTTTTCTTTTTTCAAACTTTCACAACTTCGAATTGCACTGATCTTGTCTTGATGAAAAAAGAATTCTTTTATGATTAAAGAATGTTTGTGTAACAAGCTGTCAATTTATCATTTAGATTTTAAAAGTTAGGTCTAGCGCAAAAACGCACCACGGTCCAAAAACATTCTGATAATCATCGATCCACGGCTATCGTCAGTTTAAGGGAAGTAACTCATTTTTGACCTGAGTTCAGGATGGGTCCAAAAAGTGTTCGAGACAATCTGCAAAATTAATTCTTTAAAAATTGCTCGCTCTTTACGTAGGGCACCTAGGATGTTCCCGTTTGGTGAGCGTTCAAATGGAAGGGTGTTTGTACTGTGTGTAAAAGCCTGACAGTATCTGTGATGGTTTACGGGAGGCTTACTGTCCGGGCGTGATTTCCGGGATATTCATAACAGCCGTCCAGCACCAAAACGAGGCGCCATTGTTGTAAAGGGCCAAGTCCACGAAAATAAATTCTTTGAACATTTCTCACGCTCGACAGAAAGCAGCCAGGATGTTCCCGTTCGGTGAGCGTTTAAATGGAAGTATGCTTGTACTGTATGTAGACGCTCGGGGAGCTCTGTGATGGTTTACGGGAGGCTTACTGTGCCTTTAATCCCTAGTTTTCGTTTGTTCTGATGATGTGTTTCTATTTGAATCATTGTGACGTGTTTTTTCCCTATATGGCTGGAAATGGATTTAATTTATTTCATGACGTTTTCGCAGGCTAAAATTAGATCACTTTCTCGATTCGTATGAACACATTTCCTGGAACATTTGTGCGATTTTTAATTCAATAAAAATGACACAATGCCGAGCAGAGTCCACACAATCACATATCAAAACATTAGAACATTGACAGTGTCATTTTTGCACCGACCTGGAAAACGTACCATTCCCCCTTTTTTGAACAAAATGGCAACATAAGAGGTAAAAGTGATCGTACTCGGAAAAATATGCCTGTCGAGTGACAGGGAACACGTAGTAAGCGAATAGAGCGTAGCCGTGCCGGATAAGTTAGTTTGCATGGGGGGGGGGGGGGGAGGGGAGGAGGGGAGGGGAGGGGAGGGGGGGAGGGGGGTATACATACATACATACATACATGCATACATACATACGTAGTAAGCGAATAGAGCGTAGCTGTGCTGGATCAGTTAGTTTGCAAAGTGCGTGTGCACTTAGAATTCAAAAGTGTAAATCGAGGACGCGTGACTGCTAGGGGGCCGGGGGCATGACCTCACCCTCCCCTTCCCACCCCTGCGAAAACAAAGGCAGTAAGAAATAATGTTTGAACAGTAACACAAACCCAATCACTCCGTCACACATACACACACACAGTAGCCTAAGCATAGGTGACACGGTGCAAGAGTGCGAGACACTAGATCTAGATCTGTCTGTCTGTAGCCTACTTACAGGGACACGACTGCCAGATGGCCAGATCGACACTGCGCTTTCGACAGCGCTACCTCGCGCAGACACTGGAAACACGCTGTGCAGATTAACCTGTAGGAAATCTCCTTTGGTATCTTCTTTATCTATTTTTCTGGAGCTACGAAACCGAACAATGTGAAATCATGAGTCGTCTTCTCCGAATCGGCGAACTGCAGCTCGGTGATAACTGTATCTATACCACAATCCTTCACGCGATCTGACCTAACCTTGACCCCTGACCTGGTCTACATACCACACACGACACAAACCAGTCAGCTGTTTTTACCCCCCCCCCCCCCCCAAAACCCCCCACCGCCCGTTTTCTTTGGATACACACTTTAACTACATACGTGCCGACGAAATGTTGATCATTGCTTCAATACTTTGAAGCTGTTGCTTGAATAATAACCAAGTAAAATGTGATGGTATTACAACCTCCTTTATGAAGTTCTTCTGGTGTAAAATAAAATACATGGTATTGAATTCCTTTCATGCATCTTTTTTAAAGGGAGAATTAACCGTCACACAAAAACGGGCAATAATGATATTAATTCATAAGGGTAAACAGTTACCAAGGGACGACCTTAATAATTGGCGACCGATTTCACTATTAAACACTGATTATAAAATATTCAATCAATCAATCAATGAGGCTTATATCGCGCATATTCCGTGGGTACAGTTCTAGGCGCTCTGCAGTGATGCCGTGTGAGATGAAATTTTATACGGCCAGTAGATTGCAGCCATGTCGGCGCATATTTACCTTTCACGGCCTTATTCCAAGTCACACGGGTATGGTAGACAATTATTAACTGTGCCTAAGCAATTTTGCCAGGAAAGACCCTTTTGTCAATCGTGGGATCTTTAACGTGCACACCCAATGTAGTATACACGGGGGGTGGTTCGGACACCGAAGAGAGTCTGCACACAAAGTTGACTCTGTGAAATAAATTTCCGCCGAACCTGGGATCGAACTCGCGCTGACAGCGGCCAACTGAATACAAATCCAGCGAGCTACCAACTGAGCTATATCCCCGCGAAGACTCTTTCAGTTCGCCTATCTAAAGTTATTTTAGATATTATTGGTGAAGATTAGTATGGTTTTTTGAAGGGTCGAACCATTAGTTCAGCGATCCGGCAAATAGACGATTTAGTGTCGTATGTAAACGAATATAATAAACCTGGGTTCCTTGTAGCACTGGACTATAAAGCTGCATTTGACACGATTTCCAAAGAGTATATTGTGTATGCATTTAAACGATTTAATTTTGGTGCCGTCTTTGTAAGATGGGTAGAGATTCTATTGTATAAATCGGAAAGTTGTATCAATTTTATGGGCTGGTTATCGGAATGTATTGAATTGAACGCAGGTATCAGACAGGGCTGTTCTTTTTCACCGATGGCCTTCATCCTTGCATTAGAATTGTTGGCCTTGAAAATTCGAAATGATGGTTCAATTAAGGGTCTGCCTCTGCCGAAAGAAACTAATGATAATTATGATATGTTCTTTAAGATAATATTATATGCTGATGATGTGACCCTATTTCTGAACGATATGGATGAGTTAAAAAACGCATTAACCCTTGTTACCTATTTTTCCAAATTCTCTGGTTTGGCAATGAATAGACAAAAAACTGAAATCATGGCCTTGGGCAGTAATAAATATGGTAATGAAAATGAGTGCGGGTTAAGGTGGACTACAAAAGTGAAGATTTTGGGAATTTATTTCAGTAGCTCCTCATCGGTCTCTGAGATTGAAGAAAACTGGACAAGCCGTATTGAAAATATACGACGCAACATTGTAAAATGGTTTAAACGAAATTGTAGTATCATGGGGAAAATATGCATAGTGAAATCTCTTTTGTTATCGCAGATTATTTATCCGTTGCAAGCACTGGTAATACCCGAAAAGGTATTGACTGAGATAAATACTATGTTTTACAGATTTATTTGGAAAAAACGATTTTCAAACACTGAGGCATTTGAGAAAGTTAAAAGAAAAGTGATGTGTCAAGAGTTTCCTGATGGGGGTTTAAAAATGATTGATGTCATTGATATGCAGTCCTCTTGTTTGTTGTCCTGGGCGGCAAATTTATTGAACGAAAAGCAGGAAAGATGGAAACAGATACCGATACATATGTTTTCGAAGCTTGGTGAAAGGTTGTGTTGCTTCCAATCTAACACCACGGTAAAAAATTTTAAAGGATTGGGATTAATTAAAAATGTATTGTGGAAACAAGTTTTAATTTGTTGGTTGAAAAATAAGGACATGATTCAGAGAGCAGTAGGTGGAGAAATGTTATTAAGTGATACGTGTTTATGGAACAGCAGTGATATAATCTATTGCGGCCAAACCCTGTTTTTTAGCGACTGGATGCGTTTGTCGAGTAAAGGATGTATATGTTGGTAATGAGATTTTGCCCTTTAATATTATGCAGCAGAAGGTTGGATGTAAGCCCACAAGATTCTTTGAATATAGGGTGATTTGTACAGCAGTTAAAGCAGCAACACTACGCTCTGCAAATGGAAATGTATGTGGATTCAACGATTTAAAGAACCTGAGTAAGCCTTGTCAATTTCGCAAATTAATTATAAAGGAAAAATATGTGGAGCCGGTTGTAGTTAAATTTTGGGAACATAAATTTGATTTCAGGCCGGGAAAAGAGCAATGGTTAATGGTAAACAAAGTAACCACTGAAACAAGATTGCAAATGTTGCATTGGAAAATATTGCACAATATTTACCCCACAAATATTTTATTGTATAAAATAGGCATTTCCGTGAGTAATTGCTGTACTTACTGTGAGAACGAAATTGATTATATTGAACATTTTTTTTACTTTTGCCCGAAAATTATGTCCATTTGGAAATGCGTTGAGGATAAAGTGAATTGTAAATATAATATGATTATTAAAATTACCGTAAAGGAAGTTTTTTTGGGCGTATTTGAAAATTCACAAAGTTCCAAGGCACTAATAAGTTATGTGAATTATTTGATTGTGATAGCCAAAATGTGTGTTGGTATTTATAGATATGGCTCCCCTCTGGATATTGTATGCATTTTTGAGAGGGAATTGTTATATAGAAAAGTTGTTTAAAATACATTTAGATATAGTAATGTTAATGTTATAGTTAAAACATTACTTAAAAAAAAAAAGAAAAAGAAAAAAAGATCAATGAAGAAGGATGCTCCCCGCCAACAACAACAAACAAACACAAAAAAAACAAAAAAGGCAAAAAAGAAAGGGTTGAAGCAGCCTGCATGCAACTGAGATTAAAAAAAATTAAAAAATAAAAAAAAACAAGTAAAATTAGTATTTCGGTGTTCAGTCAAATGTTAAAGTTTCTACCACATACACACATACATACGCACGCACGCACGCACGCACGCACGCACGCACGCACGCACGCACGCACAGACAGACAAAAGTTAGCATCGCATAGGCTACACTTACGTGAGCCAAAAATACTTTGAAAATGATCATTTTATTGCAAGAACGAGATTGACGATGACAAAATTAAATAACACAATGATTCTATGGTGTTCAAAGTACCTAAAAATGTTGAGAACCCAAAACGCTTTTTTGGACCAACATTTCGTGCCATCTCTGGCCCTTAAAATGGCAGGTGTCAGAACACAATTTGGGAGTGAGTGCATAAGTACGGCTTTTCAGTACCCTTTTCCCAACCCTACGCACCAATACCACCCAGGTTGTGTTAATATACGACGAGGTCATACGCTCCTACTTATTATGTACAACGTATGTACTGTAAAAAACAAAAAGAGGGGTTTCGTTCAAAAGCAGGTTCATTTTTTTATTTATCAGGGCTCAGCATGTCACTAAAGGAAAGCTTTGAGTGGGGACGCCATTATGTGCTTTATTGGGCAGGAGACGGTGTAATGACTTCAAGGAAATTCCCACTTTGCGTTCAGGGCTATTGTTGTTAACAGACAAAGGCTTTGGTGTTAAAGTAAAGTCTACTTTCGTTTGAATGTTATTCTTGGTAATTGGCAAGGGCTTTCCCTGCTTTCGTTTCAATGTTTTGTAATTGGTGAGGGCGTTGAATTCAAGGCAGCTCTCCTTTCGATTTAGTGATATTTTATTTTCCCCGAGTACGCAGTACTAGGGTCCTGCAGACTTTAATTGTGTGTGTGTGTGTGTCTGTCTCGACTTAACAGCTTATTGCTGGGAAACTACTGGGCGCAGTTCGTTCAAAAGTTGATACACTAACTTGATAATAGGTCCGATTGATCGTATTAAAACTTCATAATGTTACCTGGGACCTAAATGCCAAATAAATCACAAACACCACTCTTAACGGTGGGAGTTTTTGCGGTGGGAGGCTGGTCGCTTTGCGAACAGCCTGAACTAAAGGGCAGACTTGGGCGGCGAACACGTCACGCAGTGACGAGAAAAGCATGATTTCAGTGCAAGCCAGACAACGGGTGGGGAAATGGTCTCGGCAAAGAAATTACAATGCAGGGTTTGGTCTCGGTGAAAGAGAGACAGAGAGCACGAGAGAGTCTATGGCCAAAGTGATCCGGGTTCGATTCATTTTGTGCACATGTGTTAGTGTTACTGTTTGTGTGTGTGTGTGTGTGTGTGTGTGTGTTTGTGTGTGTGTGTGTGTGTGTGTGCATGAGTCTGTACGCGTGTGTGTGTGTGTGTGTGTGTGTAAGAAAGAAAGAGAGAGGGGGAGGGAGTGAGGGAGAGAGTGTGTGTGTGTGTGTGTGTGTGTGTGTGTGTGTGTGTGTGTGTGTGTGTGTGTGTGTGTGTGTGTGTGTGTGTGTGTGTGTGTGTGTGTGAATGTCTGAAGGGTACTCGGGTCCAGCGCGAGCGTTTTTTATCATTACGAAACGGCTTTGATTTAAAGGCGATTGCCACTTTCGGTTGAATGCTCTGTGTGACAATCAACACAGTTGCATGTTATGTCGTGAGAACACCTACACTTGCATTAGTTTATGCACACACACACACAAATTTACACGTTTCCGATTAGTGTTTTTCCCCCAGGAATCCTTGGCGGATGATGACATTATTCAGTTTTACTGAATAATGTCATCATCCGCCCCAGCAGGCATTTTTACTGCAGTAAAACGTTCACTGCAGTACAACTTAAATGAAGATTACTGCAGTGAAACACGAACCCAGTTTTACTGCAGTAAAAACGTCTGCTTGGGCGAACGATGACATTATTCGGTTTTACTGCAGTAAAACTGAAATGAGTTTTACTGCAGTAAAACCAGAACCAGAACCGTCAAGGCCCCGCTCGCTTCCTGTTCCCCCTACGAATGATTTCTTCTGGTTTAGCCTGTGGTCCAATCAGAGAGCGCATATATTTATTCAACTCGCATCTAGCCTATAGGCCAAAAGGCAAAGATGGTGGATGAACGGTGCCAATTTTGACGCAAATCGAACACGAAGTTTGTTCTGGGTAATCTTGGACTCGTCTACGACCGTGACTAAAAGAGGGGGAACACACGCATTTCAATCGTACAACAAGCAAAACGTTTTTCTGCAGTAACACTTACATGAAGAACACTGCAGCAAAAACGGCTGCTTGGGCGGATGATGACATTATTCCGTTTTACTACAGTAACACTTTTTTTACTGCAGTAAAACTGAATATTGTCATCATCCGCCCGGGTAGAAGATTTTAGTGCAGTAAAACTTTTTACTGCATTTCATTTCAGTTTTACTGCAGTACAAAGTTTTCCTGAAGTAAAACTAATTTTACTGCAGTAAAACTAAAATGAAGATTACTGCAGTAAAACATGAACCCAGTTTTACTGCAGTAAAACTGAAATGAAATGCAGTAAAAAGTTTTACTGCACTAAAATCTTCTACCCGGGCGGATGATGACAATATTCAGTTTTACTGCAGAAAAAAAAGTGTTACTGTAGTAAAACTAGTTTTACTGCAGTAAAACTAAAATGAAGATTACTGCAGTAAAACATGAACCCAGTTTTACTGCAGTAAAACTGAATAATGTCATCATCCGCCAATGATACCCAGGCAGGCAGGAGGGTTGTTGTCGAGGGATGTGTAAACGGGTGAAGTGACTCTCTCAATCACTGTAAATACATGTCATAACAGCCACACTTATAAAGACAGGCTTGTGTGTGCGGACGACATCTAAGTAAAAGCACCTGAAAGAGTTTGAAATGAATAAATAAATGACGTGTGTTTGTGTGTGTGTGTGTGTGTGTGTGTGTGTGTGTGTGTGTGTGTGTGTGTGTGTGTGTGTGTGTGTGTGTGTGTGTGTGTGTGTGTTGAAGTTGATTCTTTGTACAGTGCCATTTTTTTAGTCACGTTTGACTAATTTTTGGAAGATAGATCACGAATCGAGACGAGAGAGTGTGTATGTGTGGGTGAGGGTTGGGTTTGGTGGTGGTGGTGTGTGTGTGTGTGCGAATGTGTGTGTGTGTGTGTGTGTGCAGCACTTCCAACAAAACTACTCAACAGATTTTCATGAAAGTTAGAATACAAGTTCTTCCAGATTATACCTAGACAATATTTGTTTCAGGTTTTTTATCTCGATAAATGCCTTTGATGACGTCATATCCGGCTTTTTAGACTAGTTGAAGCAGCACGTGGCGATCGCATTTAAACAAAATTGATTGAAATATTGGTCAAGCATTCTCGGACTATGGAATTGCATTAAAGCTCGGAAGCTTAAACATTAGTTAATATTTTGCTCATTCACTTATGATTAAGATCGAATTTTTGCTTACGGGTTTTGAAATGATTGCATTGGGTTCTTTATCATCACCTGAATCCAAAATTACATATACCTATGTTGTGTTTGGATGGAAAACAAGCTCAACAATAAAGAAAAATGCGTTGTATGTAAATTAGGTTCACTGGGCTTGTGTTACCAACCTGGCAACCATGGTAGTCAGGGCTCCTCGGCCGTGGGATTTCTGCCAACCTATTGTCTGAGTGAAAAAAATGCAGTTTCATTCAGTGAGTTCGACAGATTGACTAAATGTGATAGTTATTATACTTTGCATTCGTCTTGTGCATGCGTATGGAATGTTCATACCCAAGAAAGTTGTCAATAAGAAACTAGTCACATAGTACATATAAAAATATTGTCATACTTGCATTTAAAATGTATGACACGCATTGCTATGCTATTTTGTTCTTAGTTTCTGAGTGGTTGCCAGGACAAGTTACGGCTGGCCAGTAATATTGTATGGTTCTAAACAGTTACTATCAAATTTATTTTCTCTGCAGGGAAAAAGATGCATGAGAAAACTGTTAACGCAAACTTACGTTGACTGATCTGAGACTGCACTCCGTCATAATGTGTGAGTATGCTACTAGTTTCTCTTAACACGTTACAAAATATAACATTTATTGTTGACAGGAAACCTACAGTGAGGCAAAATCTTAAGGAAGCGCATTTTCTATTTTAGGTCAAACATATTTTAAGAGTCTGTGCGAAGATTTTAGTGATAGAATGATTGAATGACTGTGCCCACCCCTGACTTAATGAACTTCTCCTCTTTATTTAACCTAATTTTATACAACATCCCTATATATGTCCTTCGAGGGATTTGTTGCCTTTATCCATCAGAATAAATTGTGAGAAAATTTCATTGAACTGAGTTATTTATGCATACTCTTGTACAAATGAAGTTAATTGTGTCTACCTGAGAAACATGTTTGCTTATTTCGTTTCCTTTTTCATCTTTGGTCATTTTGAAAATTGATGTGTTGACTGTCTTGAAAAAACCATCTGTAAATTCATTTTTTTCTTCATTATTTGCTTTTCTGGTTTTTTTCTTTCTTTATATGTCCACAAACTCACTTTCTGCAGAGTATTTAGCCTATCGTGAATAAATTAAATGAGGGGTTGACTCACTTTCTTGAAAATGTCATGGGCGTTTAATCAGTCGTCATCTTTTTCTTTTTTTTAATTTTCCCATGCACATTCTTGTGGGGCTTTTAATCCATAAGCATGTATCCCTCAATACATACAACTTTCCATTCGTACATGATCATTTACAGTTGGCAAAAATATGACATGATTTGTAATCAATCATTTGGATAATAAAATGTCTTAAAGTAGGTGGGTTTCTTGGTTTACATATAAACATGTTTTTGGTGTATATGGCTGGCAGACAAGACAGAAAGTCGTTATCTTTTAAAGCGGCAGTCCTTCAGGTGTAAATGATTCGGCTCACGTGTCAAATATTGACAGGCTTTTACATGGAATAAGGTCATCTCTCAACTTGGACCAAAACCTATAAATTAAAATCCTGGATGCTTTCTCTGTAGATTCAGGTTTTTGTATGAATCATTTCTTTTTAAAGCGACCGGTGTCACTTTGCGAAACTGCTCACCAAATGAAAATCTAAATGTACACAAGAAACAGTCATGATGTTGATTTTTTGTTCCCCAAGTGGAGGGATTGTTTTATCCCAAGCAAAAGTCTTGGCAGATGAGTTATAGTGAACAAAACACAGGCACGAGGTGGGCAGGGCTTGTGTGTTGGGACCATTTTTGTTTGTTCTAGTTGTACCGTTGTTAGGGTGACGGAAGCTCTTCTCTCCTACTAATACTATAGTGTTAGTCTTGAGAGCACGTCATCCAACCCACATGCCCCGCCCACCTCGTGTCAAGTGCCTGTGGAACGAAAGCAGGGACTGGGTGCTAAAAGATGAAAAGTGTCAAACCAAAGATTACTTGCCAACCAAAGAATCAGCTGCTAGCCTCGCGACTGTCATTTCGAACAGACCCTTAAAGGCACAGTCTGCCTCAAATGGTTTACAGAACGATTTAAATCTTCTCACGAAAAAAATAGTTCTAACCTCATGGAACACACTTGCAATATAAGAACATTAAATGACACAGTTCGTTCGAATGGCTATTAATAGCTTGCGTAAACCACACGCCAGATTTCGTGGTTTAATTTACCCCTGAGCCATCGACGACCCGTGTCAAACACTTTCCTTTTTTCACAATTTCGTCGTCAATTTGTGATTTCAATGCGACTCGCTGTATCTGCAATAGCACGCAATTGTGTACCTCTGAATCTAAAATGCAACAATTAAAGGTACTGAACGTGTCAAATCCAGGTGCACGGAGCCCCTGGGGCTTTTAGTCATACCCCAGGCAGCTATCCGTTAGAAGAACTACCAAGTTTCATTGACTTGCACCCAAAGAGTCAAGAACTGCGATTTTTTTTACGAATTAATTTCGTACTCGGACCCGGCTGGTCTTGACCTATTTTTGGATCTAAATTTAGATCAGGTAGATCACCACATCATGCACAAAAAGACACGTCACTAGCAAACTATGTCAGACGTCATCATAAGTTTGTGTAAAACAAAATGGAGGCCGGAATCACTCAGTTGAATCGAACTCCGACCAAACACCACGTAATAACCAGGTTAATTTATGCACTCGCGTGAACAAGAAACTGTCGAGCTTCACAGATGTCGTCGTTGGGTAGTTTTGGGTTTGTTTTACTACCATAGGAGGATTTTTTAACTGTAAATGCACTCAGCTGCAACAAAAACGCAAAACGAAGGCTGTGAACTGCACTGTGCCTTGAACGACTGCGAGTCACACGAACTTATCGGCGGAGGTTGGCTTCCAAGAAGCAAGCGCTTCTTGGGGAAACACGACCTCGCGTGACCTGCTTCCGGGATCCCTTTTTTTTAACTTTCAAAACTTCGAGTTGTACTGATCTCAGTTGTCTTGATGAAAAAAGAATTCTTTTGTGATTAAAGAATGTTTGTGTTACAAGCTGTCAATTTATTATTTAGATTAAATTACATATTCTTACTCCGAATCACATAAAGCATTGACGCAGTCTGAGATGCTAAGGTCTGAAAAGGCTACCCGTCTTAAACAATTTTAAAGGGAAGCAACCCCACCACAAAAAGAGTTAAGGTAGCCATGGTAATGACCAAAGACCAGGGGAGTTACCTCCCATTGGTGTGTACTACACCACGCTGTATGCCGGTCCGTGTGTGCCCCCCATCCCAGCAAGGACGCATCTGTGAAGAGGTCCGTGTCTGGGGGAGGCAAGGCGATCGGCACACCCCTGCAGACCCAATCTGTGTCTAACCACTGAAGGGTCGCTGACTGAAACCATCCCTGGAGAGGGACAAGGGCGTTCCAGTCCACGCAAGGCGAGTCCACGTACGGTCAATTGTCCAGTCCGAGCCCTTGACATCTATCTTGCCCGTTCGCAGCCGCTTAGATCAGAATCTCAAAAGCTTTTATTCATCTCCCCTAACACGGTGAGACAAAAAGACATTTCTAAGACGACTCTGGCTCGGTGGGTGTCGGCTCTCATTCGACAAGCTTATGAGTGGAGCCGTTCGGACAAGGGGGGGGGGGGGGGGGGGGGGGACGCAACCTGTCTTTCCCCTGGCCTCGGCCCGAGTCCATGAAACCAGGGCTTGGGCCTCCTCCTTGGCCGTTTTACGATCGAGGAGGCTGGAGGAGGTGTTGTGCACGGCGAACTGGCGCTCCGACGATGTCTTCATCAACTATTACCTCAGAGACATCGCGGCTGTCCATCAGGACGGTTCTGGAGCCCTTCCTGCCTTAGTTGCAGGGGGCCAGTTCCTGGCAAGGATTTAAGAGTGAGTTAGATTTTTCTTTCCCACCGCCTTGTTGAAGCTATCTGCTTTATGTGATTCGGAGTAAGAATATGTAATTTAATCGAAAATTTTAAGAGTAAATTTTCATTTGATTAATATACTTACCCGAATCACATAGTTCATGCCCTCCCGCCAACCCCGCTTATGGTTTTTTAGTTTTCTTCAAAGCCGTATGATATCTACCACGTGTTGAGGAGCGGTAGTGACGTAGTACACACCAATGGGAGGTAACTCCCCTGGTCTGTGGTCATTACCATGGCTACCTTAACTCTTTTTGTGGTGGGGTTGCTTCCCTTTAAAATTGTTTCAGACCTTAGCATCTCAGACTGCGTCAATGCTTTATGTGATTCGGGTAAGTATATTAATCAAATGAAAATTTACTCTTAAAATTTTCGATTTTAAAAGTTAGGTCTAGCACCAAAACGAGGCGTCCGATTGTGGTACTAGACAATCCGGCTGGCCACGCAAAAATAAATTCTTTGAAAAATGCTCACTCTTTACTGATTTGTAATAATTCTGGACTCGCATGAAAACGTGATGTGATATATTATTACGATGATTTAAGAGAAAAAACATGAAATGTTTGAGAGTAAACCCAGACTACTGATGTACTTGTTTATTCCATTTTTATTTCCGCCGTTGATTACGGACAATTGGTGTAACGTTTGTATGTTTTGTGTGGATATTTGTGCATTTAAACAACAGTTTTGATTCGCAGCTTCCATGTCGGAGACTGACTCGGAGGGAGAGTCTCTTGGTGTGATCCTCCCTCCCCTCATCGATGATCTTCGCAACGTGTTGGATGAGTACCCGGACGATGGCCAGATTCTAAAGGTGTGTGTGTGTGTGTGTGTGTGTGTGTGTGTGTGTGTGTGTGTGTGTGTGTGTGTGTGTGAGGTGTTTATTGGAATTGTAAAGCGCTTGGAGCTGTGAATTGGGACTTGTGCTATAGAAAAATTAGTTATTATTATCATTATTATTATTTTTATTATTATTACTGCTGCTACTACAACACGTTTTCGTACAGATCAATCTTTTGATCATGCAATCCTTTGTACTTCTATCAGGAACTGATTCAGAACGCAGAAGATGCTGGTGCGACCACAGTGAAGATTTTGACTGACACCCGTACCTTTCATCAGGAGGTCGAATCAAAACTACTAAGAAAACATCCTCTACTAAAATTCTTCAAGGTACGTTTAATATAAAAGGTGGGATGATATACAAGTTACTCTTGTAGAATTTGTAAATGTTCAAGCCTTGCTGAATTCATGAGAGGTAATGTGTAAAATCCTTCTGTTTAGTGTTGTAGTTTTTCGATATATATTCGAATTTTCACCACAAGACATGCATGCTATGATATGATATTCCAGGAATATATTTATTAAACTTTTTCTAAATGTAACTGTTGTGACTGATTACAACACAGAATGTTGAAACAATGCCTACTGGAGAAAAAAAATCGTCATACGCCGCACATCTCATGGCCAAATCGTCCGCCCGATCGCCAAAGGCGAGTAAAAAATCCGCCGGACGAGTAAAAACCGACTGGTAACCCGCCCGGCTGGCCTATGCAAATTCTGGTCAAATACAATACTTTTGGTTGTATTATCGAGTGACTTTCTTGAAGTTACTCGCCTTGCTGGCGAGTAGATATTTTAAGATTTGGCCATCCCTGCTCTCTTCTCTCTCCTGCTCTTAAGTAACCTGAACTAAATTTATTCAGGGTCCAGCACTGTGTGTGTACAACGATGCACAATTCACAGAGAGAGACTGGGAAGGAATACGGATGCTACGCGCAAGCGTCAAGGAAAAAGATCCTCTCAAAGTGGGACGCTTTGGTCTCGGGTTCAAGTCTGTCTTCCATCTGACAGGTAAGTTGTCCACATTTTTCTTGGCTAGCTGCACTTAGGCACAGACATATTATGTTTGTTTCAGATGACAAGGCTCCAAAAAAGTAAGGTCGGTAGGTCGTTGTTTTTTTTGTAGTGAAGTATGTTTTTCATTTAAATAGCGTGTGTGGCTTTTTATTGGCCGGAAATCGCGCGAACTGTGTTCACTGGATGTTGAAGAAGATGAACTTTCCCTGCAAAGTCTGCAAAATTGAATTTTGTTTTTGTAAACAAACATCTTTTGGGAGGGTAAAAAAAGGTTCTAGGGTCGGGAGAGAAAAAATATGGTCTGACGGCGAGTCGGAAACAAGGAACTTTTTGGTCGCCTTATTTTTCTATCCAAACAACAAATAATGTTTTAATTACCTTGAACTAATTTGCCTTGTACCTTTTGGTTTCCATTTGTTTTGTTTCATTTTGAGTGTTATTGGAGGCTTTTAAATTCCTTTTGAACACAGCAGATTACAAAACCAAAGCCTGTAGGTATGTACAAAAATAGTTTATATCCTGAAAACATAAAGAATGTGTCAAATGTCAGTATATATGGGTTGATCATGATCAGCTCTTTCTTGTTGGTTTTGACTGTTTATTTACAATCATAAAGATGCTAGAACTGTCAGTACGTTTTCCACAATAGCATGTTGCGTTGTTTTTTTGTTCTGACTTTTTAGATATAATACTTGTTCGCATAACCATTAATTTCCTGTTTAATTCTGAGGCGGTAGATAAGGCTGAGTACGATCAGTCCCCCTGAAATGTTCATATTTAGTTTTCACTCCTTGTTAATTTTCAGATCGACTTGTGGTATTCAGCGGGAAAACGCTCATGTGCATGGACCCTTTCAAACCAGGGGAGGACTATTGCAAAAGTAAAACTGTGGGAGGAACACAACGCAAAAATCGGAAAGAGCTTGAAACGCTGCTCAAGTGTCTGGAGGGTGTCTTCGGTGCAACCAAAGAGACGTTCAGCGCGGGAAGCGGTGGGTTCCCAGGAACTCTGTTCTGGTTCCCACTGAGACAAAAAGGCAGTGAGCTGAGCAGTACAGTCTACACCCAGCACAAGGTTCACAATCTGCTCACGGCCTTCAAGGCCGAAGCCCCGTCCATGCTGCTGTTTCTCAACAACATCCAGCATGTAACCATCTACACCAGAGACGACACGTGCGGGCCAGGTGAGATCTTCTCAGTCGGACTGGCGTCCTCCTGTCTTGAAGCTGTAACAAGAGAGCGCTCAAACTTTGTAGCAGCCATCCGAGAAGCCGCTGAAGCCGCGAAAGAAACCAAAGAAGCTGGACAAGGCTTGCCAGAAGAGGGGTGCTACTGTCTGACTGAAGTTAGCATCGAGACGATCGACCACTTCCCAATGCAGCAATTTGGTACCGCAAACAATGGCCCAGCACCGAATTCAACTGAGGACGATTTCACAGAAGAAAACAGGAATACGGGATCTGGCAATGCTAAAGGAAGCAATGTCAATAGTTCTTCTGAGATCCAAAGCTGGCTGGTTGCTACCTACCATGCAGGGAAGACAGAACTTAGCGAAGAACTAATCAAGCTTTGTGCTGATCCCGAACTGAATTACCGGCCTTACGTGGGTGTGGCAATACCTCTGACGAGTCACCAAGAGTTCCAAAGTCAGGTTTTCTGTTTCCTACCGTTGCCGTTGGACACACGGTCTCCAACAGGGCTGCCAGTCCATGTCCATGGGTACTTCGCTCTCAGTCAGAACCGAAGACACCTCAAGTGGCCCACAGCGGACCAGCTGAGTCTTGGTGGACAACTTGACGCCCCTCTACAATGGAACTGTCTTCTTGTCCGAGAGTTGTTGCCTGTGGTGTACGGTGCTTTGCTGAACAGGTAAAACGCTTTTTTAAGTAGCACAGAGATTAATTTCTTGTCAGTCAAAAACAAAAGAAAATGTATGTATCGCAATGATGCAAAATAGATGCGAGTGTGGACATTATTCAGGAGGTATGACTTGTTGTTTGTAGACACAAAAGTCATGATTATGTACAAGATTGAACAATGTATTTCATAATGATGATGATGATTATGATGATGATGTTGATGATGATAATGATGATGATGATGATGATGATGATAATGACAGGTTATCGAGCGCAAACCACACTTATTGCGTTGATTTTCAACTACTGTGACTCCTGTTTCATGCTAGCGTTGACTTATTTGTAACATTAGTATCTGTCCTCTTTTCAAAGTCTTCTGAAAGTCTTGCTGACTAAAAGATATTTGTCTATTCATCAGGTTGAAGAACGGAGACACACCTAACCCACAGCAGTTCTCCGCCGCCTTGCCAGACTTGTGCAAGGTAGATGATCGATGGAGCTCCTTGCTGCGGCCTCTGTACACAGATGTATGCAAGAAGCCATCGTTTCATAGCCACAGCCAAAGCAGTGAGTGGGTCAGTCTGCAGGAGTGTGTGCTGAAGGAACTGTGCGAGTCACTGATGGACAAGCTAGGCCAGGAGCAGAATGAAATCAAAGCAACGGTGGCGAAGATCTACGCTGTCAGTGGAGAAAAGCTTGTGCAGCTGCCGGACTATGTGCGCAACACACTACAGGAGTTAAACCTCCTCCAGTCAGCGAAGGTGATGACTGCTGATCGCGTCAGAGACCTGCTGCCTGCCAGCCTCCCCCATCTGTCCCACGCTGACAGGCTGCACGTGCTACAGTTTCTGTGCTGTCACGAAGACGCCTTGGACCTCGTGAAAAACCAAGAGTTGCTTCCTTTGGCTGATGGAACATTTGCCCAAATCAAAGACTGTGAAGATGGATCACCGATGATTTGCTGGTGCCCAAGTGACCTTCTGCAATTGTTTCTTGGACTGGAATCTCTTTTCTGTCAGAACAATCTTCCTTCAGCAATTGAAGAATGTCTCCACAAGTTGGTCCTGTCTGGTAAGAAATGTTCACATTTGCTTTTCTGTCGTTTTAGTTCACAATACATCCTCTAATTTCTCTTGTGTTGCTACTTCCCACCTACAGCATACTTTTCTATTCATGCATTAAGAGATTTGCAAGAAAGGGCATCAGAGAAAAGGAATCTACTTCGAATCTCAAATTGACATTCTGTAAACAGTGTAGGCAGCTTGTTTTGCTCATTTTATGTTTTCCTGAGCAGAGCATTTAATTTTGACTCGCCTGAGCAATCCCCGGTCATAGGATTCAGCACTGTAGACTACTTTTGGCACATACACAACAGTTTTAACGTTGATTTTTCTTCTCGGATATTTTAAGCTAGACACGCGTTCAGAGTTTAATTACCTCCAGACACCATGACAGTCTGGTATACCCTTGTCGAATTTTAAGGTCATGGCAGGTCGAGTTTAGGTCAAAAATCAAGACAATTGAATTATTTATTTATTTTAACCAGTTTTGAAAGAGCGTTGAACTTCTCACACTTCCGTACTACGATTACCACCAGACATTATTGTGACGATCTCTTTGACCCTTGTTAAATTTTAACAAAACAAAGAGATAAGTATCACGTTTTCTGATGTTCATAAAACTAGAACTTTAAAACTTGGAGAGCGTATAGCATCTGATGAACCTTACATATTGCGAAATTTAAAATAAGGTCACGTAGGTGCCATTTAGCTGCTGACAATGGAGAGGAGAAAAAAGACTTTCATCTAGTGTAACCTTTCTTTCGAGTTCTTGTCGCCGATGTGCTACTTAAACTCAGCACCGGTTTAGTTTTCGTGATCCTCTTTATTCAATAAGCTTCAGTTGACCTCTATGGAATCTCCAGACTACTGTTGTGCTAAAAACAATGTATATCGATAGTAGTTTTTCTTGGATATTTAAAGCAATTAAGTTAATACTTGTGGGCCACTTACTCGCCCCCACATCAAACCCGGATCCCAACCCTGTGAAGGCAGGGATGGCCAAATCGTCCGCCCTATCGCCAGGGGCGAGTAAAAATGCGCCGGGCTAGAAGAAACCGCCTTGCAACTCGCCCGGCTGGCCAATGACAATTCCGGTCAAATGCAACCCTTTTGGTTGTAATATCAAGTTTTAAAGCCATATAAACACTGCACATTAACTGTGGTATGTACCGGTCCAGGGAAGTTTCTGCCGGGCTAGGGACTTTTTTTTAAGTTACTCGCCCGGCTGGCGAGTAAAAAATTGAGATTTGGCCATCCCTGGAAGGAGAGTCAATCGACTGTTTGCTTTTCTTGTTTAACTCCACTAGTTACAAGATGAAGAGTCTACAACCTAAAATGTTCGTCCTTCCCCTCCTCCATGCCCAGTGTTGGGATCAAGCCTGTTTCTACATGTCGTATAGTATATCTTGTATGTCAGGACTGCATATGTTCAGTTTCAATTTGACCATGGTTCCTCAATAAACGTGTACAGACATTATACTCCCCTCCTTTTTGACACAAGATTGGAGAAAAAAACTAGGGTTGATCATACTCGCATCTTGTCTGGAGGTCCCAAACCGTGATGGTGTGTGAAGTTTTATTCGTGAACTTGCCTTGGCTGTGATTTCAAAATGTGGTTATGCCTTAGAAGGTCAACCAGACTTGTGTCATATTCGGAGGCTATCAAAGCCTGGCAATGTGTACAGTTTCAAAGGCCTAGCATCTATAACTATAAGTCAAGTTTTTTTGTGATCTCAATGAGGTGGCCGGCGACCCAGCCATGCAATCACACACTACCCATTACTATAAGTCACTGATTTTTGTGTTTCATGCGACGTGACGGTACACTTGTATTCTGAATAAATCTGGGGGGAAAAGTTGTTGTTTTTTGCAAATTTACCAACCACAACAAAATATCCACCTTTTCATGTCTTTAAAATGAAGAATGCAAACACACGTGGTTTTGTTTTTTCTCTCTCCTGCACAGGTAAGTTCAACCTGAGGAAACTAGAAGACACTGATGCTGAAATCCCTGAGCTGATTAAGAAGAGCCTACAAGCTAGGTTTGGAAATGAACAACCATCCCTGCCTTGTGATGATGCGTGGATTCAATTCATCTGGAATTTTCTGGGCATGAAAGAACTCCGCCTTTTCAGCCATCTGACCTTGCTGCCACAAAACAGAGATGGACGTTTAAGTCTGTTGCCATTGTCCGGTGTCTACGTATGCAGCTCGGTGAGAGGCATGACCCCGCTGACCCCTGACCTGACTTCCTGCCTAACCAAGTTTGGGGTTACTGTGGTGCCTGAGCTGCCTGATTACGTCACAAGACATCACAATATGATGGGACACTGGGTCCACTTTCCATCGCCAGAAGGAATGCTGTCTGCTCTGAAGCTTATCAATGACGATGCCACCCAACGGGAAAGTGCCACAGAACGCTTCAACACAACAGCTACAGTAGGGGAGAAGGTTGCTGTGATGACTTTGCTGGTAGAAGCATCAGGGGAGAATCAAAGCCCACTGGAGATGTTTCTCCATCTGAAAATGTTTACTGAGGTAAACACAAGTGAGCCTGTATCTGTTGACCAAGTCTCCGTTATAGCGCCAGACATTCTACCCCCTGTGACATCTCAACGACGCATGCTATCCTGTTCCGATCTTCAGAGAAGAGCTGCTGTAACACTGGGTGCAAGCGAAACAACCCTTAAAGAGGTCATCAATGAAACCATCGTTCTGATGCATCCAGGATGTACCCACTTCTCAAGCACCCAGATCACTGCATTCATGAAGTTCATAATTGATGATAGTTCTCTGGTATCCGATACTGTCATCGCGGATCAGATGAAACAGATAGAATGTGTGCCAACACAATCTGGGCAGGTACGTTTCGTAACTGAACTTTATGATCCTGACTCAGAAGTTCTGCAGAAGCTGTTCCTGGCGGAGGATCGGTTTCCGTCTTCTCAATTTTCGGAGTCAAACATTCTGAAAACACTTAGATCACTGGGCTTGAGATCAGAGGCAGAGATCAGGTCAGCAGACATCATTGCATCAGCAGAACGGATTGAGCAGCTCATGGACGACCGGGACGAGTGTGCTGCTGTTAAGAAAGCCGATGGACTGGAACAAATACTGATTCACCACGGCCAGGGACTTGATGGAAACACGCTAAGACACCTTTCATCTCTCAGATGCCTACCTTGCCAAGAAGAAAAAGACCGACCAGGTTTTTATCCAGCCTCTCTACCTTTCAGTCACAGTTGTAGGCTGGCAAGAGCGAAAGAAATGTGCTCTGGTGATCAAGTTGGGATAGTTGGTTCAGTTCTGCCAGTACTTCGAGGAAACTTGCCCACTGATGTAGCTCAGCATTTGCAAATTGGAAACCTTGCCAACCCTGAGCACGTGCTGCAACACCTGGACAACATCCTCTCCTGCTATAAGAGACACGAGGCACCTCAATACAGACTCGCCTTGAAGAATGTACTTGACTTTCTGGGAGAGAACATTGAGAACATCATGGTTCTTGAGGCTCTCAAAATGAAAAGTTCCATCTTGACAGAAACTGGGGACTGCTTTGCAAAGCCAAACTCGTTCTGGATGGAAGAGTCCCCAAACGACATCAGCCTGCAACCATACAGATTCCTTCTGCCCAGTGACCTGCAAGAAAAAAAAGACCTCTTTGAGAGATGTGGAGCTGTCTGGAAACAGGATGCCAGGATGCTGCAGGAGGTTCTTGGAGAGATTCAGAATTTCCACGAACAGGAGGCTCGCACTCCCCATGAATTCGATCGTGATTTCCAGCTCGTAAAACGCATTCTGGATGTCTTGAAAAAGTCAGGATCAGACTTATATGGAACTGTACTTTTACCAGTATGTCATAGCAGTCAACACGTTCTACGCTTCCAGCAAGCCAAAAACTGCACAATTGTTTCCCCAGATGGTTTGTCGAGTCTTTCATCATTTGATGCAGATGAGGAAATATTTATCGTGCACAACGAGATTCACCAAGACACAGCTGAAGCTCTTGGAGCCTTGAAGATGAAAGACCGTGCTCTGACAGGTGTGGAAGATCTGGACTTTGGCTATGAACAGAGAGAGGAACTGACAACCAGACTTCACAATCTGCTGGAAGAATCCTACACAGATGGCTTCTCTGTGCCCAAAGAACTGATCCAAAATGCAGATGATGCTGGTGCCACTGAGGTCTGTTTCCTTTTGGATGAACGAGAAAACAAAGACGCCAGGAAGAACCTGATCACTGAAAACATGGACTCTCTGCAAGGGCCTGCTTTGTGGGCTTACAACGATGCCACCTTCTCAGACGAAGACTTTGAGAACATCATCAAGTTTGGAGCGGGCACAAAGAAGGAAGATGCCTCCAAAGTGGGTCGTTTTGGGCTTGGGTTCAACTCAGTCTACAACCTGACTGATGTACCCAGTTTCATCAGCAGACACACCATGGCCATGTTTGATCCACATGTGAAGTATCTCAAGGGAGGCGCAGGACTGAAACTAGATTTCACTCGTCCAGTTAACCGTGCTCTGTTGTCCAGGATGTCCCAGCAGTTCAAGCCATACCAGGGTGTTTTTGGATGTCAACTGAAGAACGACGGCGATGTGTACTACGAGGGAACCTTGTTTCGTTTTCCGTTCAGGACATCTGAACAAGCTACAGACAGCAAAATCAAACAAGATAAATACGGAAGAAGCAAACGGCAAGAGTTTTTGAAAATGCTTTTGGAAAGAGCAGGCAGCCTACTTTTGTTCACACAGAGCGTGAAGCGAGTGAAAGTTTTCTATCTGCCTCGTGACTGTACAGACCCATCTTCACCCAAGAGTATTCTGGATCTCACCAAGACCTCCCACGCACAAGCGTTGCAACCAGAGACACAAATAGGAGATCAAACAATTCTCCAATATTTTACATCACAGTGGTCCACCAACACCAAGATCCAGATCGTAGAGGACGTCAAGATTAACATGACAGTAACAGAAGACGCTAAGGTTGTGTGTAACACTGAAGCACACGGTAGCAATACTCACTGGCGTCTCGCCTGGGCCTCTGGTGTTGATCAGTCTGCCACACTGGCACGCGAAAACGTGCAGGAAGGACTTGTACCACTTGCTACTGTTGCTGCACTTGTCGATGAAACTGGTATAAAGGCCATCCACGACAGTCCTCCAGGGTTCTATCAAACAGGCCACTTGTTCTGCTTTCTGCCTTTGCCTGAGACAATGGCTCTGCATGACCTGCTTGTCCACGTGAACGGGACCTTTGCTCTCTCTTCAAGTCGCCGCAGTCTGCTTGAGAGCACAGAGGATGATCTTAACAACAAAGGAGCAGCCTGGAACTCGGCACTGATCACTGACGCTGTGAGCAGAGCCTACCTGTTGCTGCTTGAGAACATGAAGAGTGAGGCCGCCATGAACAATGACTTCAGACAGTTCTTCAGCTTGTGGCCAGTCTCTGGGGAAGAACAGCTTGTTACTAGCTTCTACAAATGCCTCTTGAGTGATAAGAACAGTCTGCTGCCAGTTCCAGGAAAGGACCTATGGATCACACTGAGTGATACCTGGTTGCTCGAGCCTACCTTCAGACAGAGCAAGTGTGGAGATGCTGCCGCCCAAGCCTTGCAACATTTCTGGAACAGAGATGGGTACCTCGTGGACCTTCCAATTAGTATATGTTCATTGGTGCTTGAATCTGGTCAAGTCAGAGTTATCACCCAGCTGGAATTCTTCAAGAAAGTGTTCTTTCCCAACATTGCTAATGGCTTCTTTAGGAATGAGCAGAGGGATGAATTTGTCTTGTTTGCACTTGCTCAGAGAAACAGCGGCATTGATGAACTCATCAAGCTGTACCCGTGTATTCCTTGTACTACTCCGGAGGAGCTCTCTGCTTGGCAAAATCACTCACAGTGTGGAGGTGATGTGGCACAAAACGATAAGGAGCATAAGGGGTCTGATTGTTCCACATCTAATTCTCTTCAGTTTGCAGAAGATCTATACTGTCCTGACTCTGCCATTTTGCAACAACTGTTCCAGTCAGAGAAGAAGTTTCCTTGCGGTGAATTCTCAAAGTCTCATCTTCTAGAGATTCTAATGACTTTTGGGTTGAAAAAAGAAGCCACAGTAAAACCAGTTGATGTTGTAGCAGCAGCAGGGCTCATTCAAGATAGCCTGACTCAAAACAACGTGCAGCTTGCGGAAACAAAAGCAGAAGGGCTCTGGAAACTGCTTATTTCTGAAGGTGACACCCTTGATTTGGACACCCTGAGACAGATTTCAGCAATTCAGTGTTTACCATGCCAGCAATCTGCAGACAAGCCCGACCACTATCCCAAGTCTCTCCTTTTCAACTCTACCGGAAACCTGGCCAGCCCACAAGATATGTGTCACGCTTCACAATCACAGCTTGTTGGTTCAGTGTTGCCAACGATAAGAAAAGGTGCATCCGAGACTGTTGAAAGTGGACTCCAAGTTGGGAACAAAGTGAACCTGACACGAATTCTGCAGCATCTCTCAAATGTTGTGAAACAATATGACAAACACGAAATTGTCCAGTACAAGCTTGTCCTTACAGACGTCTTTGGCTTCTTGCAAAAGCACATGAGCGAGCCTGAGGTCGTGCAAACACTTCAAGAAAAAGAATGTGTGCTGACAGAATCTGGGGACCAGTTTGCCAAAGCAAGTGCATTCTGGATTGAAAAGTGTAAAGATGACATAGACCTCAAGCCTTACAGATATGCCCTGCCATCGGAAATGTCAGAGAAGGAACAACTATTCGTAGCTTGTGGTGCTTACCAGCGACAAGATGCTCAGATGTTACGTGAAGTTCTTGTTGAAATTCAGGATATGCACAGACAGAAGTCACCAGGCCAGTCAGAGTATCATCGAGATATGATGCTTGTGAAACAGATCTTAGACAATCTCAAACACTCACAAACAGACGGATGTGTCCTCCTGCCAGTTTCCCACAATGAAGTCCACGTCTTGAAATTTCAGCCTGCAAAGGCCTGCACAGTGATGTCAGAAGAAGATATCTTTTCAATTGGAAATTCTGATCTTGATGAGGAAATATTCATTGTGCATACTGAAATTAATCACAGCACTGCTTTCGATCTTGGAGCCCTGAAGATGAAAGACCGTGCTCTGACAGGTGTGGAAGATCTGGACTTTGGCTATGAACAGAGAGAGGAACTGACAACCAGACTTCACAATCTGTTGGAAGAATCCTACACAGATGGCTTCTCTGTGCCCAAAGAACTGATCCAAAATGCAGATGATGCTGGTGCCACTGAGGTCTGTTTCCTCGTGGATGAACGAGAAAACGAAGACGCCAGGAAGAACCTGATCTCAGACAATATGAGCTCTCTGCAAGGACCTGCTTTGTGGTCCTATAATGACGCTACTTTCTCTGATACAGACTTTGAGAACATCATCAAGTTTGGAGCGGGCACAAAGAAGGAGGATGCCTCCAAAGTGGGTCGTTTTGGACTGGGGTTCAACTCGGTCTACAACCTGACTGATGTACCCAGTTTCATCAGCAGACACACCATGGCCATGTTTGATCCACATGTGAAGTATCTCAAGGGAGGCGCAGGACTGAAACTAGACTTTACACGTCAAGTTAACCGTGCTCTGTTGTCCAAGATGTCACAACAGTTCAAGCCATACCAGGGTGTTTTTGGATGTCAACTGAAGAACTCTGATAATATGTTCTATGACGGAACCTTGTTTCGTTTTCCGTTCAGGACATCTGAGCAAGCTACAGACAGCAAAATCAAACAAGACAGTTATGGAAGAAGCAAACGGCAAGAGTTTTTGAAAATGCTTTTGGAAAGAGCAGGCAGCCTACTTTTGTTCACACAGAGCGTGAAGCGAGTGAAAGTTTTCTATCTGCCTCGTGACTGTACAGACCCATCTTCACCCAAGAGTATTCTGGATCTCACGAAGACCTCCCTAGCACAAGTGCTGCAACCAGAGACACAAATAGGAGATCAAACAATTCTCCAATATTTTACATCACAGTGGTCCACCAACAACAAGATCCAGATTGTACAGGACGTCAAGATTAACATGACAGTAACAAACGAAGCAAGGTCTGTGTGTGACACAGAGGCTCACATTAGCAGCACTCATTGGCGTCTCGCCTGGGCCTCTGGTGTTGATCAGTCTGCCACACTGGCACGTGAAAACGTGCAGGAAGGACTTGTACCACTTGCTACTGTTGCTGCACTTGTCGATGAAACTGGTATAAAGGCCATCCATGACAGCCCTCCGGGGTTCTACAAAACAGGCCACTTGTTCTGCTTCCTGCCTTTGCCTGAGACAATGGCTCTGCATGACCTGCTTGTCCACGTGAACGGAACATTTGCTCTCTCTTCAAGTCGTCGCAGTCTGCTTGAGAGCACAGAGGATGATCTTAACAACAAAGGAGCAGCCTGGAACTCGGCACTGATCGCTGATGCTGTGAGCAGAGCCTACCTGTTGCTGCTTGAGAACATGAAGAGTGAAGCCGCTATGGACAATGACTTCTCACATTTCTTTAAGCTATGGCCAGTCACTGCAGACCTCGTGCAAAACTTCTACAGTGTTCTGATGACAAACGAAAATAAAGTTCTACCTGTTCCTGTGAAGAACAGCTGGATTGCCTTCCGTGATGCCTGGTTTCTTGATCCTTCTCTTCGAGGAAGCCAATGTGGTGATACTGCTTTCAAAGCTGCACACCATTTCTGGAAGAAAGATGGGTATATCGTAGACGTTCCATCCGATGTCTGCTCATTTATACTGAAATCAGGACAAGCCAGAGTCATCTCGCAGCTGCAGTTTTTTAAGGAGGTCTTCTTCCCCAATATTGCAGATGAGTTCTTTCAGAATAAGGATAGGGACGAACTAGTTTTGTACGCTCTTGCTCATCAAGACAGTGGAGTTAATGAACTGATCAGACAGTACCCGTGCATCCCTTGTGTGTGTCCGGATCAGCTACGTCTCCAACAGCAGGAAATCCAGGTTGAAAGGTCAGATTCTGTTCACAAACAAAAAGCGACAAAATGGATTTCTTCGGACAATCATGAGCTGGCAGAAAATCTGTACAGCCCTGGCTCTGCCACATTGCAAGAACTGTTTCTGGCGGAGAAAAAGTTCCCCTGTGGTGAGTTTGCCAAATCCAACATCCTGGATTCTTTGAAGAACTTCGGGTTGAAGTTTGAAGACACTGTGAAGTCTGAGGATGTCATTAGATCAGCAGAGAGTATTGAAGAACTTTGGACTCAAGGACAAAATGAAACTGCAAAACGAAAAGCAGAGGGGCTCCTCAAATTGGTCATTTCACAGGGCGACAACCTAGGCAGTCACACACTGAAAACAATATCAAACATTCAGTGCTTGCCATGCCTGCAGTCAGCAGACAAACCAGAGCATTACCCCTTGTCTTTGCCTTTCAGCTCTGAGGATTTGCTTGCCAAACCACGAGAAATGTGTCCCGTCGACAAGGCAAACATTGTTGGCTCAGCTGTTCCTATCATAAACGATGGCGTATCACCACAGGTGGCAAAAGCATTGTTAGTTGGAAGAGAGTTGGACCAAAAACGGGTTCTGGATCATCTTGAAAATGTACTCAAAAGCTATGACGAGAATGATGTTTCAAAGTACAGGCTAGTTATACCCTGCATCTTCCAGTTCCTTAGTGACTACACTCATGACGAAGTAGTTTTACAAACACTGCAGGACAAGGAGTGTGTGCTCACGGAATCTGGAGAGGTGTTTGCCAAACCAAAAGCCCTTTGGTTGCAAAGATGCACTTCCGACATAGATCTGAGGCCCTTCAGATACCCAGTGCCTCATGAAATGCAAGGAGAGGCTCAGAAAGACTTATTGCGGGCCTGTGGTGCTCACAAGCAGCAAGACACTCAACTTCTCACTGATGTTCTACTTGAGATTCAAGACTTGCATACTAATCAGACTCGTAGTCAACACGAAAGTGAACAGGATCTGCGGATGGTCAAGCAAATTCTGGACGTTCTGAAATTGTCTGAGTCAGCTGTGGCTTCTCGTAGCGTCCTTCTACCTGTGTGTCACACTGAACCTAACATTTTGCAATTCCGACCTGCGAAAGACTGCACCGTGATGTCCACAGAAGACGCCTTAGGAACTGATTCCTTTGGAGGAGATGAAGAAATATTCATTGTACATAATGAGATCCATCAAGACACAGCTAGGGCTCTCGGAGCTCTGAAGATGAAGGATCGCGCTCTCACAGACGTTGAAGATCTGGACTTTGGGTATGAACAGAGGGAGGAACTAACAACTAGGCTTCATAATCTGCTGAAGGACTCATATACCGACGGCTTCTCAGTGCCGAAAGAGCTGATCCAAAATGCAGATGATGCTGGTGCTACTGAGGTCTGTTTTCTTTTGGATGAGCGGGAGAATGAGGGTTCAAGGCAGACTCTGATCACAGACAACATGGATTCGCTGCAAGGACCAGCCTTCTGGGCTTACAATGACGCTACGTTCTCGGATGGAGACTTGGAGAATATCATCAAGCTTGGAGCGGGCACAAAGAAGGAAGATGCCTCCAAAGTGGGTCGTTTTGGACTGGGGTTCAACTCAGTCTACAACCTGACTGACGTACCCAGTTTCATCAGCAGGCACACCATGGCCATATTTGATCCACATGTAAAGTATCTAAAGAAAGGCGCAGGACTGAAACTAGACTTCACTCGTCCAGTTAATCGTGCTTTGTTGTCCAGGATGCCATACCAGTTCAAGCCCTACCAGGGTGTTTTTGGTTGCCAGCTCAAGAATAGCAGCGAGGTATTTTACAATGGAACTTTATTTCGTTTTCCGTTCAGAACACCCGAGCAAGCAGCAGACAGCAAAATCACAAAGAAAAGCTATGGGAGAGGCCAACGTCAAGAGTTTCTCAAAATGCTTCTGGAAAACGCTGGAAGCTTGTTGACATTCACACAAAGCGTGAAGAGAGTGAAGGTTTTTGTTCTTCCCCATGACTGTACAGACCCATCTTCACCCCAGTGTCTCCTGAATCTGACCAAGGCATCGCAAAGCCGTGTGGTAAAACCTGATGCAAAACTTGAGGATCAAACAATCCTTCAGTACTTCACAACTCACTGGTCTACGAACAAAGACATCAAGATAATAGAAGACGTCAAGATTGACATGACGGTGACAGAAGATGCTAAGCATGTGTGTGAAGTTGACGCACACACTAGCAGCACTCATTGGTGTCTTGCTTGGGCCTCTGGTGTTGATGAGTCTGCTCAGATAGCAGCTACAAGTAAAAACGAGGGTTTGTTGCCACTTGCTGCTGTTGCAGGACTGTTACACGAGAACTGTATTCGGACGGTACAAGAGAGTCCCCCTGGATTTTACAAGTCAGGTCACAGGTTCTGCTTTTTACCTTTGCCTGAGAACAGTGAACATAGCTCTCTTCCTGTCCATGTTAATGCTACATTTGCGTTAACTTCCAGTCGCCGTAGTCTGCTCATTCAAACAGAAGATGACCTGAACAGTGAAGGAGCAGCCTGGAACTCAGCACTGTTTGCTGACCCTGTGAGCAGAGCCTACCTTCTCCTGCTTGAAAACGTGCAAAGCGAGGCTGCTGTGGACACAGACTTCAGACGTTTCTTTGGCTTGTGGCCAGTCTCTGGGGACAGATGTCTTTTGGAGAACTTTTACAGACGCCTTGTGACTGATGAGAACAAAGTCATACCTGTTCCAGACGAATCCGGCCAGTGGGTGGCATTCAGTGATACATGGTTTCTTGAACCTGACTTTCACAATTCATCGCTTGGGGGTACAGCATGGAAAGCTCTCCAACATTTTTGGAACAAAAATGGTCATCTGGTCAATTTTCCTGCAAGTGTCACATCTGCGCTCAGGTCATCTGGACAAGCACAAAATCTCCAGTTGAAAATTATCGGCGAGCTGGAGTTCTACACACAGAGCTTCTTTCCAAATATGGAGAATGACTACTGGGAGAAAACAGACAGGGACAGTCTTATTCTACATGCAATTAAGAAACAGAGCCCTCAATTGGATGACCTGATCAAGAAGCATGCTTGCATCCCATGTGAAGACAGCCAGGTGCTGAGATGTCCTGAAGAAACCATACATCCAAAACATGCAGCGGCAAAACTGTATACCCCATCGGATGGCTATTTTCCCCAAGGAAACCAAGCAGAAGAAAACAAGGGGAGAGTCGACTTTTGTGCTGAGAGAGTTCTGCAACGTCTTGTTAATCTTGGCATGTTAACAGATGATCTCCCTCAAGAAATGGTGCTAGAGAGAGCAGATTCTGTAAGTGACTTGGTCATTCAAGAGGGAAAAGCTGCTTTTGTTAGAGGAAGAAATATAATTGAATATCTTTCAAGTTTCAAAAGCCTGCATCCTAGGTTACACGAGTTCCCACCAGATGTGGTTGACAAACTGTCTAAAACAAAGTTCTTGCCAGTGCTTAGTAAACCTGCAGACTGGCCTTTCCCGTGGGCATCAGATGGAGCTCCAGGAACATTTCAGCTAGCAGCCCCGAGTGACCTCTACTCTGATAGCATCAAGGATTATGTTGGGAGCCACAAACTTGTTCTTGACACAAGCGCTGTTGGAATTTCAAGTTTTCATGCTTCAAAAATCGGTGTCCTGAAGAAATTGGGAGTAAAAACTGAAGCCGACCCTGGACGCCAAGACATGCTTGAGCTGTCAACACGTCAACTCGAAACCGTAGCACAGTTTGAAACAGAGAGCGATGACTCTTCAAACGCTGTGGTGCAAAGGGTGTCAAAAGCCGTATACACGTACATGACTAAATGCATCAAAGACACAGAAGCTGCTGGTTCATATATTTCAAGTGAGCTTTCCAACAAAGAGATTGTGTGGACTGGATCTAGTTTTGTTGAACCTTCTAGAGTTGCGTTTAGGATCCGTCATGACTGTAGACCGTATCGCTTCCAAGTAGAGACAAGCATGCTGGGATTCAGAACACTTCTTCAGGCCATCGGTGTGCAGGAAACATTTGATACTGCCAACCTAGCATCACTTCTTGAACAAATTCACATCGAGTTCGAGGGTAGAAAACTTCCTGATGACACAGTTGGCCTTGCATCACGTGCAGCACAGTCTCTCTGCGAGTCATCTGGTGAAACTACTGAATTGGACTTGTCTCAGTTATATCTGCCCGATCGACATGGGAGCATGCAGCTAACTTGCAACCTGTGCCTAGATGACTGTCGATGGTTGAAAGAGACAGACAGCATGAAGTTTGTCAGCGACAAGATTCCAACAGAAACGGCCAAAACTCTTGGCGTCAAAAGCAAGAGGAAACAAGATTTTGAGTCTATGGTAAAATTCATTCCATTTGGCCAAGAAGAAAAGCTGACAGATCGAATCAATGGATTGCTGGAAGGCTACACGTTGGATTCGTCGCTGTTCAAAGAGTTGCTACAAAACGCTGATGATGCAGGAGCAACAGAGATTCGGTTCATCAAAGATGTACGTGAATTGGGAAAGAAAAAAGTGTTTGAGGGGTGTGAACCTCTACAGGGCCCAGCTCTCTGTGTCTTCAATGATAAATCCTTCACAAAGAAGGACATGGAAGGCATTCAAAACCTCGGAAGAGGCAGCAAAGGATTCGATGCTCTAAAGACTGGACAATATGGAGTTGGCTTCAATGCCGTGTATCATATCACGGATGTTCCATCTTTCTGGACTCTTGAAGACGACGAGAAAGGAGCTGTCTGCCTTCTAGACCCTAACTGTCATTATGTCGCAAAAGACAACCCTGACAGGCCAGGAATCAAGCTTGAGGATGTCGACTGGTTTCAAGAGAACTATCCGGATATGTTTGCTGGATACTTGGGAACTGAGATTGACATGTCTAAGCCAGGCACCCTTTTCAGATTTCCACTGCGAACAGAGGAGATGGCAAAAACCTCAGCAATAAAGCAAAAGGCTGGCACGAAAGCACAGGTTGTGTCAGCAGACCAGATTAAGGAACTTCTGGATCAGTTCCAGAAAGAAATGAACACATGTCTGCTCTTCCTCAACAACCTCCGAAAGATTGGAATCTACTCTGTCAATCCGGATGGCACGCTAGCACTGGAAAACGAAGTGACCATGGAACTGTGCACAAACAACACTGACCAAACTGAAGCTTTCAATAACACCCTTTCTCAAGTGTCAAACAATGTCAAAAACAAGGAATTCAGTTTGCAGGACATTTCTGTGTCCAAGTTATGCACAGTGATGCAGCTGAAACACTCACATGATGTTGAAGAGAACTGGCTTACTGTGCACAGATGTGGCTTTGAAGATGTAAGCTGCCTTTCCAGTGAACTGAAGACTGAATGGAATGAAGGCAAGTTCAGGCTGCTGCCCCGCGGAGGAGTGGCTGTGAAGGTGGCAGAACGTGTAAAAGGCGAAGAACACACCATCCCAAGCGTGGTGAAGCATCAAGCTTTCTGCATTCTTCCCTTGCCAGTTTTTACCAGTGTCCCTATGCACGTGAATGGTCACTTTGCGTTGGACCATGAGACAAGGAGAAATCTGTGGGAGAACAAGGATGAAAACAAATCTGACATCAAGACAGAGTGGAACGAACAGATTGCATCTCAAATCATAGTGCCGTCATATATCTCTGCCCTTCAGTGGTTCAAAGAGCATTGGTTTCCTTCATCCGAAGCACTTGGCGAGTCAGAGCTGAAATCAAGGTTGTCGTACTACCATGGGCTTTTTCCTGACCTGGACCTTGACACAGTTTCTACACAGTTTTGGGTGAACATGACGAAAACACTCTACAGGAAAATAGCAGAGCAAGAGTTACCCACATTTCCTATTCTGTGCTGTGACCAGACGTGCTCACTTGAGTGGCTTCCAGTAGTAAGTTCGACAGGGTTTGCTGGCTACTTCAACAACCTTGAAGGTGTTTTCAACGAAGCCTCGGACAAACCAAATGCTGAAAAGCGAGTAGTGCTGTCGCAAGGCGGAGTTCAACAAAATTCTCAGTCCCTGGGAAACAGCAAGTGGGTGTCACACAAGGCACAGGAGCTGAAAACCTTATTGAAAAAGATCAACATGAAAGTTCTTGAAGCACCTTACTGCATCTTTCAAAACTTCAAAAAGAGTGCAGTTGATGGCGTAGCCGACATTTCTCCAGAAAGCGTTGCACAGTTTCTTAGGTCTGCAGGCACTAGAACACAAGGGAGGTGCAACCTTGCCGATCTTCCGCAGCCTGTTGCCGACACCTCACTCGAGACACCTGAATGTGTGCAGACTCTGCTGAGTTTCATCAGATACCAACAATCCCTTCTGGAGAACCTGGAAGGTCTTCCCTTGTGTTTGAGGCAATCTGGAAACCTCTATTTCTTCCTAGCTGGCGACACCACGGACAAGCCAATTGTTTCCAGGTATTTTGATCTTTTGTCAGGTACAGCCGACTTGTTTGTCAGCAAGGAGATTATGAAGTACTTTCTGTCTACTCCTGATGCTGTCCAAGCATGGATGAAAGGCCTAGACATAACCACATTCGTGCAATTACTACCACAAACTCTACAGTGCACGTATTTCAAAACAGGGCAGCATTGCAGGCTTGATCAAAGCAAACTTCCAACCGAAAATTGGCTAAAGAGACTATGGCAATTTCTGGAATCAGAAGTGAAAGTTTCCAACACTGTAGACCTTGGAGACATTCGCAAAATGGCAGCAGAAAAACTCCAGGACCTGAAGGATTGGAATTTTATTCCTGCCAAGCGTCATACTGAAGCTGAAGACGTTCTGGAACTGTATCCTGTTGCGGATATGCACAAAGTTGTGTTCCTGCATGAAAAGCCTGACCGTTCCAATCAAAATCTATGGGACACACTGAAGACACAGCAGCTTCCATTTCTGGACACGAAACTTCTGCCACCAGTCAGTGTGTTGGAGAATACTGTGGCATCTATAAGCCATCCGATGGCACTACTAAAAGCACTGAATGCTTGTGCTGGCAACTTGAACCCTCGCCTGGACCAAGCGATGTCCATTCTCAGCTATTTCAGCAACAATCTGGCTGGACTGCAGGAATCCTGTGGAGACAACGTGGAACTTCGGAGGATGCTGACTGCTCTTCCTCTGTATTCCAGTATATACGACCAAGCAGTGGATATTTCTGCTGAAGCCACACCACTGTGCATTGAATCTACAGTACACAAAGAAGGACTAAAGGAATGGGCCTTCAAGAGGCAGCACCGTCTTGTTTTGCTGAACAAAACCTCAGTACCAGACAATATGCGCACTTTCCTGAACATGGAAACCCTGACCACAGCTCAGTTTTACTATCAGTATATGCTGCCCACCCTGAGAGATCTTCCTCAAAGTGCTGTACTGAATCACATGCATGCTGTCAGGAGAGGTCTGGCTTCATGGTCAGAAGATGAACAAAATCGTACCGTGCAGCAGTTGAAAATTACGTCTTTTGTTGAACTAAATGGTGAACTTTACTTGGCTAGTGAATTTTACTCACCACACGTTGCTGTTTTCAAAGTGATGGGCATGGTACTTCCTCCAGAACCATACAATCATCCGCCTTGGGAATCCTTCATGACGACTGCTGGAATGATTTCAGCTGTTACTGAAAGTATGTTTCTTCGGTATGCGTGTGTGATTCAAGATGAAGGCAAAACAAGCCCGAATCAGGACACAACTGTCAAATCAGATACACTCGTGAGACACCTGTTCCATTCCTGTCAAAACAAACACTTCAGCAATGAATTTCTTCAGCAGCTGAAAGAGATACGCTTTGTTCGTCCATCTGACTGGACACAAACAGGACAAGGACAGACCCTGTGCCAGATTGCACAGCCCTTTTGTGGTAGTCGATTGGTTTCTTTTGCTGAGAGTTGCCAAGAGCAACACCTTCACCTTGTCTGGAGCAGCTGCTGTATTCTTCATCCAAATGCAAGTCCTTACACATTTCCGTTTGTGTCTGCAGACGCTCAAAGAAACTTTTCAGGATATTTAGGTTTACAACAGCATATTTCCAAAGACAAAGTCATTCAGCATGTGATAACAGTTTGTCAAAATCTGAACGGCAATCCTGGTGATATGTTAGCTTCACCTTACAAATCAGAACTGGTCAGAAGTGTAATGAGAGACTTGTATCATTACTTACAGGAGAACACAGTTGACGTGGATTTGACAACTCTGAAAAAGTTGACCATTGTTTACGACTCTTCCAGCAAACAAATGTTGAAACCAGAAAATGTAGTTATCGACCTCAGACACGAAGAAGCCATCAAAGGTCACATACAGAAAGCGCCGATTGGATTCGGTGAGTTCTTTGACTTTTTCAGAAGGCTTGGTGCAGCTGAACGTGTCACGGCAAATCACTATGCCATCGTGCTGTCACGACTGAAACAAGAGGCCGCAAACAGTTTTCTGCACGTTGAGGAGATGAAGCTTATAGTGCAGACAGCAGTGCGTGAGCTTTTCAAGTGTCTTAAGTCAGAAAAGGCGAACATCAAGCAGCTCACTGTTGATCACGTTTACTTGCCTTCGGACTCGGAGCGCCTTGTCAAGTCAACACAGCTTGCTTTTGTGGACGACTGGCAGCTTCGAAGAAGATTTAGACAAATGCCTGACGACATGGCCTTTTTTCTTGGGTTTGGCAGACTGGAAATTAAAGTCCTGCTAGAGCAAAACGAACTGGACTTACTGCCTGCTGAACACAAACTTCAGTTTCTGAGTCGTATCGTGAAAGAGTTCATCCCCGCAGAAATAAAGGAGAGAGCAACTGCTGGTCACCACGCACAAGAGGCTAAACGGCTGTTGATGAGTCAGGAATTCGCAGGAGTGGTCCTAATGCTGGCGCTTCATTATCACAAGAACAATGGTCGAACTGGAGTGCAGGTTGCTGAGCAGACAGCACAATGGGTTGAGCAAAGCCTCAGCAACATTTCTGTAATGGAAACAACGAATCTCAAGACAATGCTCATGTGGAAGAATACAGAGGTACCGATAGAGGGTACTAAACTTGCCAAGAAAGCATTCGTTGACAAGAGCTCAGTGGGAATAATTACTTGCACTGTGTATCTGGACAAGCGCTGCTGTGAGAGAGAAGTCATCAAGAACCTGAAAGTCAAAAATAGCCTCAGGATAGCAGTGCAGCATTCACTTGGGTTTGAGATCAGTGGCGAGTATTTAAAGCTAGCTCTAAGAGACCCAAAGGAAGCCAGACAACAGATGGAGGAAGAGGGGATGGAGTCTTGTAACTTTATTCCAACAGAAGAACCAACCGTTTTTCCACCACCAGGAACGTTTATCCCCCTACATCTGCACTGCTATCTTGTAAACAGCTTTGACTCCTTGTACAACGGGGAACATGTGGGCTTTGAGATATATGATCCTCAAGTGAACAAACCAAACACTAACGAAAATGTTCCAGTGTACATGTATGCCATCGTCATCGAAGAAATCAAGCAGGAAGGTGAAGTCTCAGCGCTCTTGAGACGTTATCGCATTGACCTAGGTCCCGATATGGGAACCATAGAAGCCTCTGCGACTCAGCTGTACAAGTTTCAAAGAAACTCAAGCCAGGAAACTCGGACCACTACTCTGAACCATGAAAGTAGCCCAGCATCCGAAGGGGCTTCAGCTACAAGCACTGAAACACCACCAAAATTGAACTTCAGTGAGGTTATGAAAGAAATCCGACAGGTTTTAACAGAAGCCTGGCAAACACAGGATGAACAAAGCCGGAAACGCGTTTTGAAACGACTCTACCTGAAGTGGCATCCGGACAAAAACATGGGTAACGAAGAATTCTGCACAAGGGTCGTTCAGCGTTTTCAGCAATATGTCAATCTCCTCAAGCAAGGCAAGAAACTGCCCTCTGATGATGACGAGGACAATGTAGATGGTTCATCTGGGGCCCGTCAGTCTCCGAGTTCTGCCGAGGACTTCTATTCTTCCTTTTTTGAGCATATGAACAGCCGTAGCCGTGCCCACAGAGACGACTTTGAATCACAATCCAGAAGCGATAGACACCCTGGTCACAAAAGTTCTCGCCGCCAGCAAAGATCCCGTGAGGAGGACTACAGAAGGTTTCACCACAGCAGCTTCACCAGTAGCGCCAACCCTCAGCCAGGAGAAGGCCGGCGCTGGTTCCGCCAGGCCGAAGCTGATCTGGAGAATGCACGTGAAGCTCAAGGAACATGGAGACGAGGCAATAACTGGGTGTGCTTCCTGTGCCATCAGGTAAGTTGTTGTACTGTCTGTTTGTGTATAATTAATGTTTTACTGATAACTCAAATCAGAGGCATTTAAGTATACATGCCTCTCAGTCCGTAAAGGTGAGTTGCTTTTTGTTCTGTGGTAGTTTTTTTTAAAGCGTATCATGCTATAGCATTGTAAGTATAATTAGTGTGTCAAGGAAATATGAAAGAAAACAGAGAAAGGCCTTTTTAGCAAATAGGGGAAGGTTGCCTATTATGGACCACTGCCTAATATGGACCACCTCCTGTTCTGACAAACTAACGGTGCTAGAGCACTCAAAACATTTCATTCGCTGTATTCACCCTTTCTGGATACCTTTCACGTGTCAAAACAGTTGCAGAAACACAAACCTCAAACCCGTTGGGCTTTTTCTCTTTTTTGCATCTTTGCCAGCGTTCACTCTAAATTTGACACCTAAAACGGACTGGTTTCTGTCCACAGCAAAAGCTGTTATCACACAAAAATTGCTATGTATGACAGCATAGACTGTATTTGTTACATTTAAGTGTTGACCCTGAATTTTGTATAGTAAAATCTCAAAGTACTGCGTGTCGCCTAATATATATGGACCACCTTCAACAAATCGAGAAAATGAAAGCTCAAGGCTATTTTCATTCATTCATTAAGAAGCTTGCTGAAAATAACCTATAACTAGCCCTCGAACTTTCAAAAAAATATAACAAATAGTCTTCTTTTCGTGGAAGATAATAATTTCATTTATTTTCACTCTATTTTTGATAAGTTTCTTTAGTTTCCTGTTGTGCTTCAACTAATGTTCTCATCAACCCGACACAGACAAATCTAAAGCATTTTTGAATTAGTCTGACTTGCACACTAAGTTGTACAATGTTATTTTGAAGTATAGGGGGCTTTTTACAGTGATTCGTGAAAGGATCTTCACTGGTCCATATTAGGGACCATTTGTGAATTTTTCTGTATCTAATATTTGCTGAATGTCTATCTAAGCTAACCACTCTAATTACGCGTTACGGTTAACCTAAGAGAAAAGGACTACCAACACAAAATGAAACTTCTTCGCAAGAAACCAAGCTACTTATCAGCAAGAATCAAAAGGTGGTCCATATTCGGCAACCTTCCCCTATATTTCATTAATGTAGAGTTACCATACACAAAATATGTTCTTATATATTATTAACAGCTATTGTGTTTTCAGCGTAGCAATATGGCCCGATATTTAGATGAGACAAGTATAATGCCGACGAGTCGAAGACGAGTCGCATTTTACTTGTTCGAGTCTAAATATCGGACCCTATTGCTACGATGAAAACACAATAGCGTTTATATAGCTATTCTGACATTAAATTTTGTGTTAAAATCATGTTTTTGTCAGCAACCAGTACCAGAATGGTCCATGTCGTTGATTACAGACGACAGTTCCCTTTTCGCATGAAGCCACGGAAATAACCGAACATTGAAAAACGCACGGACATGTATTAGGGGGAAAACTCGAGATAACCGGATGTTTAACATTACGTCAAAATGCGAGGAATCATATGACGTCATGACGTATCATGCTTGCCTACGTAGATTGTATGTTCGAAGGTTTGACTTCTGTTGGGAATTCGCGTGGTGAAGACTGCGGTAAATCTGTAGATGATAAGAAAACAAGGATTGTCTCAGAAGAAACGACTAAATGTTTCAGACCGGTAACTTCATTTCAACATTGCACTATACAATGGACGTTCTATGTGACAGGAGAGTTTGCTGATTGTGTGTTAACATTGGAGAGATCGTCTGCTAGAATCAGAGATAGGTCGCTTCAGATTGCAGCTTCTGGAAATTTGCAAGGTTTGTTGCCTGTTAAAGAACTGGATTTTACACGTAATGTATGTCATGTACATTAAGCAACAACAAAAACACACACAAAGCAAATGGCATCGTCTGTCGACTTGTCACATAAACAAACCTGGCGAGGTATGCGTGTACTGTATACACGTGGAAGAAACCGGAACCGTGCGTCTTTGTTATTGACAATATGCTTTTGGATATTGAGAAGCATAATGCCGGCTACGGAAGTCGGCCATTTTTGCCAATATCCAAAAGCATATTGGCAATAACAAAGACGCATGGTTCCGGTTTCTTCCACGTGTATAAAGTACACGCATACCTCGCCAGGCTTGTTTCTGTGACTAGTCGACAGACGATGCCATTTGCTTTGTGTGTGTTTTTGTTGTTGCTTACTGCAGGGACCTATTTTGTTTGTTTGTTTATTTGTTGCTTAACGTCCAGCCGACTACGCAGAGCCATATCAGGACGAGGAAGGGGGGGATGAAGGGGGCCACTTGTCAAGCGATTCCTGTTTACAAATGCACTAACCCATTACTTGTGTCCCAGCAGGCTTTAGTAAAACTAAATTAATACCTACTGGAAGATTACCAGTTTCCAGTATGTTAAAATAGGCTTAACCTATCTACTGCTGGACTTACATCAGAACACTAACAGATTAAACTATACATGAATCGCGAGACAAGCGGCAAGAGAAGAGATTTTTGGAAAAAATACAGGTGAATGAGCAAGAAGGCAGAAAAAAGAAAAGAATTCATGAAGAAAAAGAGAGCATGACAGGATTACAGACCTGTTTACACTACACATTGAGCGTAGTAAACTACGATTTTGGTCCCCAAACTACGCAACTACGCATGCTTGTCTTATACTACGCAAACGTTTCATTTCGACTACACATTTTGACATTTTGAATACGCAAAAACGCGAGCGAGTTCCGATCCATAATTTGTACTAACCGGTTGTGTACTGCGTGCAAAACATGCCCGGCGCCCGCGAGAGTAGCGTAGTCAGTTGGTCTTGCTGCTGTTATTACAACTATCGCGGGCGTTTCAGCACATACTTTTCTGAACGCGGTCACTTCGTAGCTCATTCTTTCTGGAGGGAAAAAAATGGCTACAGCGACGAACACGGATTCAGAAGACTTTGGCGATCAACCGCCACGGAGCAAAAAAAAGAAGCTTGGTCAAACTCCCAGCAAGGCTTTTCTGCCAAAGTACTATGAGGAGCATCCATGCCTAGTTTCGTGGAGAAAAGGGAAGCGTTTTGCCCACTGCACTGTGTGCAACACGGCTTTTTCAGAGAAGCACAGTGGGCTTTACGACCGTGTAACCGCCACAAGAAAAGCACTTCTCATGAGGAATTCGAGAAATCCCGACCAAAGCAGAGGAAAAATTGGACTGTTTTGTGAAGAAACCCGTGCCAGGGAAAGAAGACCAAGACAAGCTCACTTTTGAGAGATCGGTAACCAGAGCAGAGGCAATGACCTGCCATATTATTATTATTGCCGACGCAAACCTGTTCTGTTTATATGCAAATTTGCCTTCATGTTGATACACATACTCCCAGTCCCTACTTTTTGTGACTTGATGTTCTCAGATTGTCACAGGTCTTGATACCCCTCAACATAGCTTTTTTTTAACAAATGCATGGGTGAAACTTTTCCGCCTTAGGGCGGAAATCCGCCAAATGAAATTGGTCAAATAAAGAATTCCTTATTTTAAAAATCTGTAAAAAAAAAAAAAGTTTTTTTTTTTGTTTTTTTTTCGCCGGCGATCCGATCTGTATTTTCTCTAACACAGTGACCGGACATCGCTGAATCTTTGTTTCCCTGAGCGCGCGAATTATCGGACTACAGCTTGGCATTTGTTATCATTGTTTACTGTGCAAATTTGTGTGTTTGAGATACCAGGAAAGGCCTACTTTTACCCTTAAAAAGCCTGATTTTTCGTTTTCTTCCGGGGGGCTTCGCCCCCCTGGGCCCCCTAAGAGGGCGTTGCCCCTGCACCCCACCAGGGCGTGGGCGGCCCCTGGACCCCGGCCTCATTTTCCTTATCTTTAATTCTGATCAGTTTCACCCATGCAAATGTTCCAAACTAGTTAATAATTATAATTACATATTCTTACGCCGAATCACATGATTTGCATTGACCCACTTCGATGCTTAGGTTATGATAAAAGCTACCCCGTCTAGGTATAAGGGGAGCAACCCCAACTAAAAAAGTGACTGCACCAGCATGACTGGCACCCTGGGTTACGTCCCATGCAGCACACTACGTCATCAATGGTGCTGGTCACGTGATACCCCTTCAATCGACTACTATCACTCAAGGGTGACGGTTGTGTTTGCTTTTGCTCTGGCTTGTTTTGTGTCTACGGCACCCACTGGCCTCGGCCCCCGTCTACTTCTTGCTGGCTTGCAGCTGGTGAGATCGTTCATATTTTCTTGTATGTTTTATTGCTTCTGCTGTGAATTTCACATGTCCGTTGGACTCTGAAGTTTTCAGCAGTTGTTTGGCTTCCTCTCGGTCGCCATTTGCATTAGCACGTTGTCTGGCTTCTGTTGTTTTAGTCCGTGTTCGGTCTATTAACGCTGTTGTAGCTTGCTTTGTAGCTGCCGTC
Source organism: Littorina saxatilis (assembly GCF_037325665.1). Lineage (NCBI taxonomy): Eukaryota > Metazoa > Mollusca > Gastropoda > Littorinimorpha > Littorinidae > Littorina > Littorina saxatilis. The sequence continues at coordinate 80,275,990 of NC_090245.1, forward strand.
GGTAGCTTTTACGCATGTGCTTTTCTATTGCTTGCTTACTTCTGAAATGTTTGTGTCTGTACGGACTTGATTATTTTCAGACTTGTGGCTTCCTCCTTGGTCGCCATGTTTAGTTAGCATGTTGTTGTTATGTTGATTTTTTCGTCCGTACTCGGACGCTTAACTCTTCGTATAGCTAGTTGTTTAGCTGCCTTTGGTAGCTCCTAACTGGTTTTAGCTGCCCTCTTTGCTGGCTTCTGAAAGGTTGGCGTCCGTTCGGACTTTGCTAGTTTCAGTTGTTTGTTTATTTTTCTCTCGGGCTTACTTGGCCGTTAATGAGAATTAGAGGGAGCTAAGGCCGAGGGTTAGGGCTTGGGCCCTGCTAAGCTCTATCCCTCAGCAGCCTCTTCTTTTGAAGAACTCCGTTGTTGTTCATGTTGGCACAATTTTAGGCAATTTTTTACGTTGTTCTGTGCCGTTTTTCTGTTACGGACGATTGGCCGTCTGGCTCTCAGCCGTCCGTCTTGGCCTCTAAGGCTGTCGTTTTACGTCTGTTTCGGCTCCAGAGTCTAGGGCTCTGGGGTCTGCCCTTATCTTTTGCTTATTTCCAGAAATGGATTCCCTCGTTCGCGAGGTTTGCCGCGGCGGACTTCGTCGTCAGCTCTGCCCCCCGCCTGGGGGTTAGGCGACGTTCTCTCCTTCAGACGCTGGGTCTTCTCCGGACCAGGCTGCTGTCCACCGTGATGTTTCTGGACGGTCCCGTGGGGATCTTCTTCTCCTCTTCCTGGCCGGCATTTGTTGCCTTCCGCTGGCGGTAGCGCAACAGTGCATGTCCCTCCGGGGATCCGGCCACAACAAGGTTGGTGTCTGCAGCAGCCGTTTACGGCAGTTGCACTTCCGGTTTCCGGAATCGGATGTTCTCCTGCTAGTGAGCGACTTGCGTTCACGTCGGGTCAGAACCTCTCCGTACTCCAGCAGTCGGTTCCGACAGCTGGGCTTCCTGCTTTCGCAGGAAGTAGGGGTTCACCGTCTAGTGAGCGACTTGCGTTCACGTCCGGACCGAACCCCGCCTTACACCAGCAGTTGTACGCGACAGCTGGGCTTCCGGCTACGGCCGGAAGCAGTGGTTCTTCCGCTCGTGCGCAGCTTGCTGTCACGTCCGGTGCGTCCCACATCTTACCACAGCAGTCAGTTCCGGCAGCTGTTCTTCCGGCTCTGGCCGGAAGCAGTGGTTCTTCCGCTCGTGCGCAGCCTGCTGCCACGTCCGGTGCGTCCCACATCTTACGTCAGCAGTCGTCAGCGACAGCTGCTTCCGGCTCAGGCCGGAAGTAAAAGGCTCACTGGCTAGTGTTCGGACTACGTTCACGTCCGGTTTGAGCCTTGCCTTATGTCAGCAGTCGTCCGCGGCAGCTGCGCTTCCGGTTCCGGCCGGAATTGTAGGTTCACCGGTAGTGCACAGGCTGCTGTCACGTCCGGTTTGGGCCTTACCCTACGTCAGCAGTCGTCAGCGTCAGCTGGGCTTCCGGTTCCGGCCGGAAGTGTAGGTTCACTGGTTAGTGCTCAGGTTGCTGTCACTTCTGGTTCGAGCCTTTACCTACTTCAGCAGTCGTCCGCGACGGCGCCGCTTCCGGTTACGGCCGGGAGCGTAGGTTCACTGGTTAGTGTACAGATTGCTGTCACGTCCGGTTTCGAGCCTTGCCCTACGGCAGCAGTCGTACGCGACGGCTGTGCTTCCAGTTCCGGCTGGAAGTATTGGTTCACTGGTTAGTGCACAGGCTACTGGCACGTTCAGTTCGAACCTTGCCTTACGGCGGTGGTCGTACGCGACCTCTACGCTTCTGGCTGCGGACGGAAGCGTGAGCTCACCGGTTAGTGCACAGGCTGCTGTCACTTCTGGTTCGAGCTTGCCCTACTTCAGCAGTCGTCCGCGACAGCTGTGCGTCTGGTTCCGGCTGGAAGCGTAGGTTCACTGGTTAGTGCACAGACTACGGTCACGTTCGGTTTGAACCTTGCCTTATGTCGGCGATCGTACGCGACCTCTGCGCTTCTGGCTCCGGCCGGAAGTGGGGGCTCACTGGATAGTGGACCTGCTATGGTCCCATCTGGTTTGAGTCTGGTTTTTTCGTCAGCAGTGCCCTTTGGGCTTGCAGGCTCCCTGCCTCAGGCGGATTAGCAGCTACCACACACTTCGGTAGTGGGTTCTGCCGTTCTTCTCACTTCCTGTGCCTTTGGTCTTCGACGCCTCTCATCCTCCTCTTAGTCAGGGGTGAAGTTTGGCCGTTGACTTGCAGGAAAGGGGCTTCAGGCTCCGGCCTTCCCAGCTTCGGGACATTAGCGGCTTAGAGGAAGTTGCCTTTGCCCAAGATGTCCCGGAATTTGCTGTCGTCTTTTGCCCCTCGGCGTGCACCTTTGCCGGTCACGCCGGAACTTCTTCTTTGGGGAACGTTTCGAGTCCCCTGCTCTCTGAGCAGACTCTCTTCCCCTCTGAGGAAGTGGGCAGACAGCTTTTGGAACTTGCTTCCATTTTGGAGACACTCCTTTACGGAGTCCTTGGCGCCCTTTACACTCAGTAAAGAGCAGGACGCAGGGGATGCTTTCTCCACCTTTGCTAGGGCGAATTTAGAACAGAGAAGGCCTTCCTCTCTGCACAATGCCCATACGGTCATGTTCAGACGGGACTTGTTCCTCGCCCATTCCTAGTCTGTGAGGAATCAATGAGAGACACCCTTAGTTCTTCACCCTTGGTGGATGGGTCTCTCTTCGGCCTCCTGGCCTCTAAGGCCTCCTGGCCTTCAAGTCCTCCTGGCCTCCTGGTCTCTGAAGCCTCCTGGCCTCTAAGGCCTCCTGGCCCCCAAGGCCTCCTGGCCTCTAAGGCCTCCAAGGCCTCCTGGTCTCCAAGGCCTCCTGACCTCTAAGGCCTCCTGGCCTCTAAGGTCTCCTGGCTTCCTAGGCCTCCGGGCCTCTTAGGCCTCCAAGGCCTCCGGGTCTCCAAGGCCTCCTGGCCTCCAAGGCCTCCTGGCCTTTAAGGACTCCTGGCCTCTAAGGTCTCCTGGCTTCCAAGGCCTCCTGGCCTCTAAGGCCTCCAAGGCCTCCTGGTCTCCAAGGCCTCCTGGCCTCCAAGGCCTCCTGGCCTCTAAGGCCTCCTGGCCTCTAAGGTCTCCTGGCTTCCAAGGCCTCCAAGGCCTCCTGGTCTCCAAGGCCTCCTGGCCTCCAAGGCCTCCTGGCCTCCAAGGCCTCCGGGCCTCTAAGGCCTCCGGGCCTCTAAGGTCTCCTGGCTTCCAAGGCCTCCCTGGCCTCCTGGCCTCCAAGGAAATAAAGATTTGTAGGGACCTTCAGGTCTCTTCTTTTGCTCTTCAAGCTTTGAAGCAGCAAAACGGGCTCTACCTAAGCAGACTCAGCTTGTTCAGGCTAAGTCCTCAGCTCAGGTTTATCCGGAGGGGTTCTTCCTTTCACAGACGTCTTAGTCGGTGTTTTTAGGGAACAACAGCCGGCATTAGGGCTTCCGGGTTTTTTAGCCTCGGCTGGTGCAACAGCCATTTCATCCGTTGGTGGTGTTGGTTGTTGTTTGCTCTTTTGGACTCGGTCCTAGTGGGTCTTTCGCCGGTTTTGACTCTGTCTTTCTCTAGCGATCGGACTTGTTCTGGTGTTTCGTCCGAACTTAAGGTTTACTTGAGTTGGCCTCGGAAGTTACATTCAGATTTTACTGAGTTTGCATTGGTTTTAGCATGGTGAGGGGTCATTCTTGTGGCCTATCACTTTTCTCAGCTTTATTGGCTAACCCTCCCCTTTCGGTAGAGGTCTAGTTAATTTCCTGGTTTCTTGGTGCGGGCTTTCAGCCCAGCATCTTTGATGGCAGGTCTACGGGCGTTACGGCTCTCAGCCTTAGCCCGTGTAATAGTCTCCTGCCTGGCATGGGCGACTACGGTCTCCGTGTCTCTAGAATTTGTGTCTTCCTCTTCTCCCTCATCCTGCCATGAGGCGAGTCGGGTCGACTTCCGGTGGGGTTGGGTTGCCTGTTACGGTCACCCCTCTACCACTTGCAACTATTACGGACTCTTGCCTTTTGTGTTCCGTGTCTGATTCTCGGTTCTGAGGTATCAGACGTGTTTGGTTTTTCAGCCAGACTCAGGAATTTTCTGGGCTCGGTCGGCCGCGATATTTACTTCGGGCTCTTCTTCTTAAGGCTGGTTAGCTTCACGGTTTTCTGTTTTTCCTTTCCAGTCTCGTTTCTGTTTTGGGTTTTTGATTTTCTTTCATTTACCTACAAGCAGACTGCTTTGTGAACACTCTGACTTTAGTCATTTCGGTTAGAGTCACCGGTCACATCAGGCTTTGGCCACCGCGATCTCCGCCCTGCTGGCGGCTTACACTTTTCGTAGGCCGCTTCTTCCTCTGTTTACCTCCCTCTATGCTTCTGCATGGACTGGTAGTGGACTTCTGGTGACCGTCTCTTCTGAGATTTTTTCTTTGAGTTTGACTCTGGTTTTTTGTACCCAGACGTCTCTCTCTCTTTCTCGGAAACAGGTCACTCCTCTCTGGAGCTGACCGTTATCTCTCCGGCCTTTCGGGCCTCTCTCCATGCCAAGGCTTTTAACTTTGGCATGATTGTTTTACGGTCCTGGGGAAGGTTGGTGCTTTTCATTTATGATCGGTCAACCTTACGCTTAGTCGTTTCCAGGGTTTTTGGCATTTCCTTCCAAGAGTAAGGGGGGGGGGGGGGGGCAGCTTGTCTGTCCCTCTACTCGGCTCGGGTTATTCAAGACTTGAGCCCCTTTCTGGGCTGTTTTTTATGGTTCAGGAGATGGGAAGAAGTGCTGAGCACAGCTTACGGGCTCTCTGATGCTTGGCGTAGCTATCGGCTATCTTTCCCCCAGGCTCAGCCCGAGCTCTTTTTCCAGGGCCTGGGCCTCCTCCTCGGCCGTTTTACGGTCTGGGAGGTTGGATGATGTCCTGCACACAGCTTACTGGTGCTCGGCTTTTGTCTTTATCAGTTTCATAGGGAGACATTGCTGCCTTCTGGCAGTATGGATCTATCTGTAACGATGGATCTAGGTCCCTTCCTGCTTTGGTGGCAACGGGACAATGCCTCTCCAGAATTTAAGAGTGAGTTTGATCTTCTTTGATCTTACCCACCGCCTGGTTGAAGTTATCTGCAAATCATGTGATTCGGCGTAAGAATATGTAATTATAATCGAAAATTTTTATCTAAATTTTGATTTGATTAATATACTTACCCGAATCACATAAGTAATTCCCTCCCGCCTGCCCCGCTCGATCTTTTTGATATTCTATTAGTCGATTGAAGGGGTATCACGTGACCAGCACCATTGATGACGTAGTGTGCTGCATGGGACGTAACCCAGGGTGCCAGTCATGCTGGTGCAGTCACTTTTTTAGTTGGGGTTGCTCCCCTTATACCTAGACGGGGTAGCTTTTATCATAACCTAAGCATCGAAGTGGGTCAATGCAAATCATGTGATTCGGGTAAGTATATTAATCAAATCAAAATTTAGATAAAAATTTTCGATTTTTTTCTTAACAAATAAACTTAATGCTTGGCTTGTATTTTTGTGGGGGCTTTGTTTGTATTTGTATGAGGAGTATTGTTCACATTGTAATAGTTTTGTTTGGAGTGTTGAGTGTTTGTTTTAGTACAGTATAAGTAACTGTTCTGTTTTGCGGTTTGGGTTGATCAAATTGAAATACTACACATTCACCTGCCAAACTACACATTTGCCTTATTTTCACACCCAAAACTACACATGGTACATTTCAGGGGTAGGCAGGTCTGCAGGAAAGAGGAACCAAAAATCTACCTAACAGCAAACTAGAAAGCTCCTGCGGTTCCAAAAACAGGAGGGGCTTTTAATTTCATAACCGCAGTGCCCCACTGCGGGAGCAGGGACCTATATTTAGAGGGATAGGAAACTCCGCCATAAATGACATCCTACATTACGTGTACAATCCAGTTCTTTAACAGGCAACAAACCTTGCAAATTTTCAGAAGCTGCAATCTGAAGCGACCTATCTCTGATTCTAGCAGACGATCTCTCCAATGTTTAACACAAAATCAGCAAACTCTCCTGTCACATAGAACGGCCATTGTATAGTGCAATGTTGAAATGAAGTTACCGGTCTGAAACATTTAGTCGTTTCTTCTGAGACAATCTTTGTTCTCTTATCATCCACAGATTTACAGCAGTCTTCACCACGCGAATTCCCAACAGAAATCAGACTTTCGAACATACAATCTACGTAGGCAAGCTTGATACGTCATGACGTCATATGATTCCTAGCATATTGACGTATAATGCTAAACATCCGGTTATCTCGAGTTTTCTCCCTAATACATGTCCGTGGGTTTTTCAATTTCGGTTATTTCCGTGGCTTCATGCGGCCGAAAGGGAACCGTCGTCTGCAATCAACGACATGGACCATTCTGGTACTGGTTGCTGAAAAACATGATTTTAACACAGAATGTAATGTCAGAATAGCTATATAAACGCTATTGTGTTTTCATCGTAGCAATAGGGTCCGATATTTAGACTCGAACAAGTATAATGCGACTCGTCTTCGACTCGTCGGCATTATATACTTGTCTCGTCTAAATATCGGGCCCTATTGCTACGCTGAAAACACAATAGCTGTTATTGTTCCTGACTTTACAGTAAATACCACTGTTAATCAAGCAGTCTTATGTTATAGCCCAGAGCTAGCATTTTACATTTATTTTAACGGGGCTAGCGGATCTTTCCCACAACGGTATGGTGTCTTCATGAAGTTCTCGTTTCAGGCTGCTGAGAAGGCGTTGAAGGCTGTCCTGTACTACAGAGATGCCAACAGTTCCAGTCTGACGGACCACGACCTCAAAAGCATAGCCCATGAAGTGAGAGACGACATACTTAAAAGACTTGCTGAGAAGCTTGAAGGACGGGTTGGAAACCATATGAGGATGCGTTACCCTGACGCGCTGATGTTCCCAACTATTCCTGCTGACGCGTACACCAGTGATGACGTCAGGTTTGCCTTTGACGTAGCATCTCGTGTCTTTGACCAAGTAAAAAGCTTGATCCCCCAGGTAAGCAGATATTTTAGAAGGTTCCAGTTTTCTATATTACTTGTCATACAAAAAAAAATTACTAGACAAATACGTTTGAGTGCAGATCTTTGATGAGACCGTTTGTTGTAAAACCAGTTAAATTTGAATGGAAAAGCTACCCTATACAGGAAACAGATGGATCGCATTGTATGGCTTCTGAGAAGAATGACCCCTACAACTTTAAGCATGTCATAAAGTCATTGACAGACAGGTGAAAACTACATTTTCTGGTTTCAACACTAGTTTGCTGGAATAGTCATATAACTGGTTTTACAGTAAACGGCCTCATCAAAACGATCTACACTCAAATGGATCTGCCTTGTTTATTTTATGACAAGTAGAAAAAGTGCTAGTCGTAGCAAAGTTAGCTTTTTGAAAAAGTTGAGACTTGATTTTCTAAAATGCAAACCCGATCCAAAAGCTATATAATTCGGCCTACAGGTTGAAATGATACTGGCACTCAGAAAGGGGAAAATGCGCTGTAGATTTGGTTGCTGCAGTGAAAGTATAACAGTACATGTACCGTATAAATATTAGATACTAGCCATGCAGTTATGACGAAGCACAGTCAAACACTTCATAGTACGTAATATCATTAGACTGAACCATGGTAATATGTTCTTGGTATCATAAAGATAAATGCAGTCTCTCCCGGACTTAGCATTAGCACATTTTGAAATACTGCAACAACAGCGTTACAGTACTATAAGGCCTAAAAAAAAAAATAGGTGTGGTTACGGTAACCCGACCTACCCTATTTTTGGGGGCCGACCCTATAACTTTTTATTACATTTGTCAAAAAAAACACACAAAAAAAACAAGTAAACGAGTGCAGAAAACGCAATGAAAGCGAAAGCGCCCGAGTCGCACACCTATTTCCCTGTCAAGTAGGTTTAATTTGTACACATTAGAAAAAAAAGTTTAAAAAAAAAGTGATTGCCTACCTTCCTACCCTATTTTTTTTGGCTATGTTACCGTAACCACACCTATTATTTTTTTTGGCCTAACACCGATCATATGTGTTCTTTGTTTACTTGTCTGTCTGTCTGTCTGTTTGTCTGGCGTTTTGTCCACCCACATAGCATATGAATGATATTAACTCTACCTATACCAAGATTGGACAGTAGGTCCTAAGAGAACGTAAAAGTCTACTAGTCAGTCAGATTTAGCATTAAAAGAGTTTGTGGCTATGCCTCAATATAGTGTCCAATAGGAGCGGAGGCGAAAACACTGAGAAGTCTTGATTGTCAAAGCTAAATATGTGTGGTGTGTGTGTGTGTGTGTGTGTGTTTCAGGGCTGAGCTTGACTGCAAAGAAATCCTTCCTGTATTTCCAGCGCAACGTACCGCGTGTCTCTTATCTTAAGATTGTCAGAACCTTCTTTGTTTCATCTTGCTTTTGTGTGTGAAGAGGGGGAGTCACTTGTAAATAGTACTATTTTTTTTCTTGTTAAATATAAGTATTTGCATATGAGCAGAAGCGCTTATGATTATTGTCATTGACATTCTTGATTTGTTCTTATTTTTCAGAGAAACGTGTTTATATGAAATGGATAATTGCTTTTGGTTTTTCTTCTCAGATATTTTTTCTTGTACTATTCAAAATAACCGTAGCGGTTGCAGTACCCACCACTGTAACCATTCTAACCTTCAGAAGAAGCTATAAGTTAAGTCATTAGCTTTGCAAGATTAGTCGTCTGTTTTTATTTCTGCTTGGCTCTCTGTATTGATTCGTCTGTTTGTGTAAAGTTTCATGTAGTGTATAAACTTGAGATACATGTATTCACTTTGAAGCTGCGCCGTGACCCTAAAAAGAAACTCTCTGGTTTACATTCGTTGGATATTCGAGGATCTATTTGAACTTATCGGCAGTGTTATAGGTTCGCTTCAACTCTTGCATTTGTGTGTTTGAGTTTTGATTTTGTATAAAAATGTGTTGTTTCTTCTTACATATATATGCTAACGCATGTTTCTATTTTCTCCGATGTACATGCAGTTGTGTGGATTTCACAGTGATTGAATAACATTATGTCAAACATATATCAAGATTATTTAATTGTGTGTTTCTTCGTGCTGAGTGCATACTAACTTGCTTTTTCAAAATGTTGTAAATAAACCCTATAATGTAACATTTAAGTTTGGTTCTGAAGATGGGTTTGAGTCATCTTCAAGACCATTTAACGAAGGGTTACCTTTACATGCCTTACTTATTTGTGGACGCCTGACTTTCAAACATATTTGCAGAATAATGTACATTTGTTGAAGTACTTTGATGATTGTTCGCTTGGCAAAAAATGTGTACCTTTTAATATGAATGAACTAAGCTGAAAATTTATGTATTTGGGTAGGAAATACTAAAAAGCTTTCAAAATCACTAATGCTTTGGTCTAACGTGTTGTGGGGTTTTGTTTTTCGTTATACCATTATGTATATATGGATTTGCGGTGAGTAACATGTGTTATTTGTTTAGCTTTTGCTTCTGCTATTTGTTCCAAATCCACCGTAGTGCTGATGGTTTTTTTTATTTTAAATTTCACTTTTACCTTGCACCATGTGTGCACAAATGAGTTTTCAATTGGTTTGGATTTCATATTATTATATATGTATATACATTACTAGTAGCAGTAGTTTTTGCAATAACGTTTACATAGCTTGCTGAGTTACACATCTAATAATATGATGAGATCCGTATTGTGTCGTCTTTGAGCGCTCGGTTAGAACTCATAATATTTGTACAGTAAATTTGAATGTATGTGATATAGCATCCCGGCTTTCATTGTGCAAAGCAAGTTTGTTTTTAGCACCATAAACGTCGGTCAAGTCATGATCATTAATATGCCCGGCCTCAACACATATCTTCATAGGGAAGACAATGCATTGAGAACCTATAATAACCATCGATCTGGCTTGTGGATTAAAGTGCTGCTAATGCAAGCTGGTATAAACTCTCATGTAGGATCAACTTTTGACAGTGTTTGTTTCAAAGAATGTGAACTGACATTTATATTATGACATTTGAAAACAAACGCTGACCCCCACCTACCCCCTCCCCCACCACCTTCATCTTATTACTGATTGTTGCGTGTAGCTCTGCTGGCTAAAAATACTTCACCATGTTTAAAGGTACGTTTTCGTCTGTCTGCATTATTCCTCTCTGCTCGTTTGCATGTGTTGTAGATAAAACAAATTGTCTACATGTTATTCCATTTCTTGTGAGTTTTGCTAAAGTACCTTGCACCATTCTTTATGATGTTTGTTGTTTGAATAATGTCAGTAACAACATTTTCTGTCCATGTGTAACATTGTTTTGTTGAAGACCATTTCTTGTTATCACATTTGAGGGGTCAATTTTGTGAGATAAGTTATGTAAAATATTTAATCAAAACATTTCCATAAAACCACTTTAATGTTCATGCCTGCCGTAATATAATTTTCTGAAAATAGTGTAACAATCGCACTTTGTTCGTTTTAAATCATTTACATGTAACATATGAAACTCTGAACATATGTACATACAAAGAGATTGGAAGTTCTATAATTATGAATGTTGATTATGTCTGTACAGTTGTCTTTGCCAAGTTGAATCATTCTGAACGGTGTAACTTTTATACTTCCACTAAGCTGTCGGTAGCATATCAAAGTTGTGGCTACTTCCAGTCATGGATTCATTTTTTATTTTCTACATTTATAAATAAGTTACTTTTCGCTTTACGCGCAAGCATATTTTGAGTTGAGGAATAGCATTGGATAGATTGGTGGATCAATTAACAATTAGGCAGGAACATCATGTTGAAGAAACCGGTCTGTGAAATGCGAAGCTCGTTCTGTGTAATGCTGCTCGCTTGTTTACGCTTCTTTAATTCTTGTGTGTCTCTGTGCTCCTTTTTCTTGAATGATTTAAATTTTGCACGTCCGAGACTTGCACCCTTCTCATTTTTGGTACTCTGGATAAAAAATAAAAAAAAGCATAAATTAAGAGCGAAACATATCCTAGTGCACTTTTTCTGTGGAATTGATTTATATGTGGCAGTGTATTTTTATGTATTGATGTTTCCTTTGACAGCAGATCGAGGTATTTTATGTGCATCACCGTAACAGAACATTCTAAACAAAATTCATAATCATTGACTGTATATGTTACTATTATTATTACTATTTCCATAAAACCACATTAATGGCCATGCCTGCCGTAATATAATTTTCTGAAAATAATGTAACAATCGCACTTTGTTCGTTTTAAATCATGTATATGTTACACACATTTTCTGAAATTCTGAACATAATGTACAAAGAGAGGGGAAGTTCTATAATTATGAATGTTGATTATGTCTGTATGTCTTTGCCAAGTTGAATCATTCTGAACGTTGTAACTTTTATACTTCCATAAAACTGTCAGTAGCATATCAAAGTTATGGCTACTTCCAGTCATGGATTTCATTTTCATTGTTCATAAATAAGTTACTTTTCGGTTTACTTGCAAGCATATTTTGAGTTGAGGAATAGCATTGGATTAGATTTGTGGATCAATAGACAATTAGGCAACATCATGTTAAAGAAACCGGTCTTTGAAATGCAAAGCTCGTTCTGTATAATGCTTTTACGCTTGTTTAATTCTTGTGTGTCTCTTTGCTCATTTTCCTTGAATGATTTTGCACGTTCGAGACTTGCTGTTGGGTGAGCCCACTCTTCGATTTTTTCGTACTCTGAATAATAAAAAGCATAGATTAAGAGTGAAACATATTCCAGTGCACTTTTTCTGTGGAATTGATTAATATGTGTCTGTGTATTTTTATGTATTGATGTTTTCCTTTTACAGCAGAACGAGGTATTTTATGTGCATAACACTGCAACAAAACATTCTAAACAAAATCCATATTCATTGACAGTTTATGTTACTGTTAATATTACTATTTCCATAAAACCACATTAATGTTCATGCCTGCCGTAATATAATTATTTGAACATTATGTAACAATCGCACTTTGTTCGTTTTAAATCATGTATATGTTACACACATTTTCTGAAATTCTGAACATATGTACAAAGAGAGGGGAAGTTCTATAATTATGAATGTTGATTATGTCTGTATGTCTTTGCCAAGTTGAATCATTCTGAACGTTGTAACTTTTATACTTCCATAAAACTGTCAGTAGCATATCAAAGTTGTGGCTACTTCCAGTCATGGATTTCATTTTCATCGTTCATAAATAAGTTACTTTTCGGTTTACTTGCAAGCATATTTTGAGTTGAGGAATAGCATTGGATAGATTGGTGGATCAATGGACAATTAGGCATGAACATCATGTTAAAGAAACCAGTCTTTGAAATGCAAAGCTCGTTCTGTATAATGCTTTTACGCTTGTTTAATTCTTGTGTGTCTCTTTGCTCATTTTCCTTGAATGATTTTGCACGTACGAGACTTGCAGTTGGGTGAGCCCACCCTTCTAATTTTTTGTACTCTGGATAAAAAAGCATAAATTAAGAACGAAACATATTCTCGTGCACTTTTTCTGTGGAATTGATTTATATGTGCCTGTGTATTTTTATGTTTTGATTTTTTTTCCTTTTACAGCAGAGGTATTTTATGTACTACACTGTAACTGAACATTCTAAACAAAATGTATAATCATTGTATAATTAGGTTACCATTATTATGTATTAAAACGTATTAATCCTAAACGCTTATTAATATATAGTGGGTTTTAATTACGTATTAATTTACGGTATTGTGTTTATCATGGAAATGTTTGTCATTTGCAGATTGTTATGTGACTTTCCCGATCATAGAAGATATTTTTCCACTTGTCAAGGATAAGTATAGCCGTTGGTTTTTTTAAATGTTTTTTTAGCCATTGTTTACATTAGCTGAAATGCTTTCATAAAGACTGCCTGAAATGATATAAGGATTCGTACTACGTACATGTGTATAGTGGATATTGAAATTGTTGAATTTATTAATAAGCAAATAAAACAATTAATCTATGACATGTCAATAAGGTTTCCTTTGACTAATTTGTTGTACTGAGCATGTACGTAACCTTTTTCGTGTAAATATAAAAGATGAAAACATGTTCAACTTTGTACAAATGTAATTTGGAGAATCCAGTGACAGTGATTCTCTCTTTTGTTTTATGTGTAATTGTGAAGAGGTTAATGAAACCAGTAACATTTTATGCCTATAATATGTAAGCTCTATGCTTTCTGAGCAAGTGGAGATGCTGCTTAGATGCCTTATGTCATTTTGGATGTCATGTATCAGTTTGATAAACATTATGTTATTGATGATAGTTGGGGTGGTTCATGTTATCAGCAGTTTCTCTTGGTACCTATCACTGTTTGAATTAGTACATGTATGATAATCTTGAGCGCAAGTTTGATTTGTCCGTTCGTTTGTCAGTTGTTCTTGTTTTTTTGTGTGTACATCCAGCCTTTTAATGTTCGTTGTTTTGTTTTTTATTCAGTATTTGTGGATATACCAGGAAGACTTTATGTGACTGTGTTTCAAATTGACAATACCTTCTTTTTTTCTGCACATTGATAAACAAGATACCTTGGTGAATTCACTTTTCCATTGTTTGGTTGTATGTTTTAACAACTTTTTCATGCTGGCTCGTTTGCGGCAGTTTCATGTATATTATACATAGCTATGGCGGAATGTTGCTGAATAATATAATATTTTCTGTGATGTTCTTGTTTACTTGCATTGTAAGGAGGACTTTTGGAGAAACGCCTATATTTTCATGATTCATTTTAAGTTTGTAAATATTAAATGTAAATATCAAAGTCATTAACTTGAATATTTGAACTCGTAAATATGATTCAAGTTTTAGTACAATATGCTACTGCAAGAGAATGATTTCGACTGAATCAACCACATCAAATGCTAGCAAATAATGATATACCTTTTGGATTGCACTTATGAACTTCATACGCGAGTTACAGTTATGTTGGATGCACATAGTTGTCAATGCTTGTTTGTCAGGTATTATTATCTACAAAGAAGTCTGCCTGTTTTTTTTCCTGCTACACGATTTAAACACGGACTGCCCATGCTACACGACTTGGAACACATGCTTTTGTCATTGTGATGAACGTAATGTTAAAGTGTTTGCTATGCTAACTTGGTTTTTCTGTCGCCAGAACTAGTGTCTATTTGGGACATGACGTGATATGTTAGGAGTTAAAGTGTTTATAATTGTTAATTATATTTACCTTTCTATGCCGATATTTATCACTGGTGTATGCTTGCAAGTGTGTATTCACGATTTATTTTGCTGTGAAATGTAGGATTAGGTGTTGTCACAGGCAACATTTTTATTTTCTTCGAATTGTTGTTTCTTGCTTTTTAACTTGCTTGAACTCCAGTATTGGGAAGTGTGCCCGCTGTGTATACCAATGTTTCGCCTTTGCAGTAAATTGCATCCATTATGATCTTTGTGTACATTGATGTGGATTTTTTAACGTCAGAAATGCGTCTGAAATAATATTAATATGCTGTAGAACAGTTATACCTGCAAATAACTGTAACCTGTTGTTTGCTGCTGAGTATTGAACAGATTCATACTGTTAAATGAGTGAACGTTGATTAGAACTGATTTTTCCTTTAAAACATATACCTATTTTCACATTGTAATACTTCCTGGCTTTCTTGATTGGACCAGAAATTTGTCTGCTGCATAAAAGACACACTATGTTAGTACATGTACTCATGATCTTTCTTTTATATAACAAGGTTTGTGACGGAATAAGCAGTACGTCCTGTTCTAGCTATTGTAAGTATGGAGGAGCACGTTTCAAAGTTACTTTTGTTAATTTCCATTTTGCTGGAGTGTGTAAATATTTTTTCTTGGTGCAGATTTTGAGCATTTAAATGCACAAATACTTGTTTTAAACTGTTTGGACATCATCAGTCAAAACAGCTAAAGATACTTGTTTTTAACATAATTTCAGTTGATGTTCATGTTTTGACAAACATTTCTGAACTTTCTTGTACAGTTGTAATTATTCCCTCTGCTATACATGTGTTAAATTTTGTTTACCTGATCAAGCAAGCACATCAACTGCTTCGCTCAAGTAAGTCCACTGACTTAACTTTGACTGATTTTAATCACACGAGCTTGTATCAAAGCGACGGTCGATCTACCCCTTCCTGTACTATTACTACTAGTGATAGTACATGAAGGATGAAGGAGTAGATCGACCGGCGCTTTGATACAAGCTCCTGTGATTTTAGTAAGTGAAGACTTTTATCCGTTTGCTTTTCCGTGAGATGGATACTATAGGTTTCTGTATACAATTTATATGATAATGCCACAAAGGTTTCTCTTCCTGCTTCCCGTTTTTATGTGTTTGCTCAAATTTCAAGTTGTTGCGCAGTACAGTACATCGTAATTCTGCAATGCTAATATGATGGCGTATAATTTGTACAGTTCCTGGCAGTAACACAAAATAGCACGGTCACTGGTGCCGACCTTTGTCCGATGTTCCTAATTATTCCCAACCAGAAGAAGAAAATCACAGAACTTTTTATTCATGTGTATGGAAACATTGAAATAATAATATTCATATATGCATTGTTACATTTGCAGAACAGATGGGTGTTTTTGACTCACATGCGAAGCAAAAGTGAGTCTATGTACTCACCCGAGTCGTCCGTCCGTCCGGACGTCCGTCCGTCCGTCCGGAAAACTTACGTTGGATATTTCTTGGACACTATTCAGTCTATCAGTACCAAATTTGGCAAGATGGTGTATGATGACAAGGCCTCAAAAAACATACATAGCATCTTGACCTTGCTTCAAGGTCAAGGTCGCAGGGGCCATAAATGTTGCCTAAAAAACAGCTATTTTTCACATTTTTCACATTTTCTCTGAAGTTTTTGAGATTGAATACCTCACCTATATATGATATATAGGGCAAAGTAAGCCCCATCTTTTGATACCAGTTTGGTTTACCTTGCTTCAAGGTCAAGGTCACAGGAGCTCTTCAAAGTTGGATTGTATACATATTTTGAAGTGACCTTGACCCTGAACTATGGAAGATAACTGTTTCAAACTTAAAAATTATGTGGGGCACATGTTATGCTTTCATCATGAGACACATTTGGTCACATATGATCAAGGTCAAGGTCACTTTGACCCTTATGAAATGTGACCAAAATAAGGTAGTGAACCACTAAAAGTGACCATATCTCATGGTAGAAAGAGCCAATAAGCACCATTGTACTTCCTATGTCTTGAATTAACAGCTTTGTGTTGCATGACCTTGGATGACCTTGACCTTGGGTCAATGTCACATGTATTTTGGTAGGAAAAATGTGTAAAGCAGTTCTTAGTGTATGATGTCATTGCTAGGTTTAGGTCAAGCATGTGAGTCGTATGGGCTTTGCCCTTCTTGTTTTTCCTATGCATGTCCACAGAATAATTCCATTGTTATACTAATGTATGGACAGCCCTTAGATTGGCACTCTTGACTTAAAATACAGCGTGCATTATCGCTGTACGTGTACAACTTTTTTTTTGTTTGTACGTGTACAACTAATAATGGTTTATTTTTGTTTTTGTTTAGGATATTGCTAGAACGTGCCCTTGGGTATGATCGTTTTTCATGTAACTGATAAAAGTGGAGTCAGCTCCGATACATGATGGAGTTACTTTTTTTTTATTACTACAGAATTTTTTTATTCGTGTTTATCTGCTGCTTGTTGCGTGTGTGTGTTTAAAAAAAAAATAACTAAACAGAATAATTGAAATTTAATGTGAGCTTGCTGTTTGTTTCATTGTACACAATATTATTTAGAATACTTTTTTGCCCCATGCATTTGCTTGTGAACGATTTTGAAAAGCCCCCAACCCCCATAATTTGTCGAAAAAAATAGCGAATACTGTAGTATGAACGCAAATGGTTTGCATTGATGTTCATTATCATGGAAGCATAGTTACTTTTTTGTTTGACCCGTTTTCTTGCATTTATGTTACATGCTGGATTTATTTCAGCAACGAAAGGTCATAGTGGTTTTGAATTCATGTGCTATTTAGCCCCAGGATTTCTTGTTTGTTTGTGGATTATATGTTTGCTTGCTTGGTTGTTTTGTGTGTGTTGATATTGTTCGCATATTTGTATGCATTTTAATCCTCTCTTTTTTCTCTCTTTCTGCAAAAAAGATGTTATAATGCAGTGCTTCATTATTTATCCTGTCAGATTGCATAACCTGTGTACATTGTATGCAAGTGGGAATGTTCTTGCGAATAGCTTTCGTCTTTACGAAAAACAGGTTGAGCCTTACTGTCAACTTCTTAACCAAAGTTATCTTAGGTTTCATGACTTCTGTAAGGCAAAGTCGGTTGAAGTGGCTTAAAAACCAAGAATCAATCCCACACTATTCTTTCTACCCCTCCCACCCCCATTATAGAATTATATTTTTTTAGCAAGTCCTAAGCATTTGACTTCCTTTTTCTTCCATATATTGCTTTGTTTGTTTGGTTTTTTTTTTTAATGTTTAATTCTTTCACGTAATCTTGCCAATATCAACCATAAGTAAAATAACAACAAGCCTACAGCGTCTAGTGGTGTCATGGTAGAATTACAACTAGTGATTATTATTTCTCTTTTGTTTGTGTAAGGAATGCTAGAACAGTCTTAATATTCTGAAGATACCTGTAAAATAATAAATAATAATCGCGAAAACTATCAAGGTTTAAGCATATCTTGTTTTATCAAATTCAAATCTGTATGATCAAAATCAAAGATTTTGAACAGTGTAGATGTTTGAACACCAGGGTTTTCAGGTTTGCTGGACAAAACTTTACTAATTGTTTCTTGATACAATAGGTAGTAATAGTAGGAGACACTTAAATGTCAATCTTTCTTGATTGAATTTGTAAAAATAGGAGATATTTACCAAGTCAGTTTGCTTTTGTATGCACAATAGCACTTGTGAGATTTCTTTCAATAAAAAGCACATTGTATGGTAAAAACGTGTTGATTTTTTTGTTCAAAACTCTCTCTCTCACATACACACACACACACACACACACACACACACACACACAGAGTTTCAGTTATCATATGCATGCAATACATACATGCTCTACATGTTGAACAGCTGAAAAACGTTCCATCTCACTTCACAGGAAATTATAGAACGTTGACATATTTTGGTACTTTTTACAGTCGAGTACAACTAACCGATCATCTTTAAAAAAAAAATTAGCATCAATTAATCTCCGGCCAGCTCAATGAGGATAAGTTTCTGTGCTCGGTAACAAAGTAGTGAAACTTCTGTTTTAAGACTCTGCTTTCCTAGATCATGTTCCCTTCGAAAATCTGTGAAATTTCACCCTTCAGACAGCTAATTTTCTCCGAATTCTGGAGGTTTAACTATATTCAGATCTGAACTGACACTTACGCCTATTAATTCCATGCACATAATGAACTCACAAATGTCACTTTTTTGCGCCCACTATCACAAACAAGGCACCACTACAAACATATGTGACAGACAGCTCCTTTAAAGGCACATGAGTCCTTCAGGTGAACATAATTCGGCTTGTCTCTGGATAGGCTTTTACATGGGGTAACCAACTCCTCTCCACTTTGACACATACCAGAAATCAACATCATGTGCAAAGTGAGAATTTTCTACCCACTAGTGGAAAAAATGCCCACGCTGCACAGAGGACACCCAAGCTGTCGAATTTAGGTATGTATCTAAGCTGTTCGATGGTCTTATTCCAGCTAAAAGTCTAGATGGATCTGAGATAGTGAGCCGAACTGTTTTTACAGGAAGGACCATGCCTTTAAACTTGGTGAAATTTTAATTTTTCACTTCCAAGGAGCTACAGAATTTACTCATCTCTTCAAAACTGACAAACACAATTGCACATGACGTTTCGCAACAACACGCTTTATTAAATAAATTCATAATCATACAGCTGCATTCAGGCCATATCAATTTCACGGACAGAGAATTATATAACTTCTAACTAATCATGACAGCTGATGTCTTCCATGAATGAAGTCCAGTCATAACAGGTGGAACAATGCCTGGTTTGAGGTCATACAGCCTGGTGGTTGAGCCATGGCACAAGTCAACCATGATCCAGTCACATGCATCTCTTTCATCTGAAACCACACACAAAATTCATGTCACTTGATGCTGTCGTTGTCTTTCTTTGTAAACACTGAAAACTTCAAATCCCTTGTATTGATCCCCCTTTTGCAGAACTTGCTCCAAGGCTGCTAGTTTCCAAAGTGTGATCTCACCTTCAAGGCAGATCACTTGCCGACAATGCATTTCGTCTGCAAAGGAATCATTTGACACTAATCGTATTTTCGCACACTTAGCAACACAATAAAGTTCAAGACAACAATTCTCTGTATTCATGCTGAAAGTACAAGGGGTGTTCTGAAAGTGCTTAGACTCCAAGCTCCTGACAATGCCTCATGATATTTACAATGACGTATGCATACTGCAATCTTTCATCGGCGATGACACAAAATCAGTGTCATGTATCTCGAAGTTTCCTCTGCAAAGAAAACAGCTCTTAAAGAACCTTACGGGCGGGGATGTAGCTCAGTCGGGAGCGCGCTGGATTTGTATCCAGTTGGCCGCTGTCAGCGTGAGTTCGTCCCCACGTTCGGTGAGAGATTTATTTCTCAGAGTCAACTTTGTGTGCAGACTCTCCTCGGTGTCCGAACACCCCAGTGTGTACACGCAAGCACAAGACCAAGTGCGCACGAAAAAGATCCTGCAATCCATGTCAGAGTTCGGTGGGTTATAGAAACACGAAAATACCCAGCATGCTTCCTCCGAAAGCTTTCTTTCTTTATTTGGTGTTTAACGTCGTTTTCAACCACGAAGGTTATATCGCGACGGGGAAAGGGGGGGAGATGGGATAGAGCCACTTGTTAATTGTTTCTTGTTCACAAAAGCACTAATCAAAAAATTGTTCCAGGGGCTTGCAACGTAGTACAATGTATTACCTTACTGGGAGAATGCAAGTTTCCAGTACAAAGGACTTAACATTTCTTACATACTGCTTGACTAAAATCTTTACAAAAATTGACTATATTCTATACAAGAAACACTTAACAAGGGTAAAAGGAGAAACAGAATCCGTTAGTCGCCTCTTACGACATGCTGGGGAGCATCGGGTAAATTCTTCCCCCTAACCCGCGGGGGGTCGCTGCGCGCTGAGAGCACGTGTTGAAAATTCTCATCGACCAGGTTGTGTCCGGGGTCTACCTGAATATGCCCACCAAATTTGAAGCAGATCCATCGAGAACTTTGGCCGTGCATCGCGAACACACACACACACACACACACACACACACAGACAGACACAAGTCGTATATATATATACTAGAATGAATACCCGCTTCGCCGGGTAGCCGGCTTTGCCGGGAAGAAGTACTTAGAGCCGTACGCCGGCTTCGCCGGGTCCGAACAATGGACCCGCCAAGCTTAGGTCCCTCCCAGATTCGTGGAATGGGAACAGCACGATAATGATTCAGTGGCCATAATGCCATTCCTGACCATATCGAGTCCCATCCTTGTCGACGAATGTAACCGTGTTAATCACCTTTGGAGGCGAACTCCACTCAAACAGGACTGAGCAAGTTATGGCTTCTCAAAGGAAGGCCAGTACATATACTGTTCAAAAAAAGAAACGCATAGCTTGTAATATTTGGTTAATTTAGTTATATGGCTACAAGGATATCCACCAGACTGCAGAAAATGTTTATCTGGTCGTCGACCTTTCGTCCATTGCCACAAGTGAGCTCTGCACGTGACGCATGCGTTATCAGTGGCTACAATGTCAAAATTGCTCATTTGGCATGACCACTCGTCATGCTTCAGTGTAATCTCGTGAAACTCGGGGAATATTGAGCTCTCACCATGTCTTCCAAAACCCATAAAAGCGGATTGTTCGCCACAAAGAAATCAGACGACAATTCAGCGACGAAAGATGGCCCGATTGAGCAGAGAAGACCGCCAAATTGCATTGGGTCGTTTACAAGCAGGCCAAAGTCAAAGTGCAATCGCCAGGCACTTCCACGTGTCCCAGAGCACCATCAGTAGACTGTGGGTCAGGTTTCAAGCCACTGGCTCCGTTGCTGACTTGCCACGAGCGGGAAGACCAAGGGCGACAACTGCTGCTCACGACCGCTTCATACGGCTCCGCCACCTCCGGAATCGTTTCCTGTCGGCCTCATCTTCTGTCCAGGCTCTCCCCGGGCCACACCGATTATCGGACCAGACCGTGCGGAACCGCCTGCATGAAGCTGGTTTGAGAGCTCGCAGACCTCACAGAGGAGCTGTCCTCACCCGCCGCCATCGCCAGAACCGAGTGCAGTGGGGCAACCAGCACCTTCGCTGGACCGTCCGGAATCACTGGAGACACGTGTGGTTCAGCGACGAGTCCTACTTTCTGCTCCAGCGACATGATGGTCGGAGGAGGGTCTACCGGAGAGTAAACGAACGTTACGCGCCCAACTGTGTGGATGAGGCACCCGTTCATGGTGGTGGAGGCGTCATGGTGTGGGGGGCGATCAATACCGCTGGAAGGAGTACCCTGGTGCACGTCCAAGGGCGCATAACTGCCCAGCGATACGTGGAGGAAATTCTGCGCCCACACGCCCTTCCTCTTCTGGCTGACCAGGATGCCATATTCCAGCAGGACAACGCTCGCCCGCACACAGCACGACTCACCACCCAGTTCCTCACCGACCACCATGTCCAGGTGCTTCCCTGGCCATCCATGTCGCCAGACATGTACCCGATAGAACACCTCTGGGATGAATTGGACAGACGTGTGCGCAGGCGAGAAGAAGCGCCGGCAAATCACCGCGATCTATTGCAGGCACTTCAGGAGGAGTGGGACACCATCCCACAGCAAGATATCCGGCATCTGATCCAGTCCATGCCCAGAAGGTGCCGGGCAGTTGTTGCTGCTCAAGGCAGTCACACCCCCTACTGACTTGACAGCCTCGGCACCCAGTCGTATTGATTGACTGATTGATTTGAAGATGCAAATGAACTGTGTGTGCATTCAACTGTGTCCATACCAAATTTCAAACAAATAATCTAAATATTGGATTTTCTGTTAATTTTTTCGAAAAATAAAACATTTGGCAAGTAGCAACTATGCGTTTCTTTTTTTGAACAGTATAAAATTACACAAAAGCCGCCAGACCACATCACAAACAGAACTGAACAATGCACAGGTGTTGCTCACATAGAGACACACACACAAACACACACAAAAACACAGAGAAGCCGTATCTATAGAGAGATAGATGACAGTGTATTTTTCGCGTGGCTATAAATTGATTCGACCTTTGCACTTTTACAGTGAGGATAATTTACGGGTCCAATTTACGTTCTGTACACTGCGTTGACCTTCTAAAAATAGTAACAGTAACAGAACGCCGGGAATATCCGAAGACGCTCAGCGCAGTGGACAGCGCAGTGACATTCTAAAAATAGTAGTAACTTACAACTGAACGGGAAAGCCACACGAAGGAAGGGAGATAAACGCCAAACACTGGAGAAGATAAGGAAGAGTTACTTATAATGGTGAAATGAACACAAAAACCCAAATCAGTTCAGCGCTGCGCGCTGAGAGCACGTGTTGAAATATCTCATCGATGATATTGTGTCCGGGGTGTAGCTGAATACGGTGTCCAAATTTGAAAAAGATCCACCGAGAACTTTGGCGTTGTGATGTGGTGTAGCGGCTATGGTGTGTCGGTATGGGGGCACGGGTAGCTGAGGTGGAACCAAAATCGGTTCCGCGCTGCGCGCTAAGAGCACGTGTTGAAATATCGACCAGGTTGTGCCGTGTCCCGGGTCTACCTGAATATGCCCACCAAATTTGAAGCAGATCCATCGAGAACTTTGGCCGTGCATGGCGAATACACAAATACACAAACACACAAATACACAAATACACAGATACACAAACACACACACAGACACAAGTCGTATATAGATACAGGGTGGGCCATAAAAAGTGTCCACATTTAATTTGTTAATATTTTTCCTGTAAAGTGATATTTTCTTTTCTGTTTCAGATAGAATTTGAGACAAGCATCTTAGAATTCTTTTAAAGCCTGAATGGATCGCATTCCAGTACAGGAAAGCACCAAAATCGTTGAACTTTACTTTGCTACCAATTCTGTGGTTCTCGCCCAGCGCGCTTTTCGGAGAGAGTTCCCTGGCAAGCACTGTCCATGTGCGAGAACTGTGAAGCGCCTCGTGGATAAATTCAGAAAATGGTCGACCACTATATCCTTTATTGTTATCTGCGAAACTACCAGTGTTCCTGAATTTATCCACGAGGCGCTTCACAGTTCTCTCACATGGACAGTATGTGCCAGGGAACTCTCCCCGAAAAGCGCGCTGGGCGAGAACCACAGAATTGGTAGCAAAGTAAAGTTCAACGATTTTGGTCCTTTCCTGTACTGGAATGCGATCCATTCAGGCTTTAAAAGAATTCTAAGATGCTTGTCTCAAATTCTATCT
Source organism: Littorina saxatilis (assembly GCF_037325665.1). NCBI lineage: Eukaryota > Metazoa > Mollusca > Gastropoda > Littorinimorpha > Littorinidae > Littorina > Littorina saxatilis. Next base: position 80,299,595 of record NC_090245.1, read on the forward strand.
GAAACAGAAAAGAAAATATCACTTTACAGGAAAAATATTAAATTAAATGTGGACACTTTTTATGGCCCACCCTGTAGATAGAAGAAATGAAAAAATTGCGAAAACTAAAGGACATAGATTGCCGTCGCAATGGAAACTGGCATACACAGCGCCATATTGGATTTCTAGGAAACGGTTTTACAGCAACATCATACATCAGAAATGCTTAATATTTGGCACAAAAATACACAAGACTTTTATGTACAATCATATAGAACGATATTTTGACAAAAAACTACAGTTGAATTTAATTTAATTTTTGAAATAAAGATTAACGAATATGCAGTTTGAAATTCATTAATCCTTATTACAAAAATTAATTTAAATTCAACTGTAGTCTTTAGTCACAATATCGTTCTATATGAATGATTGCAGATACAAGTCATGTGTATCCTTGTGCCAAATATTATGTATGTCTGATGTATGATGTTGCTGTAAAACCGTTTCCTAGAAATCCAATATGGCGGCTTTCCATAGCAACGGCAGTCTGTGTCCATTAGTATTCAAATTTTGTTCATTTATTTGTATAAATCTCTTCAATAACTACCCAGAAAACTAGGTTATTCCATGTATTCTCCAAGTTTAATTTTACTGCCGCTCATTGCCTTAAGAGACCGGCACGGTTGGCCTAGTGGTAAGGCGTCCGCCCCGTAATCGGGAGGTCGTGGGTTCGAACCCCGGCCGGGTCATACCTAAGACTTTAAAATTGGCAATCTAGTGGCTGCTCCGCCTGGCGTCTGGCATTATGGGGTTAGTGCTAGGACTGGTTGGTCCGGTGTCAGAATAATGTGACTGGGTGAGACATGAAGCCTGTGCTGCGACTTTTGTCTTGTGTGTGGCGCACGTTATATGTCAAAGCAGCACCGCCCTGATATGGCCCTTCGTGGTCGGCTGGACGTTAAGCAAACAAACAAACAAACAAATTGCCTTAAGAGATAAAAGAGGGGTATCAGTGACTATCATTATATAATATCTTACGTTTTTTCATCTTTTTAAAAACACTTTTTTTTTTTAGATTATCTTATATAACTATAAGTGGTAGTTGTCTATGAATTTTGTTTCAATGCTTGTATGTTATTTCTTACAAGAAAACTTTTTATATGTAAAATGTTAAATTTTAATGTCTTATGTAAAGCGCCATGAGACTGCCATTTGGCGATGAACAGCGCTATAAAAGAATGTTTTATTATTATTATTATTATTATTATTATCAGCTGATGTTATTTTAGATACTTTTGGTGGAGTTTTACAGTGGAACACCCCTTTTAACCCTTAGGCTACTTTAGGTATACTGTCACCGGGTTGTCACAACATATGTCGCGCTACTGGCTCAGTCTGTTTGGTCGGTTCCGATTACCTCCCATGGATGCGAAAACCTATACGTATGTTTTTCTCTCTGTTAAATCACCAGTGGCTATGTAACATGTATTACAGAATTGCACCAGTGTAAGGGTTAACTTTAAGACTGCTTTCTCAGGTTTTCTGGTCATATCCTCTGTAAATTTACCTCCATTGTAATGTAAGACTACATCCTTTAGACCCAATGTTCTCATATTTTGTTGGTCTTACTATTACTCTTAGTTAAAAGGGTGGTTCCACTGCACAGCAACGAATGTTGTGAGGTTTGAATTTGATGTACTTGCTGCGTTTATTTACCACACAAAAAACCCAAATGAACAGAGAAAACAGCTGAGCAGTCATGGGGTAAAATAGGGTATCAGCTGATGTTACAATTGTTAGTTTTGCATACTGGGTAAGACTAAGAGTTTGGGGTACTGAAAATAATGTGCAAATATGTGTCCTTTTCCCATTTCTGAATAATGCATAAGAAAAGCCATATTCAAAAACAAAATTGTATTCACTCAGTGAGACTCACTGAGAGTGTGTTTGTGGGTCAATAGGAACCTATTCTATCGTCATGTTATCTCGCAATATAATGATTAATACTTTAATTAACGAATGCAACTTGCAAGACTCTAAATTTAATTACATCCATCATAAATTTAATCAAAGAAATGTGGTTCCATATACATTAGGCCCAAAGAATTCTTTTCAAACCTTGTTCGTTCCGTGTTGCGTCTGCTTTTTGTTGCCTTTTCTGTTTTGTTTTTTTCCCTGATGAAGCTTTCATAAGCGAAAATCCTTTGTTTTTTAACTATGTTTGTTTAGGCAGAGTCCCCACTGGTTTTTAGAAACAAAATTCCATGACTTTTCCATGACTTTCCATGAGCCTCAATAACATTTTCCATGACTAGATCCACAGGTCGCCATTTCCGAACACGCAAACATTTTACGTCTTGTCACTGCCAGTTTTGACACTGGCTTGCTTTGCACTGAATTTGAGTCAGTTTCTACGCAGTGTCTCTTCGACAAGCAAGTCAAGCATTTGCTACGCAGTCAGATTTTCGGTAATGTTTGCTGGTCCTGTCATTTCACTAAACTGGACCAGCCACTGTTTGCATCCATCTGCATTTTCCTAAATTCCGTTTCGTAACCGTCACTGTGACTTGACGAACTGTCATTTTTTTCACCACGATACACAGTTCATTGCGAAGATCTTCCTCGGTAATTCGTTCCAATTCCGCATACTTTTTGTTGTCAAGAAACAACTCGAAAGAAAGTTTCAAACTCATCATCCTCCATCTTGCTTGTCGAAGCGCTAAAGTACTTTATCGATGCAAAAACAAAAGCAGAAAACTTTGACGAAACCGACTCAAATGCAGTGCAGACGACACGGCGAGATAACGGAAGGAAGTGAGCCTCGCTTTGGCTCAAGTGCCGTTAAAAATACCGTTATTCTCGTATGCAAATACGAACGAGAAGTTGGTCATACGAACAAGCCTTGTGCTGGCGACGCAAATCGCTGCTGGCTTGGCAACGAAAATCGCCGCTGGCGTGCTAAAGGTTAATTTTTCTTTCTTTCTTATTTTTGTTAAATTCCATGACTTTCCATGACTTGAAGTTGAATTGAAATTCCATGACTTTCCAGGCCTGGAAAATTAAAAATCAAATTCCATGACTTTCCAGGTTTTTCATGACCTGTACGAACCCTGTTTAGGGTAACCCGACCGACCCTAAAACATTTTTCATTTTTCCCGCCGACCCTAAAACATTTTTCATTTCTCAAAACAAAACAAAACACTTGAGGCACATTTTGCGAACCATACCAAGACTAAGAGAAGTAACCTCCTTTGAACTCGACATCACACGTGACAGTTGCAATGGCGGCTTCTTCTTCGAGCACCTGCTCCGCAATATACTTTCGAAAAGACAAGAAGAGCAAACGCTCGATCGAGTCACTTTCGCAGTTCTGAATATTATATGAGGCATCAGATGGACAGGAAGAAATTGCTATTCACAACACAATACAGATGTAAATAATTTGATGTAAAGAATAATCCTATAAAGTTTGAATCAAATCTGATGAATAGTTTCAGAGATATGATATTTCAATTTTTTTCCTTCAAGACATACCTGTGACCTTGAAAAAGGTCAAAGGTCACCAAAGCAGACGTCAAAGTGTAGAGGTCACTGGGAGTCACGTTCACATAAAATTTGAGCCCGGTCACTTTTATAGTTTCCGAGAAAAGCCCAACGTTAAGTTGTGTGTTGCCGAACAGAAAAGGCTAGTTATCTCCCTTGTTTTTCTGATAACGTTCGTAAAAGGCTACAGATGTAAATACTTTGATGTAAAGAATAATCCTACAAAGTTTCAATCACATCCGATGAACTTTGTCAAAGATATAAAATGTCTAATTTTTCCTTTGACGCTGACCTGTGACCTTGAAAAAGGTCAAAGGTCAACGAAACCATCGTTAAAGTGTAGAGGTCATTGGAGGTCACGACTAAACAAAATATGAGCCCGATCGCTTTGATAGTTTCCGAGAAAAGTCCAACGTTAAGGTGGTGTCTACGGACGGCCGGCCGTCCGGCCGGACAGACTAACACTGACCGATTACATAGAGTCACTTTTTCTCAAGTGACTCAAAAAAAAGCCTACCTTCCGACCCTATTTTTGTTGGTCACGTTACCCAAAACCAACTTTTTTTTGGCTTTATAACAATTCACTCTTCTAATTACAAACTGGCAAAAGGTATCTAATATATATTAATTTCACAGACAATTGGGAGGAAAAATTCTATACTCACACTTGTTTAAACCACACAAGATGTCTTACATCAGTAAGGATGACTACTTCTACTTCTTCTCCTCTGGTTCTTGGAACTTGGAGCCGTAGAAAGGGATGTAGGACACAATCACCCTCCAGTCAGTGAAGTAGAGACCTAGAGCACCCGCCGTGGCTCCAAATGCAGCACCTGTGGGAGCCCTGGAATTAAGTGAGCAAAAAATAACTCAATCAAGGAGTAGTTGAATTCGCAAGTACCTTGTTACACACTTTTAAAAAGTCCAACTGTATGACATTATAATTATTGCCTATGAGTATGACTATGAGTGTGAATCCTAAACACTTGACTACGAACTTGGATTGTCCTAGTCCTACATAACTTCAACCTTGTGTGAGGTGTGTACTGCAGATCATGATTTGTTACCTTTCACATCACGTGAAAAAACACAGGCTTCATTGAAACTGCTCTTGTACACACTATACAATATGCTCTTTCCTCGACAGTACAAAATTCTAATTAGGGCTTTTCGGGTCAGATTCAACTGCTTCCACTTCCAGTCCATCCCTAATGGGCGACCATGAAACAGGCGATGTAAGACTAGTAGTACTCAGTAGTAGTTGTAAGAGTCTCACAGTCCAATACATGCATTGATGGTCACTGTCTTATATAGCATTTTTGTGCCGTTCAAAGTAATATTCACCTTCTGTGTGCTGAATCAGTGAACTCCACGTCAGGCACAACTACAAAACCTTTACTCCCTAAATTACTCATATATTATTTGAACAAGGTTCTTTTGAAATTGAAGAAAGACAGCAAAACGCAGGTGATATGACCTAACAGGAACACCAGCGTCACCTGTTCTAGACGGTAAGAGTTGCAGGATAGTATTACAATACAAAATGTACATTTGATGTGAACTTGTGACCGACGACAGTTACAGTACACATGTACTTTTGCGCATCCGTTTGAACTCGTGGTACCTCAAACTCAAACCTGTACTATCGGGGATCCACTAAGGTTTCCGAGACTGTGCTTTGTCTGTATTGAAATGGTCTGGCGGAAGAGCCGATTCTTAAATTTGCATAGGTAAAATTATCGCTTTTCGGTACCCGACACCCCTTTGAGTTGAATTCGTTTTAACATTGTGACGTAGGCACGCGGGATGTTATGGGTTGGCCCGGGGTATTCACTTTTCGCTGGGGCTTTCGAACCGAACAGACGTATCCAGTGAGCGGTCGCGTGGCAGGTTTGCTGCGAACGGAGACAGAACCGTGATGTGATTTTTCTGACGGGTATGTTATTCATATGCTATTTTTATATAATGGGTAAAACAGCATTAAAGTGTGCAGGTTGTGACATGTTTTGGGAAGATTTATTTGAATGTTCAAGTAGATTGTTTTGTGAGTTGAATGTTCGGGAAAACTTTTGTTTATTGAATGTTTTAGAAAACCGTTTGAGTGTTTGAGAGAACTGTATTGTAGGCATGTTATTTGGAAGGAATGATGTGTTTTGCTGTTGTTAAAGGATTTTGTTTGTGGTAGTTGAAATTGTTGAGTTGTTTAGGCAAAAAAAAAAAAAATAGGTGTGGTTACGGTAACATAGCCAAACAAAATAGGGTAGGAAGGTAGGCAATCACTTTTTTTTTTTTAAACTTTTTTTTCTAATGTGTACAAATTAAACCTACTTGACAGGGAAATAAGTGTGCGACTTGAGCGCTGTCGCTTTCATTGCGTTTTCTGCACTCGTTTTTTTCTTTCTTTTTTTGACAAATGTAATAAAAAGTTATAGGGTCGGCCCCTAAAAATAGGGTAGGTCGGGTTACCGTAACCACACCTATTTTTTTTTAGGCCTTATGTATGCTTATGGCGTGCATTCTGTGATTTACAGGATGGCGGAATGTGCGACGGGGTTTTAGTAGAGGAATTTTAGTCAGATTTCGTTAGAGGGGTGCAGTTAGATTTCGTTAGAGGGGTTCAGTTAGATTTCGGTAGAGGGGTGTAGTTAGATTCAGTTAGTTTTCAGTAGAGGGGTGTAATTAGATTCAGTTAGTTTTCGTTAGAGGGGTGCAGTTAGATTTCGTTAGAGGGGTTCAGTTAGGTTTTGTTAGATTGGTTTTTCTTTGGAGAATTGTTTTTAGATTTCGTTTGTTTTAGATTAGAGTTCTATTGTGTTTTTTATATTTTTTTTTATTAAAGTTGAGAGTGAGGATTTAGAGTAGAGTTTTGGAGTGTAATTTGGAGGGAGGATTTAAAGTGTTGTTTTAAAGCATAGTTTTAGAGTGGGAATCTAAAACATAGCTTTAGACAGAGTAAAGGATTTAGAGTTGTTTTGGGTTGTTCAAGTCCTAGAGAGTAATACATTGGAAGTTTTGTATTTGAAGGTAAACCCCCGCTTTCCCACACATTTCCCTCATCATCTTATGGAAATAAAGAACCTGGTAATTTAACGTGTGTCAGTTGTTTTGAGTGTTTGAGCTTGGTGAGAAAGGGGCACTCTGTATTATTTGACCCCGTGATCAGGGTAAAGTACATTTGGCACTCGGTTACATTTATGAAAAAGTTCAACCTATTAGTATTAGCAGTAACTATAGACTCCTACTCCTAGCCCTAGGCCCAACCGCATTCAGTGATTCACATGCCTAGTTTCAATTCATTGTGATTGATATTTAAACTCAGACTGAACATTCTGTTCTCGACACTTTACTCTTCTAACTAACTAGGGGGTCCATAACGTCCTCACAGGAAATGTTACTTTTATGGACATGAGTTGATGATACGCTAAATCTTTACTCTTCGTGCACCTGATAAACTAACATTACTTTTTTGTGCAGCCTGTAGGCAACCACTCCGTCATTTGAACTGCTTGACAAGTCATGAAACTAATGTATACTATACAAAAGGAGGATTGCCTCTCTCTTTAGTTGATCAATACAGAATATAACATCTTCGGAACTATACACACAAAAAGGCGATAATAAATGTAATTTTGTGTGTGTGGCACTGTGTGAGTGTGACTGAAGGCAGTTAGAGTTTGACATTTAGGTCTCCTTGAAACGGCACTGACTTTAAAATCATGCTGAATACGTGTGGAAACTGTGAGTGACCTGTAAAGTGAAAATTGGCACCCAAACCATGTGGGTTTTTTTCTGACAGTTTCGTGAAAGATTGTACTCACCAAGATTTAGCAAGTTGAATGTATCTAGGACCAAGGAATCGTGATAAGCCACCGGCCGCCATGTTGTCGAAAGAAAAGTAATGTTGCGACCCATCTCGTCATCGGCGCTTTTCCGGAAATGACCTGCGCTTTGTTGGAATTCCAACAATGGCCACCATTGTAGGAATTCCAACTTTGCGCTACGCAATTCTAGAAATGTACCGCGCGCATAGTGAGAATTCTGCTCTTTCTTGGAATGCGATGTAAAATGATACAAGTCATGATGGCCTATGATGATCCTTGTGTTTTAAAGTGATCAATGCTTAGTCTTGAAAAAGCAGATGCATTGTATAACGCACCAAACCAACCGAATTACAAAAAGCAAAACACTTTTGATAACGAGTTCGGCTGGCTGTAACAACACAGTTCAACGACCAAAACGCACCAATTTTACGTAATTTTTAAGGTTTCAGATCTTACATTTTACAACAACAAAAACACAACAAGAGTGTTCCGATATAACTTTTCACTACTAACTATCGATTGTAATAATGTTTTACTCAGTCTTAACTGATTGTATATTAAACCAGAGATCTGTAAACTCACACAGTCTCTCGTTAAAATTAATATTAAAAGTCCTACGGTTTTAAGCCATTAAGGACTTGAGTGTTTGTCCGCTTTCAAAAAGAGGAAAGAAAGAAACAAAAAATAAGGAGAGGAGGGCAGGGGGTGGGGTTGAGTTGATAATGCTCTGTGGAATTTGTTAAAATGAAAAGTAGTTAAGATGTTTCTTGGTAAGAATTATAAGTCTGTATTCTATATCTTGAATAACGGGCTTGTAATATTATTTTTTTTTATTTCAAATCGAGTTAAAAAGTGGAACCTTTCAGGATCACCAATAAAACCAAATAGATGAGCAAGTAAGAGGAACACGAACAATAAATCTCAAAACTTTTTACAAATAAAAGGATTAAGATGTAAGCCACGAAGGCCGTGGTAATAAAAACAATATGTACAGTTTGTATGTACAGTCTCTCTGGGCTGCAGAGACAGCATTACTAGCGCGCGTCCCTTTACTGAGTAGGCTCTTGTCACTGCATGGCAATCTAGGCTCTTGAAACCAGAGACATAGGTTAAATGTATGTCTCTGTTGAAACGTAATGTGAAAGTCAGTCTGTGCACTATATTGATGTGATTGATTGTTGCAAAATGTTGATTCAAATTAAATATGATTTCAGCCTGTTGTAACAAACTAACACTCTACTCTGAGAAGAAAAAAAATCATTGTGTTCAAAATAGATCGAGACAGCAGCAACTAGCTAGCTGCATGCGCTGAGTGAGTGTCACTGAGAGAATTCACGGTTACACAGTGTACCCCCCAATTCAAGACTTCCTCTGTATAAGACCTGAAAAATCATATACCTTATTCATGACCTGTGAAAAGGGTTATACTTTTTTGTGCCAGTCGAAGGGTTGCCATTTCTAGAACGAGGCAGCTCGTTTCCGGAAATGCGGCGCTTTGTTGGAAATCAAATGAGGTTTCGGGAAATCCCGATTATTCCAACTCTGCCCCGGATTCTTACTTTGCGCCCAACAAGTAAGTTGCAAAATTACCTCCCATGCAAGAAGAGTGTTGTCTTATGAGGCCCTGTCAGGGTTGCAAGAAGTTGCTCTTCCTGTTGTGTTCTTCTGTTCCCACTTGAGCTACTTTCAGTTATTGTAACAAACATGTTGTTGTTGTGTTGTTGTTGTTGTTTTTGTTGTTGTTGGTGGTGGTGGTGGTGTCGCCGTCATCTCTCTCAGTACGGATGAACGTTCTAATTTCTTTAGGTGCGGCGATTGTTCCTGCTACTTGCCGCCCTAACCGTACAGTGCAATTTGCTCAACACCCCCCCGCCGGGTTAGGGGGAAGAATTTACCCGATGCCCCCCCGCATGTCGTAAGAGGCAACTAACGGATTCTGTTTCTCTTTTTACCCTTGTTAAGTGTTTCTTGTATAGAATATAGTCAATTTTTGAACAGATTTTAGTCAAGCAGTATGTAAGAAATGTTAAGTCCTTTGTACTGGAAACTTGCATTCTCCCAGTAAGGTAATACATTGTACACTACGTACCTTGCAAGCCCCTGGAGCAAATTTTTGATTAGTGCTTTTTTGAACAAGAAACAATATTGACAAATGGCTCTATCCCATCTCCCCCCTTTCCCCGTCGCGATATAACCTTGAATGGTTGAAAACGACGTTAAACACCAAATAAAGAAAGAAAGAATTTGCTCAACCCCAGGGGCGGATCCAGGGCCCAGCCTTAAAACAAATTTAAAAAAATAAAAAAACAAAGAGACTGCCAACGTTTCTGAAAATAAGAAGAAAAACTGAAAAGGCTCAGAATGCTCCATTTTTCCTGTTTATATATTTTTTTTATCCGGGGGGGGGGGGGGGGGGCGTGCCCCCGGACCCCCCTAGGAACCGGCCTTCGTCTAGGCTAAGTGACGGTTTTGGAAAGTAGTTGGGTAGTTGGCTCAGGTTGCACCAGATCGGTCAATTTTCTTTGCTTTGCTCCAAATCGTGTCTTCTTAAATTAACTTTTGGAAGGTGTATAATTAGGGGAAGTTTCTTGGCTCAGATTGCACCAGATTGCTCCATTTTCCTTGTTTTTATCAACATTTGGGAAGGAACGGGTGCCCCTCTCTCTCTCTCTCCAGGGACCTATATTAGATCTATGCTCTCTCTCTCTCTCTCTCGATCTCTCTCTCTCTCCGGCCAGGACACCATCTACAGGGGCGGACGAAGGGGGGGGGGGGGGGGGGGGGTCTGGGGTTTCTGGAACCCCCCCAGCCAAAAAATAAAAATATTTTTGTGGTGTTCAAGTTTTTTGGGTTGTTGTTGGGGTGGGGATTTCTGATCTCAAACTGACCAAACAGGCAAAACAAAACAAGTCGCGTAAGGCGAAAATACAATATTTAGTCAAGTAGCTGTCGAACTCACAGAATGAAACTGAACGCAATGCCATTTTTCAGCAAGACCGTATACTCGTAGCATCGTCAGTCCACCGCTCATGGCAAAGGCAGTGCAATTGACAAGAAGAGCGGGGTAGTAGTTGCGCTAAGAAGGATAGCACGCGTTTCTGTACCTCTCTTTGTTATTAACTTTCTGAGCGTGTTTTTAATCCAAACATATCATATCTATATGTTTTTGGAATCAGGAACCGACAAGGAATAAGATGAAAGTGTTTTTAAATTGATTTCGACAATTTAATTTTGATAATAATTTTTATATATTTAATTTTCAGAGCTTGTTTTTAATCCGAATATAACATATTTATATGTTTTTGGAATCAGCAAATGATGGAGAATAAGATAAATGTAAATTTGGATCGTTTTATAAATGTTTATTTTTTTTTACAATTTTCCGATTTTTAATGACCAAAGTCATTAATTAATTTTTAAGCCACCAAGCTGAAATGCAATACCGAAGTCCGGGCTTCGTCGAAGATTACTTGACCAAAATTTCAACCAATTTGGTTGAAAAATGAGGGCGTGACAGTGCCGCCTCAACTTTCACGAAAAGCCGGATATGACGTCATCAAAGACATTTATCAAAAAAATGAAAAAAACTTGACTAAATATAAAAAGAGGACTGCCTGAAACTAGTAATGATCATCCTCAGAATGCACCAGATTGCACCATTTTGCATCCTTTTTTTCAAACTTTTCCGGGGGGGTATGCCCCTGGACCCCCGGCCCGGCCTATAGGCGCTTCGCGCCGTCGGCTCGGCGTCGAGCGCGCCTTCACACCCATATCTTCACAATATCACTTTGGGACCCCCCCCCCCCCCCCCCCCCCCTGATCTAACACACCTTTCACACACACACTGACACTATGCTGGTGTGACGTTTTCATCTTTCGCCGTGTTGATATTTCGCTTCTCGGCCACGTTGATCTAGTATAAACTCTAAACTGAAAAAAAAACCACCCTTCGATAGTACTGATGAGCGACCTTGTGTACCTTACATTCATGGGGCCAAATTTGTGCAACCAATTTGTTTTATTTAACCAGTATCTCTGATTTAACTTAGAAATTTGATTCATCCTAAAATGTTTTCCTTCTTACTCAAGGGACGTAACCACTCAGTACACGTTTTCGAAGAATTCGATTTTGGGGGTGAAATCTATTAAATTTTACCACCAATTTTCTTCACGTGCAAGAAACTGACATGCTTTTCGTCCATAAATAATTTCACTTCTTAATTTTACCAGGAAACAACATTTCAGTCTTGAGTATATGTCGAGGGGGAAATATGTACACAGGCGAAAGATGAAATCGTGACACCGGCACACTGACACACACACACGCACACTGACACACACAACGTACGTGACAAACACACACGTAACGGTACCACACCGGCACAACCACTGATACAAACACGTATAGCCTACTGCCACGGACACTTTAGTTGCGTGCGCGATCGAATGTTTTTTTCAGTTCTGTTTGCTTTTCACACACACACACACACACACACACACACTTGATTACATTCGATATTCGTTTGACCCAGATCCCTAGGCCCTATCCCCGCTGAAATACAAGCCACAACAAACGACTCCGGCAATCGCGAAAACTGTCAATGAAATAACTATATCATATCAATCAGTCCCACAAAAGCACAAAGGCCAACACATTTGACGGTCGAAGTTAAAATCCGTGTTTTACAATACCAAGCTGATACTGACTGAGTGCGGATGTGCGGCAACGGGAACAACATGAGTTGTACATCCGGAGATTGAGCTACCCGCTTCAAAACAAGCTGCGCTGATTTTGCAACAACAACAAAAATGAAACACGCGACGCCATTAACATAATTATTCATGCATCAATGAAAGAACTCGCACTGACTCATTCACTGAACGCGAGCAAACGGAAACTCAGTCAGCTCATTCATAATCCTCTCTGTAATTATATGTAAATGTATGCAAAAATAAACTGTTGCCCCCTTCCCTTTCCATCGTCTCTTTCTCAGTTTGTGCTTCTCTATCTGTTTCTCAGTTTCGCACTCATTCGCTGTTTCTCTAAGTCTGTTTCTCACACAGGTCGTTTATTCTTCTGTAGTGTCGCTGTGACCTCGAGCATTGTGTTCTTCACTTCATTCACAAATTCGTTTGACCTCACAAGCACACGCAGCGCGCTTGCCAATCCGCCTGGCGTGACGCACCGTGCGTGTGCGTTGTGGTTTAGCGCAGGTGAGATGCATTCATTCACCCGCCGGTCAGTCAGTGTCATCAACTATTTTCAACCAATCAACTTTCAGAAAATATTCGCTGCGTGGTGAGAAAATGGCTGCGGATGGAGGTTTAGCAGAAGGTGGAGACGACTTTGATCCGCGATCTGGCGAGCTAGAGTGCACTGAAAAACATATCAACAGTGCACTAACTGCACCGGACCAGAAACTGTAAGTTGAAACCATTTTAGTGACTGAAAGAATGGGTATGTCGCGGGTAGAGGAGTTGGTTCGGGACGGGTGCTGAAAATGAAATGTCCCACTTGTTTCCTTCTTGTGCTACTTGCAGTCGTCTTTCTCGTTCACAGACAGGGCAAAGAATTCGCGCTAGATGTCCTCTTTCTCAATGGGAGGCATACGGGAATCGAAAACTCAGTATCTGTTTGAGGATCCCGATGTGATGAAACACTACAGCCGATGTCATTATCAGTCAGATCCTGGGCTCAGCTTGGTTCACGGTGGAACTGGAAGCTCATTATCTGCATCTAGAAGTGGAAGTGCGGGAAGATCGACCGATACCGCTGATGTAAAGATTCGTTGTTGGTTTGATAAACTCTTGGGAAGTGTCTAACAATCGCTGCTAAGGATGTAATACATGAAAATTGGTAGTTGTACCTTCACAAACATGTGTTTTTATCACAATCATTAATTTTAGAGGAGGAAGTGCAAAACAGTTCTCACTTTTGAGAAGTTTCATACTCATAGTCATACAAGAATTTGCTGACATTATTTTCTTAGGTAACTCACCAGTATCCAGAACTCAATATATCTTTTTTGGTTGTTTTTGTCACAATAGATTTGCCCCAGGGTATGAATACATCTGTGAAGACTTTAGTGACCCATATGCACACAGACGCAGACACTGAGACATATGTACTAGGCCAAAAAGAAAAATATGTCTGTTTCCGGTAACCCGACCGACCCTATTTTTAAGCGCCGACCCTAAAGTTTTTTTTCGCTTTTCGCACACACAAAAACGGGAGGTAATCGGTCGAAGAGACTTACCTCCCGTTTCCGTTGTCACGCGAAAAAAACATGGCGGCCAATGACGCCGGGAATCCCTCTGAAAACGTAAGAAAAAGGTACCAAAAACAAAAAATTTAAAAACGACCGACCGACCGACCCTATTTTTTGGGGTGATGTTACCGGAAACAGACATATTTTTCTTTTTGGCCCTATGGCAAAAGCTATATGCACTCCGAGTGTACAGAAAATCGATGGGTCTGTATACACTCCGACAATAAAAAGCTCTGTAAGAAATCTGTAGCCAAGTCGTTAGGAAGTAGCCAATGAAAAATCTGTCTGACGTATGGACTTCCACTATATATATCTCTTTTTGAGTGTCGAGGGTTGGCAAATAATGTACATTCACATAGTATACAACCGTTTCTAGGTTGATACACGATCCAAGTGTGTTCCAAACTCTGACAATAATCTGCCATGAAGCATCAGTTTCATGTGTGTGGATTTTTTTCTTCTGTGTTTGTCACCAGCGTACTTTGATACCATGAATCGAAAGTGAAGCTTTCTTCGCAAAATGGCGTAGAATAACACTCCGAGTGTTGATGCGGTTCAATGTCTGGTCTTTTAATTTCACTCTGAGAATGTAATACAGCTATGGCCGTGCAGCATCATATTGGTTTTTTTTCTTTGTACTTGTTTCCTATCGCAAAGTGGTGTCAAATGGCAAATTCACTTCGCGACCGGAAGTTAACGTCAGAGTGTATACAAGATTCTGACCCCTGTATACACTCCGAGTGCGTATAGCCAGTGTGATATACATACTACATATCAATTATCATTGCCTCCGTGTGTGTGTTTGTTTAAGTGTTGGTTTATCAGATCAGTAATTTGTGTAAAAAGCATTCAGGGGTCAGGATGCAAGCAAATATTTCCTCTTTCCATTTTTTTACAGCTGCTCACTGTTAAATTTTATTTAACAATATATTTTGCTGCATGTAAGTGTATGTCCATGATTTCTGCCTGTAATATTTATTTGCCATTCTTAATTGATTACTGCTTCTGTGCTTGTAACCTTTTTAGCTGCAAGAACAAACCTTCGGGTCAGTGACAAACTTTTGGAATTATACAGCTGTACACAATACATGCAGTCAATGAGTCTTTTGGCCATAGAAATGAAAGTCAGGGTCTCCTTCCTATAAATACTGTTCACTCATTTCTTTAGCTTTGTGGTACCTGTAACAGTGTAAGGTCTTGGATCTGTTCTTCATAATGACACATGCAATTATGTCTCTCTTACAAGGACAGTTTTTGAAGTGAGACAGATAGGTGAGTGCACTCTGTCAGCACAGAAATGAGGAAGTCGAGCTGATTAATTATAAGAAAGATGTACACACTCTTTTTTCACTTGTCCCTTTATCTGTACTTTTTGCCCTGAATATATATATATATATAATTATGGCTTTTGCAAAGCATATATTCTATGAGACACTTTGAATAATTTTTTATCTTAACCACTTGACTGCCTTATGACGGGTATACCCGTCATGCGCTTGTGCAGCCGCAGCGCCTTAGGACGGGTAAACCCGTCTTCTCCGTTCCGGGATTTTCCAGAAATGCTACGTCACTGCTGACACACTAATAGCAGCCAATGGCTTGGTAGGATACCTCATTCTCATGAATAAACATAAATGGTGACGCGGTTTTGCGTCTGAAGGCTATTTTCGGCCTTGGCAGGCAGGAAAGGGGAGAGAAAGCTCGACTCGTCAAAATGGCTAACGGTGACAGTTGACCGGGTCCGACTCCTAGTAGGAAAAAACAAAGACTGACTGACGCTACAGGTGGTGCAAAAGATTATGGATACTGACAGGGGAAGGGGGAGATCTTCTTTCGGACAATTCGTTGGAAACAGGTAGATGACAGTGATTATGATCCTTTCTTGGAGCAAGCAAAACAGCCACCTGTGTTTGATCCACAGGCGCCGGACTGATTTTTCAAAAGTTCATATCTAAACATCATTATAAGCCAAACTAATTATTATTTCCATGTTTAGACACTAAAAACAGATTCTTGGTTCAATTTCCTTTAAAAATAACATAGGTTTTACTTACCTACCTACTGCCAGTTTGGAGCTAGAATTTTTTGTGAATTATTACACCCCGAACTCCAAACTTCCCTGGCAATCAGGAATGCACATAAGTAAGTTTTGATTGGCAGCGAAAGGGTTAATCATGTGGACTTTTACTTTTAAAATTAAAGGCACAGATTATATTGTTAAAACTTAAATTTTCATTCATAATATCATCATTCATAAAATCAGAGACAAGTTCAAACTGAAGTGAAAGTTATAGCGCGCTTTCATCATTTCTAAACAATGTCAGTTTGGAAGAATGCCAATGAGGGTAGACATAGAAGAAGAGAGGTCCGTGTGTTGCTTATGGATATGGGATACATGCATAGATCATAGAGAGTGTCACAATGCTGTGAACAATGCACTATGTGCAAGATTGTGTGAACAATGATTGATTGTGAATTTGTTTGACCCAGATTTCCTTTGGGGGAAGTTTAATGGTTGTGTTCTGAATCTCTTAATAGTAATCATGGTCTCGGCTTATTCATAAATTGTCGACGTCAGTGATTTTCTTCCTCTGTGACAAGTCAGTTTCAGTATGCTTTTTTGAAATTGACCATGAACATTTATTCAGCATTACATTTTTCCAGAACTTATTTTTAACTTACCTACTATTTTTTGAAAAACAAACAAAGTGATCGACAAGAAGAAGAAAAACAAGCATTATTGATCCGAAAGAAAATAATGAATGCGCATTCTTCCGTTTTGTGTTCTAAAATACATTGTTATTTGCATTTGTGGTTTACATGTCAGGAGAGACCATCAAATTGCATTTAAAATTGCTACATTTTGTGGGGGGGGGGGGGGGGGGGCTAGTTTCCCGAAGGGTGCTGCCCTTTGGCCCTAGGTAGTTTTCCAAGGTTAGATTCATGTTCAAAGACAAAGTTAGGAATCACGACTGAGGTTTGGTTCAGGTAAAACTTTCCATCAGAAACCCTTTTCCCAGTGATTGCATCCTTTCAGCATTTGCAAAACTGAACACATATATATGGTCTAATAACTCTTGATTTTCATCGCTTACATCAAGTTCAGTCCTAACTGTTATTTGAACTGAATACAGTGGAACCCCCCAATTTAAGACTTCCTCCTTTTCTCAGACTTTCTGTTCATAGCCTCTGTAAATTTACCCCCATTTTAAGACTCCCTCCTTTTTAAGACCTGATTTTCTCAGATTTTTGAAGGTCGTAAAAGAGGGATTCCACTGTACACAGTTTTGTTGGTGTCCTGGTTGACTGCTGTTCTTGGCTTCTTTCCATCAATTCGTGTCTTCTCTGTCTGTTTCTCTGCTAATTTAATAACAGTAAAGCTGACATGGTTTATGTAAGCAAGTCCCTTGCCTATTTGTTTGTTTTATCTGCTCAACAGGTAAGGTGTATTAACTGGCAGGCTGAATATTGTTGATAAGACAGGTAGTTATATAGAGCGCAATTCCATTTTAGTAATAAGCGTCGAACAAAGATAAGATACAAACAATTACACAAATAAACAATCTTTTAGAGTTTTAGTAACCAGTTAACATTTGTCATTTCCTGGTCTTATACGTACATGTGGTAAATTTCAGTCTTCCACAACCTCAAACTACTTTCGAGGTATACTCATAATCATATCTATTGACAAATAAAGAAAAGTGCATACATACTTCTCGCAAATATAGAAGAAATACAAATTACAAAATGAATAGGTAAGCAATTGACTAAGTAATGCACAATTGAGATTTTTTTTCATGAGGTGGCAATTTCTTTCAAAGATTGTTTGTAAAACAGTATTATTGCTTTGCTCATTAGGTATGCACAAATCTTATTTGAACTTTGAAGTAGTCAAGGTGATCCTTGACTGTTTTCACCTTGTTATAATATGGGGCATATATGACCCATATATATTGACTATGCCATTTTCATATGGTTCAGCACAGCCATCAATGATTTTGAAAATAAGGTAAGCAATGAATTCTGCATACTTTTCTGAGTTAGAAAAAGTAAGTTTTTACCTTTTTTTTCCCCTCACGATCAGACATAAATTTGATTCAGATACACCCACTGTTGACATGTCGCAAAATATTCCTTTTACATGGTACATTAACATAACTCACCAGAAATTGCATCATAATGACCAAAAATCACCAAACTGACATCTTCTATTTTAATTATGAACAGAAACCTAAACATGTTTCAGA
The DNA here is from genome assembly GCF_037325665.1 of Littorina saxatilis. Lineage (NCBI taxonomy): Eukaryota > Metazoa > Mollusca > Gastropoda > Littorinimorpha > Littorinidae > Littorina > Littorina saxatilis. Next base: position 80,317,454 of record NC_090245.1, read on the forward strand.
TGTAAGTAATTGTAACTAACATGTTTCTGTTCTCCAAGTGCAGCTCTGTTAACAGGAATAGCAAAACCGTGTACGTCAAGAGTTTGCGTCTTGCTGTTGAATAGAATGGACATAAAAGACTTTGCTATAAATGCCGATTTTCTCTGTTTGCCTGCAGCTGGTACCATGGACGCCTGGGAAGAGCGGCGGCGGAAGACATGCTCCGTGATCAGGAACCAGGGAGTTACCTCGTGCGTGAGAGTGAGAGCAAGCTGGGCTCCTTTGTCTTGTCCTACAGGGGCCACAACCTCAAAATCACACACTTCAGGTAAGCATCTCTCAATTTCCTTGCTGTTCACTGGAATCATGTAAGACTAAGAGCCATGATATTTTTAAGCATTGTAATTGTTACAGTTTCCAAGACAACATAATGGCTGTGTTCTGTTTAAGCACATGATCTGTTGTAAGCATTGTAATTGTTACAGTTTCCAAGACAACATAATGGCTGTGTTCTGTTTAAACACATGATCTGTTGTATGCTTTCAGGATCTTGGCGATGTGTGGGGATTATTACATCGGTGGTCGGCAGTTTGAGTCACTTTCCGACCTGATAGGTTACTACACCACCTGTTCATGTCTACTAAAGAATGAACAGCTAGCGTGTCCAGTGGCTCCTCAGGAGGTATAAATGTTGTCTGTCATTTATGTTTGTGAATGCATTAATATAGATCTATCTGGTGTTGTTCTCATGCCTTGGTCATCAGTTACTAATGCCTACTTTTGGCTCAAATGAGTCAGGAGCGGCGCTTTTCTGTATGGACTGCCACCTAGCCGTCCGTGAACAAAACAAATTAAGGCAATATTGAAAGTTCCTATCAAGAAATCAGGCATTCCTGATTCAAGAAATTATTTTCTGATGTTGTTGCTGATTTTAAAACCATTCAAGGTGTCAGAATCGTAGAGGAAAACTTGACAAGTCAGTGCTACTAGTCTTTGGGCAGATTTGTTAGATTTCAAACAATTTCAGCTTTCATCCCTGTCAAAGACATTTGACTCAATTGGTGGTTCATTTCATTTTTAGCTGTTGACAAAAGAAAAAAATTTAAAAATCTGTATACAATCGAACCTGCCCGAACAATCGAACCTGCCCTAGCAACCACCTCTTGGTAAAAACCAACTGCCCATTAAGACCACCCCAAAGGATCCCCGATGAGTTTTTCCTCCATATAATTTCCTTTTCCATAGCAACCACCTGTCTATTTCGACCATGTTTGGCTGGTCACGTGTGTGGTCATTAAAGACAGGTTTGACTGCATATACTTTTTGTTTTAAATCAGTTCTAGTGAACGACGAAGAAGAAGAAGAAGTTTTAAATCAGTAATATACATGTACCTAGCATTGGTACTTTTCATAGTTGGTAAGCTTTTTTTTTTCTCTGAAGAATTTAATGTGCAGATTCATTATTAGTTCTTTACGTTCATGTTAAACTTTGTGTTGAATTTTTCAGCCTGTGGATGATCGGCGGCGAGTGGTAGCCATGCTGTCCTATAGAAAAGCAACCGATTCAGATGAACTCAGGTTTGTTTTATCTTGTCTTTTCTCTTGTTTTTACTTGCGTTGTTGCAGTACATTGTTCCATAGATTCTGACAAAAGACATTGGTTTGACTTTGTCTATGTTTATGGAGAATCTTTTGTTTAGGTTCACTGCACACAATTCCATATTTAGAGACAGTGCATTTGCAGGCTTGGCTAGAGGACACTCTCCTGAACACAAATTACTGTGGACCTGTCTACTACCTGCGGAAGGCAGCCCACTTTTGTGACCACAACCGGACTGTGGATTTAGTATAGCCAGCAACATTAAGTGTGTGTGTGTTTTAAACACTGTAGAAAAAGAACAACACAGTCCATAATGTGCTGACAGATTACCCCACTTTCTGTTCACTTTCAGTTTTGGCAAGGGGGATGTGTTTGTGGTGCAAAATGAGCTGGAGGATGGGTGGCTGTGGGTGACGTCAGAACGAACGAAAGAGAGTGGTCTGGTGCCAGCCCCCTTTGTCAAAGACCTGGTGAGTTTTGTCATTGTTTCTATTATCTTAACCAAGTTAGCCAGAGCATTGAATGACAAGAGCTGAGATAGAAAGGGACGTTAGTGTTCTTCATACATGTATAGACAACAACAGTAAATTAATGAGTTCTGCGGAACCAAGCTCCTGGTCTCTCAGGAAATTAGAAGTTGTGAAACGAACAAACAACTTTCATTTTCAAGAAAGGATCATCGTCGCAAGCTCGGATGTACCTCATTCTGGAGGCGCTTTTAACACTCACATACACAAAGAAACACACGAACCAGCTTCTAGTTTTGACCAGAAATAAAGAGACTGGGGACTGTTTCCACACAGCTCTCACTTAATGTTGTTGTCTCTATTTTTCTGCCACTGAGTTGTGTCGATTTATTTAACGGAGAAGTGTATGGATAAATTGTACATTGAGTTGCTGGGGGGAGAGCAGACCGCTGGTTCTCTTGAACACGGGAAATTGTTTTGCTTGAAAGACATTTTGGAAGAAATCCAAATATGAGCATTTCTGCTGAGCTAAGGGAGATAATATTTCACTGGAGATGGGAAGGGCTATGTATTCCACAAGTGTTCTATTCTACACATTCTCTCGTAGCTGTGTGCTTGTGACAAAGCACAGGTTGTGAAGCCAGTCAGACAGTGGTGGATGTTTCTACTGAAATGTTCCTTGTTTTCAGGATGGTGACTACGAACCAGTGGAAAGTCTGCCTTATTTTCACAGCTGCCTAAGTAAGGAGGAGGCTGTGGAGAAGCTCATGCTAGGTATGTAGTGAAGTATATTGGAATTTGATGGGAGCGTTAAAAGCAGTAATGGTATTAACTGAACATTTCAGGTCTTTTTACCGGTTTGAATCTTGAAATGCTGGACATTAAATCATCAACCAGTCAGTTTTTTCTCTTTGGTTACATTTAGCAGTTTTCATGTATGGAGATGAAGTTGTCACCGGGTTATTAAGCTTTGTTTGACCGGTTGCTGTGACTGAAGAGTTTTTGTCAGAACTATGCTTCCGGACATTAACGCTGTACTGATTGATAAAGCATCTAGTGTGATCGCTGCTTTAAAGATGATTTTGAACACTATGTCTGCACTTGTGAAGAGAAAATATATGTGTCGGGCATGTAAGGTTTGAGTTCACAGAAGTCTTCTCCCATGAACAAATCTTAGTAAACTTCATTCAAATGATGTGTAAAAGCAAGTATTATAACATGGAAGTACGTTTTTCATGCTTTTTCTCACAGAAAGGGTATACTACTAGCATCACAAATGCATAAGCTAGCAGTAGCACTCTAATTGATTTATAAATGGTGCAGTTTGATCCTTGATTCTGCTGATTAGTACCGATTGAGCGATTCTGTGGCAGACATCATTTGGAATACCACCTTGTACACTGTTTCACTTCTTAATTTGCTTCTGAGTTTTTGAGTTTGTTGAATACCCCCCGCGGGTTAGGGGGAAGAATTTACCCGATGCTCCCCAGCATGTCATAAGAGGCGACTAACGGATTCTGTTTCTCCTTTTACCCTTGTCAAGTGTTTCTTGTATAGAATATAGTCAATTTTTGTAAAGATTTTAATCAAGCAGTATGTAAGAAATGTTAAGTCCTTTGTACTGGAAACTTGCATTCTCCCAGTAAAGTAATATATTGTACTACGTTGCAAGCCCCTGGAGCAAATTTTTGATTAGTGCTTTTGTGAACAAGAAACAATTGACAAGTGGCTCTATCCCATCTCCCCCCTTTCCCTGTCGCGATATAACCTTGAATGGTTGAAAACGACGTTAAACACCAAAAAAAGAAAGAAAGAGTTTGTTGAATCGATTTTAGGATGTTGCCCGGAGATTCATCATTTGAACCAGTAGGAAATTGATCACCATGATTCTTGATATCACTTCCTGGGCATATATTAAACACTTATAAAAGGTCTTTTGATGTGTGTGTGTGTGTGTGTGTTTTGTGTTCATTCTGCTGTGTTTGGTTGTTTTTCTCTGTTGTTGTGGCTAAATTTCTCTTGTCCCTGAACATTCTTCTGGCTTGGTTTCAGCTGGAGAGGGGAGTTTCCTGGTTCGGCAGAGTGAAAACTACCCTGGTGACTACTCCCTCTTCTTCCTCTGTGAGAAAGATGTGCGGCGGTTTAGAATCGAGCGGCGAGGCAATCAGTTTCTTGTGGGCGGCCGCTTGTTTGAGAGGTATGAGTCCTACCGTCCTTCCTTTCAAATTTGCCTTATTCCATGTCAAACTGTAAAAGCCTAGCCAGATCTGAGATGGTGAGCAGAATCATTTACACGGGAACAACTCTGCCTTTAAAATTACCCCCCGCGGGTTAGGGGGAAGAATTTACCCGACACTCTCCAGCATGTCGTAAGAGGCGACTAACGGATTCTGTTTCTCTTTTTACCCTTGTTAAGTGTTTCTTGTATAGAATATAGTCAATGTTTGTAAAGATTTTAGTCAAGCAGTATGTAAGAAATGTTAAGCCCTTTGTACTGGAAACTTGCATTCTCCCAGTAAGGTAATACAGGGGTGAGTTTTGGCGCTCGCCCGCGGCGACTTCAAATCGCGTCGGGCGAGTTCGAAATTCCTCTGAAATCGCCCGCCGGGCGAGTTCAAATTTTGCTGAAGTACAAAGTCGTTAGGCAACGTAGTCAATCGGAACGGCCGGCGAACAAATATCTCTGCGGGCGATCTCAAAATCTGTCACTTCTCTACTGCCCACTCATCCCCCCCCCTTCCCCCACTTTGAGGACTCAGGACTACCATCAATCAATGTCAGACACATTGACTAGACAGCTACCCCCCTCCGCCTCACTTGACCGTGTCATCACCCCTCCAGTGCCACGAGCCGCTGGCGATTGCATCAGCAGTCAAAATAGTTAAACCCCCCCTCCGTCCCCCCTCTTTGCGCTATTCACTTCACCCCCTCTCTGATCTTATCCTGCGCTCACCAATCCTTCAGAGACTTTCACATGTTGTAAAACAGTTTCCTCTCAGATAAAAACTCGGTCATTGACCCCGAGTAAGAAGGTCAGTGTCTCGACAGGCAGCTGTGTTCAGATTGCAAGTAACGGTCATTGACCCAGGTCTCAAGGCCAACCAGCTTTTACAATGCATCTGCCTTTGATCTGACCGCCCATCCAGAGCAAACATATTCCCCCAAGCCCTCTGTATTTTTCCTTTGATGTGCCTGCTATGTACCACTGATCCAGTTTCTGGGAAATGTATATAATTATGTTATTGACTGCAGGGATACTCATTGAGACCGTTTTCCCAAATATGTTAACACCAGCTTTGCTGACCAACTTAGTACAAGTAGTGACAGTACTACTGCTGTCAATTATTTCCCTTCAACTAAGGAAGTAAAAAAAAACACCCAGATCCACTATATAAAGAAGAAAAGACAGACCTTCAACAATAGGACAAGGGATGCAACTCTGCTGAATCAAAAGCATAAAGATCACATGTGAACAATTCCAGGATCAGGAAATCTGAACATCTGTTTGTTTTCATTAGGAAATAGAAATGAAATGTAATGCTTTTGATTATTTATGACTTAAGCTGTGGTAAATTTGGCTGGTATGCAACTTTTACAGTAATATCAATAACACAGACATAAAGAAAAAGAAACAAAACAAGAAAGCAACTTAGAAAAATGTTTTGTTTGTAGTCAGTTTTTGAGTCACTTGAGAAAATGTGACTCTATGTAATCGGTCAGTGTTAGTCTGTCCGGCCGGCCGGCCGTCCGGCCGGCCGTCCGGCCGGCCGTCCGTAGACACCACCTTAACGTTGGACTTTTCTCGGAAACTATCAAAGCGATCGGGCTCATATTTTGTTTAGTCGTGACCTCCAATGACCTCTACACTTTAACGATGGTTTCGTTGACCTTTGACCTTTTTCAAGGTCACAGGTCAGCGTCAAAGGAAAAATTAGACATTTTATATCTTTGACAAAGTTCATCGGATGTGATTGAAACTTTGTAGGATTATTCTTTACATCAAAGTATTTACATCTGTAGCCTTTTACGAACGTTATCAGAAAAACAAGGGAGATAACTAGCCTTTTCTGTTCGGCAACACACAACTTAACGTTGGGCTTTTCTCGGAAACTATAAAAGTGACCGGGCTCAAATTTTATGTGAACGTGACTCCCAGTGACCTCTACACTTTGACGTTTGCTTTGGTGACCTTTGACCTTTTTCAAGGTCACAGGTATGTCTTGAATTCTTCAGGTATGCATTGTGTTGTGAATAGCAATTTCTTCCTGTCCATCTGATGCCTCATATAATATTCAGAACTGCGAAAGTGACTCGATCGAGCGTTTGCTCTTCTTGTTTATACTTGGTTTTATACAACAAAAAACATAATTTAAATTAAAAAAAAATGCTGATTTACTCTTTTGTAGTGTGTGTTTATGTGGTAAGTAAAGTTCCATAGTAAATTACTTTGTAAATTGTGTGGTTGGGGTACATAAAGGGGGTAACTTTTAGTGAGGTTTAGTGTGTGATTGTGTGACAGGGTGTGAATGTGGTTTTGATTTCTTGTTTCTTTGTGGCGGCTTTTATTTTAAATTCTTTATTAAAACAAGGTTATTTATCATTATATTAAAACATAGCATTTTAGTCATCAAGTTTTCTGTGTGTTTGTGGTAGTTATTAGTAGTGCAAATCCACATGTATGCATTATAAGTATGAATGTACGTCTTTTGTGTATGTGGTTAGCAAGCGACGAGCCGCTGGGGCGGGTTGTAAGAAATCCCGGCAAGTTGGGGGCCGGTTGGGATTTGGGGGGGCCGGTTCAATTTTTGACTTACCGGCCCCCCTGGCCGGTAGCAAAAAAAGTTAAGGTACACCCCTGGTAATATATTGTACTACGTTGCAAGCCCCTGGAGCAAATTTTTGATTAGTGCTTTTGTGAACAAGAAACAATTGACAAGTGGCTCTATCCCATCTCCCCCCTTTCCCCGTCGCGATATAACCTTCGTGGTTGAAAACGACGTTAAACACCAAATAAAGAAAGAACTTTAAAATTACCTCAATTCCTTTCTGTGTTACGACTGTCATGTGGGGCATCATAGATCTGTCCAGGGTTTTACATAGGATAAGGCAGATTGAATGTAGACATAGAACACTTTATTATCTCAACGAGAAGAAACTCAGGTGTGGTGTATACAGCATTACAATAAACAACATAAAGCGTAAGAACATAAATAAAATATCGAGGCGCAAATAGTCCACTCATAATCGTCAAGATTAGGACGACAATATCAAAACAAATCTCTCTCAGGTAGTGACGTGGGATAAGGCAGATCTATGGTAGTACGAGGACATAGAACAAAAGTCTACAGTCTGTACGGAGCAGGAACTTTTTGCTGAATCGATTTTGCAAATTGAAATAGGTACAGTGGAACCCCCCCATGTCTTAAAAAGGAGGGAGTCTTAAAATGGGGGGAAATTTACAGAGGTTATGAACTGAAATTCTGAGAAAACACAGTCTTAATAGTCTTCTTTTCTTTTCTTTTTCTTTTTTTTTTTTTTTTTTGGGGGGGGGGGGGGGTCTTAGATGGGGGATTCCACTGTCTATACGAAATTAACCCCCCAAAATGTCCACTGCACACAAATCAACCAGGCATTTGAAGGTTGCTCTTATCCCATGTAACACTCTGGATTGATCTGCAAGAATTTATTAGATGAGATACAAGGGAAGGAAGGCATCAACAAAAGAGATGCAGGGAGGTAAACTCATTGATTATTTTGGTCAGTCTGTTCACAATTATTTTCCAACTTCAGCAGAATCATATTAGACAGAAATTACGAGAAGTTGAATCAAAATGTGAATTTGTATCAAGAAATTCATTGAAATGATATAGAAATCATAACAGAAATTGGTATGTTGAGTTTTTGTGCCACTATTTTGTCAGGTTTGCCTGTAATCTGACTGGCAAGAAATTCATATTCAGTCATAATTTTGTGTTAGGTCAGAATAACTTGAGGTTCTTATTTTTGCTTTGCAGCTTGGATGGTGTGATAAAGCGCTACATGAAGGAGGAAATTGTGGAGGGTCACACTCTGGTCAATGCTGTCTACAGGGTATGTGGACTTTGTTCACCTCATTTTAGTCTGTACTTACTGTCAGTCCATTCAGGTATTCATAATGTGCAAGTGGATATGCATGATAAAGCCTGAATTCGGGCAGGTTGCCCAGTGTTCATGTGCTTGTCAGGCACTACTCTTGAAAATGTTTACATTTTGATTCAGTAGTGGCCGTTTAGAAGAAAAAAATGCATATGCCTCGTACTCCTGCTTAGTAACAATGTCCACGGGCCAAAGTTTTATTCTACAAAAAAGGTGTGCATGTTTTTGTTCAACTGGTACATAGGTGGCTTTTAAAATATAGCCTTTGCCATTAAAAACGCGACAAACGATCGACGGAGGTTTTTATGTTACTGGTTATAGCAAGCACCTGTGGTTTAGACTTCGTCAAAAACAAAAAAAAAACCTGCACCGAAAACTCATGCAAGAAGACACATAAAACACGTGGCGTTTCATTGAGTACAGAATTGAAACGAAACAGCTGGAGTTATGAATGGGTTATAGTGTCGAGAACTGCACGTGTTTTCCATTATCGGTACTTACAGCTTCAAATCAACACAAGTTGTGGCCGAAGCAACCGACAGTGGCATTGACAGTAATAAAGGTCACGGGTTTTGAGTGAATGAAACGTTTTACTGAATTAAACGCCACGTGTTATACGCGTCTTCTGACATGAGTTTTCCGTGCACTTTTTTGTTTTTGACAATGTCTAAACCACAGGTGCTTGCTATAACAAGTAACATAAAAACCGCCGTAGATTGTTTGTCGCGTTTTTAATGGCAAAGGCTATATGTAAAGTAGTAAGTTTGTTTGTTGCAGTGTTAGTTGCTACAGTTGACAAACATGTTGTTGAATTACGTTAGATATTTTGAAAAATTAGTTATGCTATCTGACATTCATGTTACCAGTTACTTTTAACATGATAGTTATTTTCATGTTGGTGTGCACAGGGGGGAGGGGGAAATGATCTTTCTCAGATTCCACTTCCAGCAGTTGTCGTTACCTTTTCCTGTTAGACTTGCAAATGTTGCCAGCAGACAAACTGCATGTTTCTTGACTCATATTTTTGTGCAGGACGTATTTGACAGCAACAACACTCGCTTTGAGCGCCTCAGGGTAGAGGGGAAAGACGACGTCTATGCCTCAATTCGTCAAAGCACAGGGCCCAAGCTTGTAACCCGGACCAACGATAGGATAGAGATGTCAGGATATTTGCACTTCAGAAGTGAGTCATAGTCTGTCTATAGTTGCGGCAGTCCTATTCCTGCCTCAGACATGTGTGGGCGAGATATTGGATTTTCCCTTGCGTGGGAGGGGAGTGTGAGGGTGTTTGCCTGCATGTGTGAGAGATACTGTTTTTGTGTTGTTTGTTCTGTCATCTTTTTATTTTGTTCTCCCACACTGCTAAGCTTCCCATGTACAGCTATGCATCAGACATTAGAGTTTATTACAACCATATGCAGTATACACGCAATTCTTTCCTTGTCTTCAGCTACATTTAGTGCATTCAAACACAACACTATGTGTTCGCACACACACATGCACACATGCACCAACACACAGCTCTGATCCAAGTCCTCTTCTTTCTTTCCCCTATTCCTGCTCCGTTGCATACCTCATGCCCAAGTCATGATGTTCTCAAATAACTGTCTGTGCTGCTTGACAACATTTGTGTTTCTTTTTATTTCAGACGAAAAGATGAAAAAGTTCAAGCCTTACTACTTTGTGTTGAATGGAACAGAGAACATGTTATACTTTTTTGAAAATGAAAAGGTAAGCACCCAAGAAACAGTTTCTAATGTTTATTATTCAGATTAGAATAAGGTTCTAATTGACTTTACCACTGAATTTAATTCATTTGGTTAGTTAGGATTCTGTATCTCTGCACCTCTATGCCTAACCGTTGAATGAATGTACAAACAGATTTATTCTGTATCTTTGCATCTCTATGTCTAACAGTTAAATGTACAAGAGATTTCTTACAAGTAAAGACCCCAGCCAAGACAAGTAAAGAGTTTTTGTTGTTGATGTAGATTGCCGTTAGAAATAAAGAAGTAAGGTTGAGTCACGGAGTATAATTTGTTTTTCTGCGGCCTGTAAAGAAAGCACTGCATTTAGCTGATTTACTTGAGTAAGGTTTCCATAAGTATCTCTACATATCTCTGTGCATCCACAGTAGCGATGTACTTATCTGGGTTTCTCACAATCGAAGAGTGCTATTGCTCGACTTCTTGGTATGCAGCAGTTGAACATTCTGAGTGAAGGGATACAATAATGTTGGCTTTTGTGTTTGTTTTTCAGCGGTCCAAGCCAAAGGGTTTGGTAGAGCTGAACTACACAGCCATTTATCCCGTTCATGACAGCCTTTTTGGCAGGTATGGTTTGTCTTTGTTAAACACTGCATTGTTGGTAGACAGCCTATCATACTGGTATATTCAGTTTATGTTTTGCATGTGGTTGCCAGTTGTTGATGCTTGTAACTCTCAGTTCTATAATAGTGACTTAATAATACATAGTTTTTAAGCCTGTATATTACAGGGTTTTTTATGAGTTAAAAGCCAACATCGGCGTGCGGCAGATGTAGCTATAGTTTCTTGTGCTTGCAACGGTAAATTTAGCTCTGTGGCCTTCTGCTATAACAAAGCTTGGTCTCCTGGAGACGGATGTTCGGCTTAAAAGAGTGATAGACATGTACCAAAAGCAGTGAAAACTCAAGTAACAAGGGGGCACAGTCACTTGGAACAGAATAGTGTGGTAGGTGAGAGTTATATGGAATCAAACGCCTGTTTCTTTAGACAAAAGGAAGCAATTAAATCAATAAACAGGTTGATTTATCCTGTTAAACGTCTGAAGTGCCAGGAGAATGGTTTTGCATACATCTCAATTGTAATTTTGTCTTTTAGTCAAAGGGCTCAAAGCTGTATTCAAGCTTAAGAATAGCATTCCTGTCCCATTTGGTTATGATTATGAGGACAGTAAAACAAATGTCTGATAAAGGAAAAAATTGTTTTGTGTTTTGAAATTTTGCTTTTTTTTTTTTTACAGACCAAACTGCTTCTTGCTGGTATCTTTATACGACAACCAGAATAAAACCATATGCTACATCAACGCTGAAAGTAGCGAGGTCATACGGGTGAGTACCGTACTTTCGGCGCTATAAGGAGAAACATTTTTCCCTCAACGTTAACTTCTGCGCCTTATTGACCGGTATTGCCTTATGTAAGGCCAAAGATAAGTACACATGTACACACATCGCTATATACATAGCACTCCCTCTCTTGTGATATGCATGTTTCTGCTACTATCAACCTGGCAGAGTTTCCTCTCAAACACCAAAGGAGTCGGTGGGTAAAACTCCGTCATTGACCCGGGGTAAGAAGGTCAGTGTCTGTATACTGGGGCAGGCAGGTGGTCTCAGCTGACAAGTATGGGTCATTGACCCGAGGTCACCAAGCCATCCACCTGCCTTTGATTTCACCGCACATCGGGAGCAAACAGAAACAGAAAATCCGAAAAAGCAAGGTCTTACTTGGGGGGGGGGGGGGGGGGGTTCTTAAACGGGGGGGGGGGGGGGGGGGGGGTTTCACTGTATTTCATGCCTGTAATAGCATAGCTGTTAGTGCATTGAATCTTATTTCTCCCTCTAATTTTCAACAGAGGTGGGTGCACATCCTCAAAGCATCATGCACGAACACCTCAGGGGCACCGCCCGGCAAAGGTCTGCGGTCATTACACAGTTTGTCGGTCACCATCTTCTCTGCGCATCACGTGCCCAACAAGCTTATCTCACACCCGGCCTGTGCCCTCTCGCTCAACCAGCATCGCGTCGGCCGCACACAGACCTGCGAGGGAGGCGATCCCTTCTGGGGCGAGGAGTTTCAACTTGAGTAAGTGATAACCCCTTAACCTTTAGCACTCCAGATTCCAGCCAGCATTTCTTCCCCTGTAGCCACATTATTTTGCTTATCTAGCGTAAGAATAACACCCACTAACTTTCAACACTTACAACTTCTTTGAAAATGCACTAATAAGCATAAAACGTTGTGGTTGTGATTGTGATGGGGTTATATTTAACATTAAAATATTTTTGCATCAATTATTTTCTTAGCATAAATACAAATACAAAATGAAAAGGGGTTGTGTTGGCTAGTCCGTGGAATTTTGTGAAACTAACCAGTCTATGTCTGGTGAAACTCCTTTGATCAGGTAATCATGTTGACCATCCAACTTCCTGATCCTGGTATCTAAATAGATATATTTGTGGACCAGTGCATGTCATGGGACGATTTTTTTAATAGTTCGGTTAGCAACAACAAGCAGATTAAAGCTTTAATAATAATAATAATAATAATAATAATAATAAAGTGTATTTATATTGCGCCTATCCCTTACAAAAAAACAAAAATATTTGGCTCTAAGCGCATTACAACATGTGTAGGGACTTGGTACAATCAAGTCTGACAAATTTATACAATAACACAATATACAAGTACAGTCGGTCTCTTGGGTAAAAAATGGGAAAAGCAGCTTCGACATTTAAACACTGCCACTAAAAAATCCTCTAACAATGCATACTGCTTTACAATATGCATTTATGTATAAATATAGTTAAAGAACATCGAGTTAATAGGAATTAGAAAAGGTTCTTATGATAAAACTATCTAGCGAACGACGAAGAAGAAGAAGAATAAAACTATCAATGTCAATGTATAACAAGTCATTCAACGTAAATGGCCAAAGAACAACAACAAAGCAATAATAATAAAACAGTTATACTCAATGGCTAATAACGAGGCAGAACTAAATAGTATCGACACAAGATTAAAACAAAACATATTCCTGGAGACACATTTATACATGTATCAAATAATCAATATACAAAATACAGCACTCGCACACTCGCACACACACGCCAAGGCACGTGTAGTCGCACTCATACACCGCGACAGCTATCGCGCGCACGTACAAGGGAAAAAATAAACAAAGAAACAGGCACATGAAATAGCAGCTTTGATCTCCACTAGATCCACAGGTCGCCATTTCCGAACACACAAACATTTTACGTTTTGTCACTGGCTTGCTTTGCGCTGAATTTGAGTCAGTTTCTACGCAGTGTCTCTTCGACAAGCAAGTCAAGCATTTGCTATGCAGTCAGATTATCGGTAATGTTTGCTGGTCCTGTCATTTCACTAAACTGGACCAGCCACTGTTTGTATCCATCTGCACTTTCGTAAATTCCGTTTCGTAACCGTCACTGTCACTTGACGAACTGTCATTTTTTTCACCGCGATACACAGTTCATTGCGATGATCTTCCTGAGTAATTCGTTCCAATTCAACATACGATTTGTTGTCAAGAAACAACTCAAAAAAAGTTTCAAACTCGTCATCCTCCATCTTGCTTGTCGAAGCGCTAAAGTACTTTATCGATGCAAAAACAAAAGCAGAAAACTTCGACGAAACCGACTCAAATGCAGCGCAGACGACACGACGAGATAACAGAAGGAAGTAAGCCTCGCTTTGGCTCAAGTGCCGTTAAAAATACCGTTATTCTCGTATGCAAATACGAACGAGAAGTTGGTCATACGAACAAGCCTTGTGCTGGCGACGAAAATTGCCGCTGGCTGGCAAAGGGGGGGAAATGGCTGGGCAACGAAAATCGCCACTGGCGTGCTAAAGGTTAAAAACTGAGTATGGCTGGCTAAATGGCAGGGTAGAAAACAGGTAAATATACATTATATGTGGGAATTGTAGCCCCTAAATGCAAGAGAGAAAAAAAGAAAAGAGTTATTGTTGTTGTTAGTGTTGTTGATGAATTTGGTGGTGTGTGCAGTTTGAAGAATTATGTTTCTTTGTATTTCGGAAGACTGAGCTTAGTAGGTTTGTAATGATGAGGGCAAAGATATAGGTTCATTATGAGGATTGCTTTGAAAACCAGCCCTGCAATGTCCAAGTTTTATACTCATCTGTTTGTGTTGCAGTGATATTCCTTCAGATGTGGAGAGTTTCACAGTGTCCCTGGTCAACGTCAAACGCAGCAGGGAAATGTTTATAGGTAAGTTTTGAAATTGATAATGGGATACCTTTAAGTTTTCATGTTGCATAGTTACTTCTATTTGTTTTCTTAACTTTCCTTTCTCTTAACTTTTCTGAATCAAATTCAATTCAATGCAACTTCATGTGGTAAGGTTGAGGAATGTTTCATATAATTTGAAAGTCAGTAATCTCCTGGGTGGGCTTTCTTAAACCTTCTCTCACATGTGCTTACTAAAGCAATGTTATCTTCTGCAGCCAATATGATGGCTTTGAAAATCTGTACACATTTGAGAGTTAGTTTTTGTCCTTCTCTCAAACAGGGGGAAAAGAAGATTGAGCTTTATCCTTTTTTTCTGCCAGGATTTTGACTACTGCGTGTGGCATGTCAAAAGCCTTAGATACAGAGAGGGTGTGTGTTTTGGGTATTCTCTGGAGATTTTGATAACTTGTGCCATGGCAGAAGCCTTAGAGCCAGAGAAAAAAAGGATGTGCTTTGGTATTCTCTGGAGACTTTGATGACTTGTCTCATGCCAGAAGCCATATTGATTTCAACCCTTGTTGCAGGTTCGGTCACAGTTCAGTTGTCCACGCTGGAGAACCAGGAGAGCGTGGATGAGCACTACCCCATGGTGGCTGTGGCCGGAGTGTTGTCTAAGGGGGAGGTAGGGTCTCTCCGCTTCAGGACGCACTACAAGCATCAGGTGTTGCTACCTCAGGCAGAGTACACCAGTCTCAAGGAGGTCAGTCTATCCTCTCTACAACGTCTTTACAAGCTGGTAAACTCTCCTCAAGTCGGTGATTTTGCAAGGAAAGCAACTGTCTTCCTAAGAAAGATAAATTGGGCCTGAGACAAAAAAAATCCTTCAAAGAAAAAAATTGAGGAGCAATATTTTTGAGTTCTCTTCAACTTCCACTCCTGTTATGTCCAAACCAAATTGCCTTTTAACCCTTACACTGGTGCAATTCTGTAACACATGTTACATAGCCACTGGTGAATTAACAGAGAGAAAAATAAAGAAAAACGGTCATGTAGGTTTTCACATCCATGGGAGGTAATCGGAACCGACCAAACAGACTGAGCCAGTAGCGCGACATATGTCGTGACAACCAGGTGACAGTATACGTAAAGTAGCGCGACATATGTCGCGACAACCAGCATAAGGGTTAAAAAGCTAATTTAGTTTCTGGTCAGTGGTGGTCATCTACCAGGGGCACCCAGCTGAACCCTACCAGGGTCTATGCGACCTCAGGGCTCGTCAGTTCTCACAGATTTTTTCCTCCAGCTGTTCTCCTGCCTGTCTATAAATGTTTGGAGGGTTAGTGAAGATTTGTCAGTGAGGATGAGTCTTCCTTTTTTGCTTGGGCTCCATTGGTTTGGGAACGTTTGGAAAAACTGAAGAGTCATTTTGAAGGTTGGGAAAGCTTTAGAAAGTTTGAGGAGGTTTGAAAAAATGTGCCAGTCGCAGAACTTATGTTATTCGGACGGTTTTTTTAGACCAGAGCAGGTAGTTGGGGTTCAAAATTGTGTGAAGGTTCATCAAGTATTGATTGACGCCAAAGCAGGTAGTTTTGGGTAAGGCATGGTTGATATTTGGGATGAGTCTTTTGAGAGTAGTTTTGGATTGTTTTGGATCAAAAACAAAGATGAAAACATTATGTGTGTGTGTGTGTGTGGGTGTGTGTGTGTGTGTGACAGAGGGAGAGGTTTTTGGCTCACGTAAGTGTAGCCTATGCGATCGTAACTTTGTCTGTGCGTGCGTATGTGCGTGTGTGCGTGCGTGCGTGCGTGTGTATGTCTGTGGTAGAAACTCTAACATTTGAAGACGTCACATTACATTGACGTCACATTATGACGTAAGAGGGTTAGACGTCACGCGAAGGAAGTACTGAAAGTCTCGGTCATTATTATTTTGAGCGGGCCGAGACTAGTTGGCAGTCGTGTCCCTGTAAGTAGGCTACATGCAGACAGACAGATCTAGATCTAGTGTCTCGCTTTCTTGCACAGTTTCACCTATGCTCTTTCTGCGTGTGTGTGTGTGTGTGTGTGTGTGTGTGTGTGTGTGTGTGTGTGTGTGTGTGTGTGTGTGTTACTGTTTGTCGATTTCTTACGTGAGCCTTGATGGCTTCGCCTCTTGTTTTTTTTGAGTGGCTGCCCTTTTAACTTTCAAAACTTGTAAAAGATTGCATGATTTCTACATTTTCCCTTTTGTTTGACAGTTGCTAATTGAAGAAGGCTACGAAAACCTTCTGACGCTGGCCCAGCTTTGTCCGAAGCTAGAGTGGTCTTCCTTGGCCAGAGCTCTGTTGCACATATTCAGCTCCGACCGAAAAGAAGTGGTGCTCCTGAGAACGCTGAATGATCACGAGATTGACAAAGAAAGTCTGTACTGTTTATTGGTTTCTTTGCTAATTTGTGTGTTTGTTTTTCTGCTGTCAAAGAGTTTGTTCTCTTTTTGGTCTTTTTGCTCGTTTGTTTGTTTGTTTGTTTCTTTCTTTCTTTCTTCCTGCTGTCAAAGGTCTGTTCTGTTTGTTGGTCTCTTTGCTTGTTTCTTTGTTTCTTTGTTTCTTTCTTCCTGCTGTCAAAGAAGGTCCGTTCTGTTTGTTTAATCCTGCTGTCTGTTCAAATTGTTTCCGTTGCTTTGTGTCAGGCTGTTAACATTTGTTACAAGGGTTTATCTTGACTATAGGCTAGGGCCATCTAGTGCAAGACACCAATATACCCTGGTGAAGTGAACTCTTACCTTCCAGGAGACTTGAATCAGTTTTTCTCCAGATGTTTAGTACAGTGTATGCACCCCTGATTAGACCGTGGTGTGTGGTTTTACATTTAGTCAAGTTTTGACTAAATGTTTTAACATAGAGGGGGAATCGAGACGAGGGTCGTGGTGTATGTGTGTGTGTGTCTGTCTGTCTGTCTGTCTGTGCAGGTGTGTGTATATCCAGATTTTTGTAAAAGTTGAGGCGGCACTGTCACACCCTCATTTTTCAATCAAATTGATTGCAATTTTGGCCAAGCAATCTTCGACGAAGGCCGGACTTTGGTATTGCATTTCAGCTTGGTGGCTTAAAAATTAAGTCATGACTCTGGTCATTAAAAATCTGAAAATTGTAAAAAAAATAAAAAATGTATAAAACGATCTAAATTTACGTTCATCTTATTCTTCATCATTTCCTGATTCCAAAAACATATAAATATGTCATATTTGGATTAAAAACAAGCTCTGAAAATTAAAAATATGAAAATTATGATCAAAATTAAATTTTCGAAATCAATTTAAAAACACTTTCATCTTATTCCTTGTCGGTTCCTGATTCCAAAAACATATCGATATGATATGTTTGGATTAAAAACACGCTCAGAAAGTTAAAACGAAGAGAGGTACAGAAAAGCGTGCTATCCTTCTCAGCGCAACTACTACCCCGCTCTTCTTGTCAATTTCACTGCCTTTGCCACGAGCGGTGGACTGACCATGCTACGAGTATACGGTCTTGCTGAAAAATTGCAGTGCGTTCAGTTTCATTCTGTGAGTTCGACAGCTTGACTAAATGTTGTTATTTCGCCTTACGCGACTTGTTTTTTCATAACCTCTGTAAAGCTGCCTGTATTGAAGACTCCTTTAAGACCTGAGTGTTGGAGGTGTTAAACGGGGGGTTTCGTTGTAATACTAGAAGACAATTTTAGGAATAGACTAATCTAAAAATGTGTTAAGTTCTGATTCGCCTGGGCACTAATCTGTTGTTCGTTTGCAGCGCAAGTGTCGACACTCTTCAGAGCAACCACGTTAGCAACGACTCTGATGGACCAGTACATGAAGCTGACCTCCTTAGAGTTTGTACGGCAAGCAGTCCAGCAGGGGGTACAGAAGGTCATGGAACTCAAACACTCGTGCGAGGTTCGTCAAATGAGAGCAACAGCAGCTGCTTGTGTGTTTGTGTACAGGGGATGGGGGTGAATGTATCAGTGTGTTTGCTGTGTTTATGCTAGCCATGTTCCAAAATGATGTCTCTTTACAAGAAATAATCTTCACTCTCACAAAAAACGGTCATTTTACAATTCTAACAAGTCAAATCTTTCAGGGGAAATCTGTCCAGTTAAACATGCGGATTTCATTCCCGTTATTTTGAGAATTTGTATTAAAAAAAATACTTGGAATTTGCACTTAACGCTATCCCTGATGTATGCGTATGCATGTGTGTGTGTGTGTGTGTGTGTGTGTGTGTGTGTGTGTGTGTGTGTGTGTGTGTGTGTGTGTGTTGATTTTGCCATTATAGCCTTGAGTGTTATTTCGAATTCATCTGTCAGGTCTGTCTGATAAGTAGGCATGACACACACTATGTCGTTCATTACATTTAGTCAAGTTTTGCCTAAATGTTTTAACATAGAGGGGGAATCGAGACGAGGGTCGTGGTGTATGTGCGTGTGTGTCTGTCTGTCTGTCTGTGCGTGTGTGTGTGTAGAGCGATTCAGACTAAACTACTGGACCGATCTTTATGAAATTTTACATGAGAGTTCCTGGGAATGATATCCCCGGACGTTTTTTTTCATTTTTTCGACGTCATATCCGGCTTTTTGTAAAAGTTGAGGCGGCACTGTCACACCCTCATTTTTCAATCAAATTGATTGAAATTTTGGCAAAGCAATCTTCGACGAAGGCCGGACTTTGGTATAGCATTTCAGTTTGGTGGCTTAAAAACTAATGAATGAGTTTGGTCATTAAAAATCGGAAACTTGTAATTAAAATTATCATTTTATGAAACGATCCAAAAATAATTTCATCTTATTCTTCATCATTTTCTGATTCAAAAAACATATACATATGTTATATTTGGATTACAAACAAGCTCTGAAAATTAAAAATATGAAAATTATGATTAAGATTAATTTTCCGAAATCGATTTAAAAACAATTTCATCTTATTCCTTTTCGGTCCCTGATTCCAAAAACATATAGATATGATATGTTTGGATTAAAAACAAACTCGGTAAGCTAAAAAGAATAGACATACAGAAATCCTGCTCAGCGCGACCACTACCGCACTATTCTGCATGGCTTGTCGATTTCACTGCCTTTGCCACGAGCGGTGGACTGACGAAACTATGAGTATGCGGTCTTGGTGAAAAAAGCAGTGCGTTCAGCTTGACTAAATGTTGTTATTTCGCCTCACGCGACTTGTTTTATTTTTGGTGTGGCAGAAATTGCCATGTTGTCATACAGCAATTAATAAATGGTGTGTTTTTGACTACAGTTGAATCCTGCCCTTCTGGATGGTGCAACAGACTCCAAAACCAACACAGAGACCTTGCTGGCAATACTAAACATGATGGTGGATGATATTTTTAAAGCTGTGGACTTCTGTCCTGTGTAAGTGTCAGTAGATGTGATGCTCTGCTTGCACACATGTGTGAATTGTGCTGCGCACATACACACACATGCACACATACACGCACGCACACATAGGATACAGTGGCAAATTCTAATCTCATATGGTACCATGCAGCTTCTTTGGACAAACAAGTTTCGGGTGGGGAAGGGGGGGGGGGGCATGCCTGCTTAGTGTATTGCACCTTTGACCATGTCATATTAGAATTTGGCTTCGGGGGTCACATGACCCATTGTCTCTTTCTCCCATGGGGGCAGAATGTGCATGAATTTAGTGGGTTTTTAAAAAAAAATTTTTTTACATGTACTATACTTTTCTTTGATGTTGATTTAAGTCTTTTCTTCATGTTTTTGTTTCTTCTTTTTATATTGTTTAATTTACATGTACTGTTCATTATTTTTTCAGGCAACTGCGTTACATCTGCCACTGCCTACAAAGGAAAGCCAGGACCAAGTGGCCGGATGAAGAAACTGTCAAAACACGGGTAGTCAGGTCAGTTGCAGCTTTGTTTTACACTAGCGTTTGATCCTCCTGTGAATGCTGCTGATGCAATCATTTCAAATTAATAAATAGGAAAATAAATAAAAATAAATTTTAAAAAAGCACCAGAGTTAGAAGTGATCAAAAGTGTGACGGAGGGCTTTTAATGTTATAGATTGTACAGATTGATGAAAAATGTCTTCAATTTTCATCTATCATACCCTTTTGCTCACTTCTACCTTGGGTCTGAAGGGACATTAAAACCTAAAAACAAACAAACAAACCTTGGGTCTGAAGGGACTTTAAAACCTAAAAACAAACAAACAAACCTTGGGTCTGTCCTGTCGTAAGCACCTTTCCTGACAGTGATGTCATTCAGCAAAGTATGAATGAATCAGTGGATTACAGTCAAACTTCTTTTTTAAGACCCCCAATTTAAGACTAGTCCCATGTTGAACCTTGTTTTTGTAGATTTTCGGTTCATAATTTCTATAACTTGACCTCCCTTTTCAGACTCTACCCTTTATGATCTGATTTTCTCAGATTTGTTTTAGGCCTCAAAAAGGAACTGTATTGGTTCTTGGTGATGACAGGAATGTCCCAATGACAATATCAAAAAGTTTAGCAAAGCTATTAAATTAAGGAAAACAAGTCGCGTAAGGCGAAAATACAATATTTAGTCAAGTAGCTGCCATTTTTCAGCAAGACCGTATACTCGTAGCATCGTCAGTCCACCGCTCATGGCAAAGGCAGTGAAATTGACAAGAAGAGCGGGGTAGCAGTTGCGCTAAGAAGGATAGCACGCTTTTCTGTACCTCTCTTTGTTTTAACTTTCTGAGCGTGTTTTTAATCCAAACATATCATATCTATATGTTTTTGGAATCAGGAACCGACAAGGAATAAGATGAAAGTGTTTTTAAATTGATTTGGACAATTTAATTTTGATAATAATTTTTATATATTTAATTTTCAGAGCTTGTTTTTAATCCGAATATAACATATTTATATGTTTTTGGAATCAGCAAATGATGGAGAATAAGATAAACGTAAATTTGGATCGTTTTATAAATTTTTATTTTTTTTTACAATTTTCAGATTTTTAATGACCAAAGTCATTAATTAATTTTTAAGCCACCAAGCTGAAATGCAATACCGAACCCCGGGCTTCGTCGAAGATTACTTGACCAAAATTTCAACCAATTTGGTTGAAAAATGAGGGCGTGACAGTGCCGCCTCAACTTTCACGAAAAGCCGGATATGACGTCATCAAAGACATTTATCAAAAAAATGAAAAAAACGTATGGGGATTTCATACCCAGGAACTCTCATGTCAAATTTCATAAAGATCGGTCCAGTAGTTTAGTCTGAATCGCTCTACACACACACACAGACACACACACACACACACACACACACACACACACACATACACCACGACCCTCGTCTCGATTCCCCCCTCTACGTTAAATTATTTAGTCAAAACTTGACTAAATATAAAAATGGAGGTTCCACAAATGTTTGTACAATAACTCAGCTGTGACTAAAGGTCCAATACAAGAGTAAATCAAGAGCAACGATTAATTGTATGCAATGTTCTTTTCTTGTGTTTACAGTAGTTTCATTTTTCTCCGACTCCTTGGTCCTGCCATAGTCAACCCCAAATCATTCAGCCTTGTAGCTGGTAAGTTTGTTGGAGAGAGAGAGAGAGAGGGTGTGCGTGTGTGTGTGTGTGTGTGTCACTGAGTGAACTGTTTGGCTGTAAGTGTGTGTGTGTGTGGGGGTGCGGAGTTGGGATCAAAGGTTCATGTTTTCATTGTCTTATTCGAAGACAACAACAACAAAACATGAAAAGTTGTTTAAGATTTGTACATGCAATCAGCGATACACAAAAGTGGCCTTCTGATGGCTTCTGAAACTATTCACCAGAGCATTAACGAGTCATTTTTAATCTTGATATGCAGTATCACAAACTTATTTGTGCTGGAAAATTACAGGATAAAGCAAAGAAACAGGTTGATTGCATGTTGACATTGGTGCATGTGTAGAAAACCCGTCAGAAACAGCTGCCAGGACGCTGAAGCTGGTTGATAACATGTTGACATTGGTGCATGTGTAGAAAACCCGTCAAAAACAGCTGCCAGGACGCTGAAGCTGGTGGCCAAAGTGTTGCAAATGCTGGTTGATAACATGTTGACATTGGTGCTTGTGTAGAAAACCCCTCAGAAACAGCTGCCAGGACGCTGAAGCTGGTGGCCAAAGTGTTGCAAATGCTGGCCAACCTGGTGGACGCAGGACCAAAAGTGAGCTGACTCTTGTCTTTTGTGCAATGCCTTTGAACCTTTTTCTCTCTGTCTTTGTGTGTAAATGAGAGAGAGATTAGCTGACTCTTGTGTTTTGTGGAATGCCTTTGAACCTTTCTCTCTCTGTCTGTGTGTGTAAATGAGAGAGATGAGCTGACTCTTGTGTTTTGTGGAATGCCTTAGAACCTTTCTCTCTCTGTCTTTGTGTGTAAATGAGAGAGAGATGAGCTGACTCTTGTGTTTTGTGGAATGCCTTTCAACCTTTCTCTATCTGTCTTTGTGTGTAAATGAGAGAGAGAGAGAGAGACTGAAACTGAAATTTATTTTTCGAGAGTGACACAATAAGCAATGCAAACATGCGTTTTTTCATCCAGCCCTTGCCTATTGAGGGGTAACTCAATGACAAGAGAGAGACAGACAGAGACGGAGAGAGTATCAGTATGTGTGTGCACTCTCAAGTACCTGTGTTTGTGTGTTTTTGTCTGTCTGTCTTGCTCAGGATAAAAAAAAAACACAAGAATTGAAGGTTATTGGAACGTTTAAATGTTGATAAAACAAAGCGTAATAGCAGTGTTACATTTGTTAATATAACATTTTGTTTTGTAAATGATTAAATGTTCCATAAACCTACATATTTTGTTTTTTGATTCAGAATTTTTTTATCATTAGCCGTGTATCTGTTTTTTGATTTCTGTCTTGCTCAGTTTCTGCCTGCCTCTTCCCCCCCTGTGCCTGTCTCTCACAGTGGGTTGCATCAGTCTGATGTGTGATCCGTTTTGATTTCGCGCTCCATATCCTGTCAGAAGACATTTGTGAACCAATTAGTCTGTGCCTGTGTTTTACTCTTTCAGTGTGCTAATGTTTTATATACAGTGGAACCCCCCTTTTAAGACACCCCAATTTAAGACTTCCTCAATTTCAAGAACCTGTTTTCTTAGATTTTCTGTTCATTATCTCTGTAAATTTACGCCGATTTATTAAGACTCCTTTTTATGACATGATTTTCTCACATTTTTTTTGGTCTTTAAAGGGGAGTTCCACTGTATTGTGTTTGTTTGTTTGTTTGTTCGTTCATGGGCTGAAACTCCCACGGCTTTTACGTGTATGACCGTTTTTACCCCGCCATTTAGGCAGCCATACGCCGCTTTCGGAGGAAGCATGCTGGGTATTTTCGTGTTTCTATAACCCACCGAACTCTGACATGGATTACAGGATCTTTTTTGTGCACACTTGGTCTTGTGCTTGCGTGTACACACGGGGGGTGTTCGGACACCGAGGAGAGTCTGCACACAAAGTTGACTCTGAGAAATAAATCTCTCCCCGAACGTGGGGACGAACTCACGCTGACAGCGGCCAACTGGATACAAATCCAGCGCGCTACCGACTGAGCTACATCCCCGCCCCACTGTATTGTGTTAATTGAAAATACAATATATCTTGTGGGCTTTTCAGGAAGCTTTCATGGAGGCAGTTCATCCTTTCATCAGGAGAAACAGGGACAGAATGGTGGCTTTCCTCGATGAACTTTCTGTAAGTTATTTGACAAACTGTTTCAGTCATAAATCTCTGCATGGATACTCATGTCGCTTCTATGGACTGGATTACACCTAAACACGCACATACCTGGGTAGCGCGACTCTTGCCCCTGGAGCAATTTTTTTATTAGTGCTTTTGTGAACAAGAAACAATTAACAAGTGGTTCTATCCCATCTCCCCCCCTTTCCCCGTGGCGATATAACCTTCGTGGTTGAAAACGACGTTAAACACCAAATAAAGAAAGAAAGTGCGACTCTTGTTGCTGCTAGCTTTCCACTGGGAGGAAGCGACCCGCATTTCCCAGCATTTGGATAATAGAGTAAATGAAAGGAAAAATTAAATAATCACAGTTTGCGGTGTTGCCCCGTGACCCCACTGGGGGTCTTCTACGGCCTTCAGACCCCTATCTTTCAGTAGAGATTTTGCCAGTCCCATCCTTGTCTCGACCAGTTTTGCATTTTCTTTTTGTAAGATCCAAGTTTTACCATCAATATCCTGTGTGTGTGTGTGTGTGTGTGTGTGTGTGTGTGTGTGTGTGTGTGTGTGTTCGTTACATTTAGTCAATTTTGACCAAACAGATTTAAAAATGATTGCATTGTATTCTTCATCCTCTCCTGAACCCAAAAATATATAGATGTGTAATGTTCACTCTGAAAATGTGCTCAGAATTAAAGAAAATCAGTGAATGCTTCCATCTCGGTTTTCAGGTTTCGGGTTAGCCAAGCCTTACTATATGTAGTCTCAGTGATGACTTCTTTTCAGTGTTGATGTCTTAGTTTTAGGCTGACAGGTTGAGAAAAAGTTTTGATATTGCTTCATACAACTTGTTTTTCCTACCAAATGTAAATATGATGTCAAGATGATGATAATTCCTTATTGATGACATCTTGTGTTTGTGCTTGCAGTGTATAACAGAGCCACGGCCAGGACTGGGAGCAATGTCGCCAGGAGACATCGCTCGGGAACTGGCTGTCATCCATCATCTGTGCGTCACCCACATAGGAGAATTGCGGGACCAGTCAGAAAGACAGGTCAGTAGCTGTTTTACATGTGTGCCATGCATAGAACAAGCCAGATGCTGTATATGACATAGAAAGACTCACTGGTATGAATGTTTTACATGTCTGCCATGCATAGAGCAATTCAGATGCTTTGCATGGCATAGAAAGACTCACTGGTATGAATGTTTTACATGTCTGCCATGCATAGAGCAATTCAGATGCTTTGCATGGCATAGAAAGACTCACTGGTATGAATGTTTTACATGTCTGCCATGCATAGAGCAATTCAGATGCTTTGCATGGCATAGAAAGACTCACTGGTATGAATGTTTTACATGTCTGCCATGCATAGAGCAATTCAGATGCTTTGCATGGCATAGAAAGACTCACTGGTATGAATGTTTTAGTTGGGGTACAAAGGGCGGAGCAATTTGTGTGTGTGTGGGAAGGGTGGTTCTTTTTTTGTACTACAGTGGTACCCCCCTTTTAAGACACCCCACCCCCCCCCCCCCCCTCCCAATTTAAGACTCCCTCGTTTTTAAGACCTTGTTTTCTCAGACTTTCTGTTCATAAACTCTCTAAAATAACACCCATTTTAAGACTCCCATCTTTTTAAGACTTGATTTTCCCAGTATGAACTTCATATTGAAGCAAGACATCTCAGTGTTCTATAACCATAAAGAGTATCTTACGATCAGTTATGGGTTTAGCACTTTCTGTCTGTGTTAATGACAATAATATGTTGACTTCAGATTAACTGTATCAATGATTGTGTTTGTGTGCAGCCTTCCCTGAAGCGGTTAGTGGCAGTGACGGAAGTCTTAACGAACCATAAAAAACAGTACATGGGCGACACATGACAGACCGCTCACACCGTGTGATCACCTGCTTTCCTTGTGTGAAAAACACAGACGATACTTTCAGGCTGGAGAGCATTAGACACAACAGTGTACCCTCTATACACAGGGTTTCTTTTGCCACCCACCTTTCGAACAGAACACCATGACTTCAAAAACTGCAATTGTAGTCACGTCAGTGGCAGTTTTTTGTACACAGGTTTTTACGGACTGACTGAAAATCAATGCCGGGACTTGAAACTGGGCCCTTGAGTCAAGCTCAAGGTCAAAGTCTCCTTCTGCTGCTGGGTAACAACGGTCAGGAAAGAACAAGGTCAAGGTTTCCCACCAGGATGGATGATGCTGTTCAGGAAAGAGTGACGCACAGTTTCCCTTAGGCATCCAGGTTGAGTCTGCAAACGCTGGTTTGGAGGGTTAGGTTTCCAAAATTACTTTGGAGCAAAATCAGAAGAGCTTGTCAAAACCACCATG
Source organism: Littorina saxatilis (assembly GCF_037325665.1). Classification (NCBI taxonomy): domain Eukaryota; kingdom Metazoa; phylum Mollusca; class Gastropoda; order Littorinimorpha; family Littorinidae; genus Littorina; species Littorina saxatilis. The sequence goes on from NC_090245.1 coordinate 80,343,654, forward strand.
CTGCAAACAAAGCTTTGACAAGGGTGTGGCTAACTATTCTGTTGCAAATTGCTCTGTCGCAAAAAAATAATGAAACTCTGCGGCAAGTAAACGGCAAATCACCCTATGTGATTGGCTACGAGATTGGAAACTTACTCTACCCTTACCTTGTTCTCTGACTCAGCTTTGGAGGTTAAAGGTGATTTCCCAAAACGTAGCAAACTTTAACGTGAGCTGCAGTCTTTGTTTGGACAGTGGCTGTTTTGCGCAGGGATCAAAAGCAATGACATCAAAGATGTATGTTCCATGAAGTGACAGACCAGAACTTTCACACACAAGAACTTTTATCAGTCTGCCTTCTGCTGAAAGGAGCCAGGAAGACACACACTGAAGGAGATGTGTTGTGTGACCATAAACTAACCAACTTGGGTGTCATTGTACACTTAAACACTTCCGGTCTATTTTTCCGTTTACCTCACGGACTTTGACGCTGTTGGATTTGGAAGCTGCAGCTGAAACCAAACCAGATCATTTGTCTTTGCTCTGCTGACATCAAAGATTGGAAACAAAAAAGCCAACAACTGCTATGAGTTTTCAACTTTATACTTTGCGCATGGAGAACTTTGTGCAAGCTGTTGGCCGTATTCTTTCTCACCTTAACTTAATTAAGACCAGTGATGAACTTAACAGTTGCAACCTTAATCACGTTAGTAGTGGTATTCTATGCACCAACCGATGAGAAATGTTGAAAACAGCGACACCGGGCCTGATATGAAGTTTACCAGTTTGGTCTCATTGTGGGAAAATGTGACACACTAGATTGTTGCGCAGTTATGATAGTATTGGCCGACGTTTAAGAGAAACCAGGCTCAGAGTTAAAGGTACACAAGCAGACTAGCGTCAGCAGTTTTTTTAGTGCTCAATGAGTTGGCTGCTCGAATTGTCTGACAGAAAATGCTCAAAACAAAACAAATCCATTCGTAATAAACGTGAGTGAATGGTAAAGTAAAAGGCATTGAATGCTGAAGAAGAAGAAGAAGAAAGATGCAGAAAAGAAAGCCAAGGTTAGCAAACTGACCCGTTACTTTTGCATCATGCAAGAAGACACCGGTTTAGACTTCTTTAATACTTGCTGGAATATGAACATGTGCCGACAACAGCGATTGGAGTCCAGACGCCACCAGTGGCAGCGCAAACACCAGTGAAGAGTCAGAATACTGACAGTGACACTGTACTTGGACTAGTCAGCAGTGGCTACACACAGGCTAGGCGGAATGGCTTCACACCAGTGGAAACTTCTTTGCTGCTGGCTCTAGTAGGAGCATGTGCCGTCGCCAGTGGTTGGATGTACGATGAGTCAAAATACTGACACTGCAGGCTGTCATGTGTACATGGACTATTGGCTGCACATTGAATGGCTACACACAGTGGCTTCACACCTGTTGATACTTGCCAAAGGACTGGCATTGCATTTATGGGCAGTCTTACACCATTGGCGAGCTAGATTGTCTTACACTGTCTAACACCATAGGCGAGTAGATGCATACAATAATGTCAGCTTTGGTGAAGTTATGGGTTTACAGGGACCAGAAAGCTGCCTTGACAATTTCTCCTCACCAAATAGAATACCTCAAAGAAGACCATGAAAACAGAAGGAATGGAAGGAGCAAGAAAGAAAATGACACACAAAAAGTCTCTTTTTGCTTTGATTTTGTGCATGTAGTGAAAGCGCCAGAAGGCAAGAAACATGCAGGACACAGAAGAATGAGAGATTAGATGGTGAATGTATTTTGCACAATATAAATACCTTTTTGATAATAATTATTACAACATAAGAAAGTTTGTCAATAAGAAAAGTGCCGTCTAAGATCAACCCCAAACTTCACTCGGACTAACTGTCTACATTTGCATCAAAACGAAACCCAAGTTCAAGTGAACACATTGTGAGAGAAAATCATCCACGGACAAAGTCACTCATGCGGATGCCACAGTCATCTAAATCAAATCTTACAGAAGATCAGCTTGAGATTCAACATAACATGTGTCTTTGAGCAGACATGCATAGCTGGAATAAATTATTGAACGTTTTTTTATGGCTAACACACCTCTTCTTGGTACAAGATAATGACACGAGTTAAGATTTTGACATGATATGTCAAACTCTGTAGTCATGTCTGTGTTGGTACAGATCAAAACTGACCACAATGTCACTTCTGAGAAGACTCATTCGTGTGTTATTTGTGATGATCAGACAGAATCAAACTTTGGGTCACTGTCTGCGTACGCATCAAATCTAAACCATACCAAGCTGGACTCAAAACTAGAAGGTCACAATGAACCTGACTTAACACTTTCCACACGGTTTGTGTTCAGTGCTTGCCAGTGTGTGAAGCCATGCATGTCGGGACACGCTACACAGTCTGGAGGGTTGCTTTGGGACACATTCATCAACTGATACTAAATGAGTTAGCATGAGGTTAATTGCGTATTAGAAGCATGCGAGAAAGATGATTGAATATACTTGTTTTTTTGTAAATGATGCATTGTTTGCTTTGACTGGAAGGATGTTGAGAGCTAACGTGTGAGAATTGTAAGGAAATGTTTCTGTGATTTTAATCTGATTTACACCATCTTTTTTTAAGGTCTAGTATTTGCAATGATTGACCGAAGAAGTGTGTTGTTTTCTGCCTGCTAAACTACATGCATATTTGTGCATGTTAATGCTTTCTTAACAACTGAAATATTCTTTTAAAAAAAACATTGTTGCTCTTTCTTACATCATCTCAGTCTTCTGCAAAAATACATGTCGCTTCTGATGTTTTCTGTGCAGGTTTTGTATGCTCAACATGCAGTATGTGTACCGTGTCTTTTTCTGGAATCATGATCACTCCCAGTTTAACTTTGGCTAGTTTGTCCAACATGCAGGCTTATTGTGGGATGCTTCGTAAAAACTGGTTTTCTGTCAGGTACAGTTTACTGTGGGTCCTTCCTTTCTTTAAAGTAAAACTGTCCACCTATTGAAGGTGCTACAATGTGATCAGTCTTGGAAGGTTGTGCAGTACAGTACCCGGCGAAAGAAACGCAACTCATTCGCGCCAACGGCGGGGATGTAGCTCAGTCGGTAGCGCGCTGGATTTGTATCCAGTTGGCCGCTGTCAGCGTGAGTTCGTCCCCACGTTCGGCGAGAGATTTATTTCTCAGAGTCAACTTTGTGTGCAGACTCTCCTCGGTGTCCGAACACCCCCGTGTGTACACGCAAGCACAAGACCAAGTGCGCACAAAAAAGATCTTGTAATCCATGTCAAGAGTTCGGTGGGTTATAGAAACACGAAAATACCCAGCATGCTTTCTCCGAAAGCGGCGTATGGCTGCCTAAATGGCGGGGTAAAAACGGTCATACACGTAAAAGCCGTGGGAGTTTCAGCCCATGAACGAACAAACAAACAAACAATTAGCGCCAACTGTTGCAAGTGATTTTTCGTCATTTTCAAAATGTCGTAAAATATGAACCAGATAAGGTACCCAAAAAAAGAAAGACAGATTCGTGGTGGATATATTACTGCCTGTACGATTAGTGTATATTATTTCATTTTTTTTTGTTTACCTTTTTATAAACTGTGTCTTACAGGGTAGGGGTCAAGCGAGTCGTGATTGTAGGCGAGCATGTCACTTTGACACGCTACAAAATTTTTAGAAATGCATATTTTTCAACCAGGTAAAAACAGTTGTGGAGGAAATCTCTTAACATGATCATTTAAATAGAATTATTCGCCAAAGCATAACATAATTACAAAAATGACGAAAAATCACTGGCAACAGTGGGCGCGAATGAGTTGCGTTTCTTTCGCCGGGTACTGTACAGTTTGATTACTGCCAGGGGAAGCTTTACCCAAGTTCACTTTGCTTCATGTTTAAACAATCGTGTCCACCACCGCCCAGGCTTTCACATGGAATAAGAGCACCTTCCACTTGGACACGCACCCAAAGTCAACAGCCTGACGGAATTCTTTGCAGAGTTCGAATTTTTGCTGAATTAATTTTGCAGATTGACATAGGTGTCGGTTACAAAATTCGACTGTCCCTCCCACGAAACAAGGCGCCGAGAGCAGTGGCCAGACGGAATGGACCTTCACACAAAACTCTGGGGAACAGCAAATGAACTCCGCCGCACGGCCAGCTTTGCGGCATCTCTCGGAGAGAGACTCTAAATCGTGCAGTCTGTCGAACGCAGAAGAAGAAGAAGAAGGTTACAAAATTCAACAACAACGACAAAATCCCACTCTGCACAGAAAGTAGTTTAGCTGTTGATTTTTGGTATGTCCACAAGTGGAAGGGTGCTCTTATCCCCAAAACAAGCCTAAGACAGATTCAAGAAACAAAGAAATGTAAGTGCTCTGAATGTACCTATTCGACAGAGGGAGGCTCACATAAAGGGTGGGGAAAGGAGGAGAAAGGTGAACGAACGGCCATCTCCTTACTATCTCTCACATGTATTCTGTGCCTGAGGAGGCCTACTATCATGTGACATTGTATCTTTGACCACACAATGTTGTTACAGGGTTTACATTGTATCTTTGACCACATAATGTTACAGGGTTTCCCGATAACGCGACGTTGCTTGTCTGAGCGTGCTGCATGAAGTTAACATTTATGGCGACATTGACTTGTGTGAAATATTGGGACTTCTGTGGTAGCTACAATTACTGCCATTATTTTGGAGGAGGAGAGCGAAGAGGGAATAGAACGATGAGAAATTGCTGCTTCCATCGTATTGCTGGGCGAAGTGAGTTTTAAGCAACGAGTTGTCAACTTCCGGAGAAAGCGATAAAGCGCTGATTGGTTGTTGCCTTTCTGAGGTGACTGAAAATAGAAACGTGTTCTAATACTTTCTCTGCTCCTGGCACACCCCTTAGCCCACGCATTCTCCAGAGAATCTCACTTTGACAGCAATTCTGCACCTTCTCCACCTTTCCTACCCTGTTTGTGAGCCGGCCTTAAGCGCCCATGAAGCAATAGACTGCAGAGCTGTGCATTAAACACTAGGCTATGTACCTCTGTGAATTCTACATTAATACAGAACAGTTTTTATTTGCTGGTGGTCAGTTTCAATTGTAAATCTCTCTCTCTCTCTCTCTCTCTCTCTCTCTCTCTCTCTCTCTCTCTCTCTCTCTCTCTCTCTCTCTCTCCATTCATCCATCTCCTTGTGTGTCAAGATTGTTAAGGATGCAAATAGTACTGTTGTTTTACCTGAGGACCAATGTGTGATGAAGTATTTTACATTATACTTTTGTTTTGATTCATTCATTCAACTTAACAAAGCAGGTCCCCTTATGCTGTGCATTACACGAGAGCACATTTGAATGAACACATATGCCTGCATTCACTCAAGCACAGAAAAATGCTTTCATACACGTGCATGTGCATGCACAAACACACATACAGACACACAAACACACACACACACACACACACACACACACACACACGTTATGGTTGGAATGTTATGCTGAATGAATGAATGAATAAATATCTGTATGATCGAATGAATCAGTATCTGTACAAATTGTGGAGAGACAAGAAAGGAATATTAATGCTGTGGAAATCATGTTGAATTTTTCGTGTGATCAGGTTGTCTGCAAAAATGTGATGTGGAATTTAGGTGGATTTTATCAGCAGATTTGAAAGAATGGTATGACTGTTTTTACCTTCATCAGTGATAACGTGATTTGATTGTTTTCATGTTTGCAAATATCTTTAAGGTGCTTAGACAGTAGAAGACTGTTAACATGATGGATGTTTTCTTTTCTGATTCTCCAAGATTTTTTGCCAAATATTTCTTGTGTAAAATGTACTGTTTTATAAGCGATTGTAGATGTTTGTATACTATACACAGTTGTACAGTGACTTCCCTTGAAATTGTTAATGTTTATTCTGCATGAATATGTGTCAATAAATATTATGTATCATATTCACAACGTAATGTACACATGTGAACTATTATGTGACAATGCTTTTCACTTTTGCACATACCTGTATCAGCCTTTTGTCGTAATCTCTACCACTGGATTGCGTACCTGAACACTTTCTTGTGTACCTGAACACACTCTGTATGCATGTACAGCTATGTCGTTAAGTGATGGCAGTAGTAGTTACTATACTGATGATCTCCTACTTTTTTCTTCTTCTCGTTTTTAGCACAGTGAATGAATGAAGAGTTTGGTGGGTTAGAGAAACACGAAAATACCCAGCATGCTTTCCCCCGAAAGTGGCCTATGGCTGCCTGAATGGCGGGTAAAAATGGTCATGCACGTAAAAACCCACTCGTGCAAAATCATGAGTGAACGTGGGAGGTTCAGCCTATCAACAAAGAAGAATGATGATAAAAGTGCACAGTCATCTGAAGTTAAAGGGCACAGTGTACTCTGTGAAAACCAGATGTTGATATTCAGTGTTGTTCCCAGACTCGGGGGGACAATATGTCAGTTAGACCTGGATTGAAAATATGTGTAGGTCAAAATGTCCTGGCTACATGAAAATTGTTTTGCCAGAAGACCTCCTACATGTCAAGACTATCGGACAATCGACCAGCTAGGCGTCATAACAATACGTCGGATCGAAAAATTATGAATCAATCACTCAATGACCAAAGACTGAGGCCTGAGAACAACACTGGATACCTATCAATATGACACAGGGGCACTCAAAAGAGCTTGTGTGATCATAGAAGTATAACATATATTAGCAGTCTTTTCCCTTATTGTTCGAATTAAATAGATTTTTGGTCAGTACAAAAAGCACTCATGATCAAAAACACTTTACATTTTTTTCAAATAGAATTTAGGAACAAAACAAAACAAAGAACTGCAGATGCCAACCCCTGGGAAGAGTCATTTATACGACATACATTGGTGGTTCCAGAATGAATCGGAGTGTGAACAGTATTTTTCTTTTCTTATGTTCTTAAAAAACAGATGCATTTCATATTCTGTCCAGTTCTTGTCTTTTGCATTGCTACAGAGGGAGATAATGAATCTGCTTCACTGAATTTTGTGCAGGAGTGCTTGCGATCCGTGATGGTTTTGTTGTTTTTGCCTTGTGTTTGCTTGGTTGCTTGTAAATCTTCACATTGCCTTGACATTGTTCAGTTTATTAGTTTATAAGTACACCTCCCCTCCCCAGCAAAAGAAAGCAGACAATGTCGCTCTTGTAAAATGTGAGAAGGTTTTGGGTCCCAATAAGATGAAAGGTTTTATCATCAATAGTGATGGATTGAATTAGCAGGACAGTGTCACCCCTGTACAATGACACGCTCTGTTAAAAGGCTTTGGGTCCTAACAATGTAAAAGATTTGATCATCAAGTGATGTGTTTCATTACAGCATGATTTCAGAGTATTTTTCTTGCTACAGTGGAACCCCCCTTTTAAGACCTTATTACAATCTGAGAAAATCAGGTCTTAAAAAGGAGGGGGTCTTAAAATGGAGGTAAATTTACAGAGGTTATGAACACAAATTCTGAGAAAACAGGGTCTTAAAAGGGAGGGAGTCTTAAATTGGGGGGTCTTAAAAGGGGGGTTCCACTGTATGACCAAAACTGCATAAGAACGAACGAACGAACCAACTTTATTACTCAAGGATGGAGATTTTAGGCTCACGCCTAGTCTTACAATCTGTCCCTGCTAAACTAAGACATAAAAATTAAGACAATAAAAGGAAAATTGTCAATCGCAATCATACAGTATTACTAATTACAACATTACCTATACGACTACATAATGCATAATAGAACATTGAAATGTACATGTATGTCAATATAATACAAAGGAAAAGAAAAGTCGACTCGCACACACACGCGCGCCGCATGCCTGCAATCACGTTTGCACTCAATACAACACACACACTCACACACACACACTCACACACACACATACACACTCACACACACACACACACATACATACTCACACATACACATATGCACACACATACGCACGCACGCACACACACACGCACACCAACACCAAGCCACCGGAAAAGTTTCTTCTTCTGCCTTTTCCACCCTCTTTTGCTTGTTCTTCTTTGGTGAGCTGAGGGTGGAGGGGTGGGGAATGGGGTAGAGAGCGGGCATTTTTGTGTTCACAAAAAAATGGTCATTAAATTTTGATGGTGGGACGAAAATATGACGATAGCTCAAAATACTGAATTGTGATTTCGTCCACAAAAAAAGTCATCATGGTAATTATGGTGGGACTAAAATGTGAGGATAGCTCCAAAAACTGAAACGTGTGATTCCTATAGGCTTGATTTAATGTAGGGACCATGGTGGTGCTAAAAATTGTCGCAGTTTATTCTGCCTTTGTTTTGTTTGTTTGTTCTGTTGGTGGGGGGATGGGGGGGGGAGCGTTGTCAGTTATGCATCCCCATCGAATTAATCGCATTCATATCATGCAGGATCGCTGGTGCATTATCTTTTGTATTGCAATAGTCTTGTTTTACCTGCTTCATGAGAGCAAGACATTTTGTTGTTCCAGTTTGAACACATTTTGTTTTTCATTCTACCATAATTGTAAGCTGATGAATAATTTCATCTTCGCGTTCTTACATCTTTAATGAAGATGCTGGCTGTTTGTGTATGTGTGTATGTGTGTCTGTGTGTGTGTGTGTGTATGTATGTCACTGTGTGTTTGTGTGTGCATGGGGGGGGGGGGGGGGGCGGGGTGGAGAGAAAAAGAGAGATAGACAGTGTGTGTGTGTGTGTGTGTGTGACTTGAAGTTAACTATTATGGAATAAGATGCTGATGGAGTAAGTTTACAATAGTGACTTAGATTTTTTAGTAATATTTCAGAAAAAAACACTTTTCTGGTGTCAAAAGAGTTCTTTTGCAATTGTGGCACATACCCAAGTAAACTATGGCATATGAACATGTTTATTAGGGTATGGCACACACTCGAACTGTCTTTTTTTCTGGTCTTTTTTTTATATTTGGCACAGTCTCATCCATGGGGAAACTTGAAGAATTCACACAAATATCTTTAAAATACTTTTTTTTTTAAACTGTTCCACAAATATCACTGGACACACTCAGTTAGTAAAGCATCATATTGACTCAACACTACATACATCATTGTTTCTAACTCTAGACTCTACAACTTAAGAAGCTTGTTTTACCACCAGCTTCATTACCAGAGCTGGACTCCAAGTTTAGTACTCACAAACAAAAAAAAGGCGAACGACAAGAAGAGAAGCTTGTTTTGACAGTATTCTACTGAAACAACTATTGTTGGATCAAGTTGTGTGTGTGTGTGTAAGGGAATGTTAAGTATTGTGTGCACAAATAGATGTGTAAATCTGAAACTGATGTGCATTTTCTAGGTTTGCATGAACATGTGTGTTAGTGTCTGTATATGGCTAACATAACACAGGTGCTTGCATGAATATAAACAGTACTGTTCTGAGCTGTTTGTTTGTGTGTGTAGGTGTGTGTGTGTGCACAGGTATGTGTGTGCGTGTGCTGGTGTGTTTGTGTATACATTTGTAAACGGAGCAACATTCTATCTCATGATTTATGTGTTTCGCTATGTTTGTGCATTCGTTATGCTCTGCGCGTCTCTGCATTCTTAACTAGCAAGCTGTTTGTATGGAAGGACTGAGACCCCCTTATTAGGTTGTTTTATATGTCAAAATATACTCTGATGTGAGGGTTATGATTGTACGACTCTCTCTCTCTCTCTCTCTCTCTCTCTCTCTCTCTCTCTCTCTCTCTCTCTCTCTCTCTCTCTCTCTCTCTCTCTCTCTCTCTCTCTCTCTCTCTCGCTCTTTCCCTCTTTGAAAAAAATATCTTTTACTTTTTTCAACACACAGTGTTGCTGGTCTGCTTCCTCTGCACTTCCTCCGCTATAAATTTATCATGTTAAAATCTTAACATCTTTTTGAGTCAAATACAGTGGTACCCGTAATGTGAGGCCCCTCTGATGAGAGGACACCTCCAATAAAGGGACACTGTGTTGTCCCTAAGCCTATTAACTGAACGAAAGAATCGTTCTCATGAAAGGCCACCTGCAGTAATTTTAAGGACACTTTTGGCTGGTCTTACGGGTGGATCGTCTCATCACAGGTACCACTCTATGAGGCGGATGATCATAGTAGAGGATCTTCACATTTTAAATTTTAGTCATGTGGTTTTTTTTAAAGTTGAAACTGTTTTGTTAATTTGTTTGTTCACATATTTTTTGTTAGCTGTTGCCCCATGCCTTTTTAATTTGTTACAGTTTGACAATTGTGACCATGCACATTTCATGTGTGTACATTTTTTTCTTCATAACTCTTCGCCAATTGTTTTGTACAGTTTAATTTGTAAGTATGCATGGGTATGTATATAGTGCAAAAGTTGATTGTTTATCACAACTGACGATGACTGCTTTTCTTAATTTCAGTTGTTATAATTAACCTGCTATTTTGTATGAAATGTACCTGCAGTGTGTACATTTTCTGTGACCATGCAGAACTTTTTATGTGCTTTACTATCATGTAACAGATGTCAACAATACAGTACCTGTTTCCATACCACTTGTGTTATTTGTGTTTTCTTGGAGAAGTGTGTGTGAGTGATTTCTTTGCCTTAAGTGCTGTTCACATGGCAGACTTGGAAACAACTTGTGATCAACTTTCAAGCGATTTTAGTCGGCAGCAAGTCAAATAAATCAAAATTGCTGCCCATGTGAACACAAACTCGCAAACTAGTTTTAAGCAGTAATGCACGCCAGACTTAGCCTTTCGGGATTGTCCGGTCGTCCTCGTTGTTTTTCAGTGAAGGGAAAGCTTGAGCCACAGACATGTATACGTCTATATATAACTCAGTGGCTAGAGCTAACCAATCAGTAAGCGCGATAAGAAAAGTCTGGGGTGAGTCGCTGGCGAATCTGGCAGTGCTCAACTGGGTTTTGGAGTCTGGCGCAAGTGGCTGGGGCTGTTCACATGGCAGACTCTTTACCGATTCGGCCTCAACGACTCGGGAGCGATTTTCAAACGACTAAAGTTGATCACAAGTTGATTGCAAGTCTGCCATGTGAACAGCACTTTATTGATACACTTCCCTTGCATATTCAGAGACAGCCCGGCCACACTAAGCCCTAACAATCACACCCAAAAAGCAATGTACATGACAGCATGATTACCAGCAGCAATCACCTTTTGGCATGGGACACTGCTATTAATAATATGAGAGTTTTTCCTTTGCGATAAGTCATTAAATGTCTTCTGTTGTTTTCTTATTCTTTCTGTTGTGTTATGCGAGAACACACTTGCGCAGTGGAAGGGGCGTAACCGATGAGAAACTAAACTACTTGACAACGGTAGTTACTTCCCTTAGATGGTAGAACTGCATTCACACATGACATCAACAAGGGTTTTCATAGATCTATCCGCTGAATGACTGGATCACGTACTTGGTTTCCGGACATGTACATGTTTCTTGATTGACATGCAGTTAACTCATTGCATCAGTTGTAACTGTGGGTGTGAAGTGCTCTGAATTTCTAACGGTACGAGTAGCAAGTTCAACGCTCCATGCAGTGATATTTATGTACAGTCGATGCTGAGTTGTTTTTTCTGCAGATCCAGCCACGAACAGACCAATACTTCGGCGCACACACTACAGATATATTGATTCGTTTACTCGTTCGTCGTAGCGGAGTTAATTATTTATCCCAGTGTCTGTGGTCAGTTTACTGTGAGGTATCGTACGTGGTAACTGTCGTGGCAGGAACCCCACGTACCCTCACAAAGACAGAAGGGGCCAAATTAATTTAGTGGGTGTATTTCATATCATATCAATTATCATACATCATGTCATATCATATCATAGATATACGGCCTGTGGGTTGGCTTAAGTATTTGCCTGCTCTAAGATTTTTTTCTGTAATTGTTTTGTTTTCTCTTTTCTTTCTATGTTTTTGTTTGTGTTTAGCTTTCATTTATGCTTTCTTTTAGAATAAAAGGTTCAAGTCCACCTCGAACATGAATTAATTTTGTTTCCACTGCTTGTCTAGAGAATTTGTGAATATATATTGAGTAAGTGCACTTCCTGAATGTATGTGTTTTTCTTGTACACAGGGAATGCACTACTGTACTTCTGTTCAGCAGTCACTCGATCATTGATTATAATTCATCACAATAAATATTAATTTAGTTCACCCTCCAATATATGTCATCGCCAGACACTAGTGTACACTCTTGAAGCACAAATTAAGCTTCTTTTCATAAGTTTCAACCTTCTGTGTTGGTTGTTGACAAATTGGCTTCATAGTTATAAATTAAGGCCCACTCAATTCGTCTCGTGGAAAAAAATCACCCGACTGTCTCAGATTTGGTCAGGATTTTACATGGAATAAGACCATCCCTCCACTTGGTCACATACCAAAAATGAACAGCCTGGGTGCTCTCTCTGCATAAAGTGGTAATTGTTTTTAAAGAATAATTATGTAAAACTGAAAGGCACTGTGCCATTTTCAGATAATATTCATCAATAAATTCCAAGTCACCACCGCAAGTGGGCCTTAACTTGCTTAAGATTACAATCCTTGAACTTGTGGAAGGCCAATTACATGCCTAAAAATGATTGTGATTATGTGTCTGAGTGTTATTGTTGTGCAGAGGTTGAATCCAGTGTTAACCGAGTGATATTTTAGATGTTTTGCTCCCATGTGTGTGCGTCTCTGTCTGTCTGTCTGTCAGACTGTCTGTCTGTGAGCTTGTTTTTCAGTGAGTCTGTAAATATAAATGTATACATGTTATTTTGAATATATATTATCTATATATATATACAACTTGTGAGTTGTGTCTGTGTGTGTGTGTGTGTGTGTGTCCGCAATGCACGCCCAAGGTTCTCGATGGATCTTTTTCAAATGTGGTGGCCATATTCAGCTACACCCCGGACACAACCTGCTCGATGAGATATTTCAACACGTGCTCTCAGCGCGCAGCGCTGAACCGATTTTGGTTTTTCTCTGGATCCATTCCCAGTAACTCTTCCTTATCTTCTCCAGTGTTTTCAGCGTTTATCTCCCTTCCTTCGTGTGGCATCAATCCATATTCCCGTTACTACGTTACTATTTTTAGAATGTCACTGCACTGTCCAGAACACTTTCCTTGCACCCGTAAGTTGTCCTTACTGTAAAAGTGAAAAGGTCGAATCAATTTATAGCCATGCGAAAAATACACTGTCATCTATCTCTATATATTTATAGATATATAGATATACATATATATATATATATATATACGGCTTCTGTGTGTGTGTGTGTGTGTGTGTGTGTGTGTGTGTGTGTGTGTGTGTGTGTGGGCAACACCTGTGGATTGTAGAGTTCTGTTTGTGATGTGGTCTGGCGGCTTTGGTGTGTCTGTATGTTCAGGCCTTCCTTTGAGAAGCCATAACAGTTATTCTCAATCCCGTTTGAGTGGACTTCGCCTTCAAAGGTGATTGTGGTGTTTCGGCACTCGGTTACATTTGGCGTCGTCGACAGCGATGGGACTCTACATGAAATGTTCAGGCCACTGAATCATTTTTGTGCTGTTCCCATTCCACCTGGGAGGGACCTAAGCTTGGCGGGTCCATGGTTCGGAACTTTGGGGACAAAGTTCATTCAAAGGGGTTCGAGTATGACAGGGAGACTACCATCGCCCTTCACAGCAGACCCTACAGAGTTGTTCGCCTTAGAAGTTGTGGGCTTTCCTTGCATGTACCCGTAAGTTGTCCTCACTGTAAAAGTGCAAAGGTCGAATCTATTTATCGAAAAATCCACTGTCATCTATCTCTATATATTTATATATATAGATAGATATATACGGCTTCTGTGTGTGTGTGTGTGTGTGTGTGTGGAGGCAACACCTGTGGATTGTAGAGTTCTGTTTGTGATGGGGTCTGGCGGCTTTTGTCTGTCTGTATGTTCTGGCATTTGAGAAGCCATAACAGATAATATAGGGCTTAGAAATAAGCTCTAAAATTCTCAATCCCGTTTGACAGGACTTCCGCCTTCAAAGGTGATTGTGGTGAACCGCCATGCTGTCTGTCTCTGTCTCGCGATTCACCCCGGCGAAGCCGGGTATTCCTCTAGTGTATATATATATATATATATATATATATAGAGAGAGAGAGAGAGAGAGAGAGAGAGAGAGAGAGAGAGAGAGAGAGAGAGAGTTTTAAACTTACTTGAAGGTACTATTTTGACTTTGCTGCAGAACTGCATGTTGCTCCTGTAGAGAGAAGTGCTTGTGATCACCTTTGGACCAGAAAAGCTGCCCAGTTCATCATCATAAACATCTTGCTCAACAAAGTAAGCAGTTTGATTTGAGTGTGTAACAATTTATATTCTTCACTGGCAATTTAACTTTGTATCATGTTGAACAGTTTTTAAATACACCTCCCTTCCTATGCAGCAATCATGTGTACCAGCATACAGGTCTATCAAGGTTTTTACTTGAGCTAGGTAGGAGCATCCTCCAGTTTTGACATGCGACATTATTAAAACGCAACAGCCTGGCTGTGTTTTGTGCCTTTGTCAGGCTAGTGGGAATTATCCAGTATGTCTATCTGTAATAAGCCGGCCGCTCAATTGGTTTCCTTAAGGGTTAAAAAGAGCAAAGTTAGGATCGAAAAGACTCTGAGCGTAGCACAGCGACAGCCCTCCCTCCCTACCCCCTACTCAAAGTTAGTCAGGAGCGTTCCGAGATTTACAAGGGAGGTAAATTAATTCCCAAATATGGCAGCTAAGGTGGCTTTGTGCATCAACTCATGCACCTTTTGTGATCATTCTTTTGTTTCTCAAGGCATAGACCGATTTTTGTTGTGGTGTACATTATCGCTTGAAAGAGAACAATTGCGCATTTAACTTTTTACTGTATGGTCATATATACGTGTAGTCTGGGTAGTGTATTGAGGAGATTTAGATTGAAATATTAAGTGTCTGTAAACATGTCATTACATATATGTTTGTGGATGTACAAAATTAAAAATCACACAGTGCATCATCCTTAGTTTCGCTGATGGGGTCTATGTCGACCAAAAGAGTGGGATGCCCTGTAGGTGGAGTTCCTGTAGGGGGGATTCCTTGTATACAGGGAATACCACAGGGTCTAGTTCCTGTAGTGTTTCGCTGATATCGCTGAAAGTCACGTGATGCTTGGCAACATCAGTAGAATTTGATGTTTTTCGATCCTTTTTGATAATTCTTAGAAATTTGAGTATGGTTTGCAAGTTTTATTGAAAAACTCCAACCTGTGGGGTTCCCTGTAAACAGGCAATCCCCCTACAGGAACTCCTCCTACAGGGAATCCCACTCTTTTGGTCGACATAGACCCCATCAGCCTTTGTTTCTCAGTTGTAAATATTGTGCTGGTTTTTGTGTGTTTGAAGTCCAACTCATTACCAGGTGTCTTGCAAATTGCTGCAAGTTTGGAGAAAATAATTGCAGCTGTCATATACAGTGGAACCCCCTTTAAGACTCCCTCCTTTTTAAGACCCTGTTTTTTCAGACTTTTTGTTCTTAATCTCTATAAATTTACCCCCATTTTAAGACTCCCTCCTTTTTAAGACCTGATTTTCTCAGATTTGTGGGGGTCTGAAAAGGGGAGTTCCACTGTACATAGCACTATCTACTTTTTTGCCAGTATATTTTGTTTCCCACATCATTGTGGGTGGTACGTTAGAACCCCTCCCCCCCCCCCCCCCCCCCCCCCCCCTATAACAGTATAAGACCTCCAGAAATATGAGAAAATCAGGGGAAAAAGGGAGAGAGTCTTACAATCAGGGGTGGGACTTTTCCGCGAATCTGCGGATTTCCGCGGACACAACTTACGAATTCCGCTGGAGTTATCTATTTTTTCGTGTCCCATTTCATCACAGTATCTATAACTTGTTGACTCAGTGAATGATATGGAGAGAAGTGAAGATGGAACAGAACACTGGAGGCTTGAGAGTTAAATTGTGCTGACTAAAAACTCCTGATAACTAATAGTCATTTTGAGCTTCAATGCATTGAATCATACTATTGCCAGTATTAGATTATGGATACATGGTTCATTATGTAAGTATGCACTATTACAATGTTACCATTGTTGTGTGAAAGGTGGTTTTTTTGTGTGTGTGTGTTTTTTTGTGTGTTGTTTTTTTTTTTGGGGGGGGGGGATCGAATGTCTTTTTAACCTGATCCAAACGAGTTGAATTTTAGTCTCAGAATGCACCAGATTGCACAGATTTTAATGTAACATTTAAACAAATTTTGGGGGAACCCCCGTAGAAAAAAGGGATTTCCTCTTTTTTCTTCACCAGAGAGTCCCACCCCTGTACAATGGAAGCAAATTTACAGAGGTTATGAATAGAAGATCTGAAAATTCAAGGTCTGAAAGGGGGGGGGGGGGGGTTCTACGCCTGTATCACTTGCCAATTTTACTTTGATATCTATGTCCATAACAGTCGATTATAATTATGTGCATGTTTCACAGTGATACAAGATGCATTGGAGAGGCAGAGGTAAAAGAATCTTGGGCACGTAACCCTTAAGAACTGTAACCGTAGTTGCATGATAACAGAGGCTTTTCTTGAACAAGACGATTGCTGCATTTATTGTTCTAGTGTGTTTATTTTTCCTTCCTTACCTTTCACTACCCTTTTTAGGCTATTCTGTTTGGGATTTTCCATCACGGGGCCCTAACGTTTATGTGTGTGGCTTTGCCTTTTTTGCAAAGGGACAGTGCGGGGGTCACTTGGGTCACAGCATTGCTGAAGCAACAATTTGTCTTGTTGTCGCAGATTACGATATAAACAGTCAAAAGCTTTACACAACTTTCTCACTGATGCCTTCACATACCTTTCATGTTGCCAGCCAAACAAAACTGTATGCGGTTTGCAAGTTCACATCTCCCACCAAAATGTAATTAACATTTCTCGTGAACACGTTCTGCGGCTCAACGCTGTGTGCGGTATGTCAAAATGGGCCCGCCACATACCATCTTTTACCATTTTCTTACGTAATCACACACAATGTCTTGACATAAAGTACCCAAAAGAAAAAGAATTCGATCTACCTCTCGCCGAGACTAATAGACTTCCATGTAGGCTTTTGATGTAATTAGTTCACGTACGGGACTTGATGTGTACCTGGTCAAAGGCGACTGACATTCCTGCCTGGAGGCAGTCCAAAATTAATACGTAACTAATTTGCAGTTTTTGATTCCTTGCATGAAAGAACGTCAATGAAACTTGACATGAATGAAAGCCCTAGGCGCTCCATGCACCTGAACTTGACAGGTCCAGTAACTTTAAAAAATGTTTTTATTCATCTTCTTTTTCTTTGTTGTTGTTGTCGTTTTGTTTCTTCTTTCTTTTTTAATTCATACATGTATGAACATTCCCATGCTTATATATTTGCTAATTTTGTTAATTCTTTTCTTTCCCACAATAATGATGGGTTTTTTTCCTTCTCTAAATGGCCCTGAGTCGAGTCTCTCTTTCCTTTTTCTTTGAGTTTGACACTGAGTGGGGAGAAAATGATTAAGGTTTGGGGCATAAGTGCATCCTTGCTTCCCTAGTTTTGAGTTGCATACTGAGGTTTACCTAACTGCTCGTTAGAATAAGATTGCATGATACTGAGTGTTGTATTAGTCAAGTGTGTTTGTTGTATGTGACAATTTGTATTTTGCCTGAAGTTGTGTCCCCTTCTTAGCTCGTGAACCAAGTCAGAGTGAGAGTGTGTGTCTCTGTGTGTCTCTGTGTGTGCATGTGTCTAAGTGTGTTTTGTGTATGCGTGCATGCATGCGCCTGTGAGAGCCTGTGACAGTGTCTAGCGGGTGTGTGTCTGAAGGCTCTACCTGTACCATCTTTAATTACATAAGCTTGCACCAATTCTATAAGGATAATCCTTAATAGTGTTGAATTTTGGAGTCCTTGCTCTTGATATATATATAGGGTTATTGCCACTATGGCTACATTGCTCTCTTTATCTTGTTCAACATTTATTTTATCTATATACCTTTTCATTTGATTGAATATAGCTTGTTTGTTTAATTGTCTGTTTGATTGTTTATATGTTTTTTGCCTGTTTATGCATGTGTGTTTGTTATTGTTTGTTTGTTTTTCCTTTGTTTTTGTTTGTTTGTTCATTTTTTCTTTTCTTGTTTATTGTGGTCTCTAACTTTTTCCACATTTTCTGATTGCATTTAGCTTCTTTTTTTTATTATTATTATTTCTTTGGGGGGGGGGGGGGCAGTATGACAGACAGTAAAAAAACCAAAAACACAGGTACTTCTGAGCGCACACACATGCATCTCTCTCTCTCTCTCTCTCTCTCTCTCTCTCTCTCTCTATCTATCTCTCTCTCTCTGAAATGTTAAACAAAGCACAGTGAAAATAGACAATTTTAGAACCTTTATGAATGTTCTATGATCTTAGTTATGTATAGAAACATATCTGAGAGAAAGTAATCTATTTTGAGTTACCCTTTTCATTTTGACACGGTTATACGAAAGCACACTCAAAATATTTTCTTATAATTATCCCAGCTGCTCAAATAGAAGAAAGCAATGTCCCCTCGACTTTCTTATAAGCAGATCCGACTGTAAAAGAAGAACGTCTAATATCGTGAAGGTTGTATTTTCATGTGGTAGAAATACAATGTACACACAAAAATGGCCACATGAAGGTGATGCCCAAATGGTGAGTACAGTAGACCTGCAGCTTTGCCTCTTTGAGATCAGATAGAACACTGTTGGGTAAACAGCCTTGCTGTTCAGGAATATATTAAACAATAAATTATACGTTTTTGGCAGACAGGAGGATAAGGTTTATAGCATGAAGAATTTACCAGGACAAAAAAACAAGAAAAAAAGCTCCCAACCCCACACCCCTTACCGTTTCCTCTGACCTTGAAGTCTCACAGAGGTAAGTTTATTTTGGTATCGTCTTGCATGCCAACAGTTTCCTGACTTTACTGTGTTTAAACTATTTGTAGATCTATATTTTCATGGTGGACTGGGTTTGTTACCATGTAAAAAAAAATATCACTGTGACTGAATCCGCGTCTGTAATCTAAATTCTTCCAGTGTTTCAACTGAAACTGAAACCCGTCTGCTGCGGCACAAGCGCCTGGGATCGGCCCAAGCAGTGCGCCAGTCTCATCACGCTGCTGCTCGGCTGCTGCATGCTTGTCTTTCTCCACGTCCTTATCAGTAGTGAGTTTGAGGACGAGGCAGCCTACTTTTCCTCCCTGTCCCTCCCGGAGGAGGATTCCAAACTGCCGCAGATGGGAATCGTTCTCATGGAGAACTTGCCTGTCACTGGGACACCGAGGATGCCCAAGCGTATTCATCAGACTTGGAAGTCTGATGAGATTCCCCACAGTCTGACGGAATGGGTGAAGTAAGTGGTTTAATTCTGTCCTCTTTTTTTTTTCGGTGAAGGATTAATATTATGGAAGAGTGAAACTTCCGTTTTAATGTCCGAACAAATCTGAGTAAGTTAGATGGAAGCAGGTATAATGTAGGCAAATTTAGTGACGTAATGAAGAGAAGGTCCTAAGTAAACAAAGTCTGAAAACAGGAGTCTTATAATGGAGGGTCTTAAGACAGGTTTTACTGTTTTCGGTTCTAAAACGATAAATAATTGTTTGGTCAAAGATCACCACTAAACATGCACGCCAGAGGATTTGCATCCATTCTTTTTGTCTTTTTTTTTAAACCCATCTGTCTTTCTTTCCATCTTATTTTCTTCCTTTCTTTCTTTTCTGTCCTTGTATAGACACCTCTTCCGGCAATGCTTCAACCCCTAGCCTGTTCAGTATCTGCCACATTGAGGAGAGGGGTCACTTGCCATCGTAGCGCGCTGTGGGCCGGCTGGGGGCGGGTTGCTGTTTCATGTGCCTGTTTCTTTGTTTATTTCCGTGTTTGAAATCGGCGTGCGGGTCTGTTTTTCCCTTGTACGTGCGCGCGATAGCTGTCGCGGTGTATGAGTGCGACTACACGTGCCTTGGCGTGTGTGTGCGAGTGTGCGAGGGCTGTATTTTGTATATTGATTATTTGATAGATGTATAAATGTGTCTCCAGGAATATGTTTTGTTTTAATCTTGTGTCGATACTATTTAGTTCTGCCTCGTTATTAGCCATTGAGTATAACTGTTTTATCATCATTGCTTTGTTGTTGTTCTCTGGCCATTTACGTTGAATGACTTGTTACACATCGACATTGATAGTTTTATTCTTCTTCTTCTTCGTCGTTCGCTAGATAGTTTTATTATAAGAACCTTTTCTAATTCCTATTAACTCGATGTTCTTTAACTATATTTATACATAAATGCATATTAAATTACATATTCCTACTCCGAATCACATGTAGCAGTTTACTCAGTCTAAAGTGCTAGGTCTGAAAAGGCTACCCGTCTAAGGGGAGCAACCCCAACTAAAAAAGTGTAAACGTAGCCATGGTAATGACGACGCACCCAGGGAGTTACCTCCCCTCATGCGTACCGCGTCACTACTGCTACTGACCACGTGACCCCTATCATTCGACACTTCAGCTTTCTTGAGAGCAGGTCGTGGATTTTTTGGCTCTAGTGGAAGTTCGCTGTTTGGTGTTTGCTTAGACACCCACCGGCACCCACACACCCGTCTCTTCACCCGCTGCACTGGTAGTTGGTGAGCTCGTTCCTTTTACTAGTTTGAACGTATTTTTCAGTAGCTACTAGAAAATTTTCGGCCACGTGTGGTCACGTATTTTTTGGTAGCCATTTTGGAATTTGGTCGCCATTTTGTTCGTCAGCATGTCTGACGGGGATAAAAAGCGCGGCAAGGCTGATGTGAAGGGAAAAATTAAACCTAAGTCTTCCTCTTCTGTCCCTAAGCCTATTTTGGTTGTTGTTTCCGACGCGGCTAACAATACTGTGTTGACGGTTCCGATTTCTGCCCCAAATGACCAGTCGGTTGCTGGGCAGTCTAATCAACCTACATGTACCGTTACTTCTCGCTCGCCTTCTCTGCCGCTTGCATATTCGGCGTCTCTGGTTTCCTCGTTGCTTTCTTCGCTGGTGCCCGAGCTTCGCACGTTGGTGAGAGAAGAGATGGTGCGTTCTAAGCCTTCGACTTCCGTTGTTCCGTCGTTGGCTTCCTTCCCGCTTCCGGCTGTGACGCTGTCCTTGACGGGGGTTGTTACTTCTGCGTCTTCTACCGCTGTGGTTGGCGACTCAAGTAAGTCGGGCTGGTCCGTAGGTCCTCGTGAGACCGCTGGACGCTCCCTGCTGGGAGACAGCCCTTTTCGGCGGGTTCACGACCCGCAAACCCCTGTTCATTCTCACTTTGGCTTCGCGGAAGACCATCGTGTTCATGAGCAATGGCGGCATTTGGTTCAGGCTTTGCCGCTTCCGGCACTCGCCGGAAGCGTAGGTCCTCCGACGTACTGGGGTCGTTTCCGGAGTTGACCAGCCAGTTCCGTCTGCTGCGCTTCCGGCACTCGCCGGAAGCATAGGTCCCCCGATGTACGCACCCGCTGGGGTCGTTTCCGGGGTCGACCGGACGTGGCCCTCCGGGCATTCGGCCTTCCGGCCGCCGTCCTCAGTGTCTGCGCTTCCGCTTTTCGCGGTCGCGTCTGATACTTTTCCGGCTCAGTCCGGATCTACTGCTCCTTCCGCTTCCGCTTCCTCTCGGGTGGCGGTCGCGGGGGGGCAGCACCAGCCCTTTGGGCAGGTGTTGTCTCAGCCCTGGCCGGGGCAGTCAGCGCTTCCCTCTTCGGTTGCGGCTTCGACTGCGGTTCCGGTTCCGGCGGCTGCGGGCATGCCGTCCTCTTACTCTTACCCTAGTCAGGGCATGAGTTCGGATGGTGTCGGTGTGGACGGGTTTCCGGTTTCCGGTTACGGTGTTCACCGCCCTTCTACCAGCAACGTGGACTTCGGTCCTTCGCAGGATGTTTCGGATTTTCAGTCCGTCGCCAGTGAGGTTGCACGTGTTGGTTATCCGGAGAGACTCAAAGTGGCCCTGGAGGCTGCTGCTGAGGTCACTTCGAGATATTTCGCGGAAGGGGCTTCGGTCGCTTCGGCTGCCGCTTCGGCTGCTCCGTCCACGATGGCTGATTTTCGCTCTGGGAAGGAGGATGACTCATACTTCCGGTTTATGGAGTCTCCGTCCATAGCTTTTCAGCTTTCCCAGGTTTTGGCCAAGCCTTCTCCTTCCGGAAGCGGAATTCCTTCACTTCCGGTTCCACTGCTAGTGCCTCACGGCTCAGTTCCGGAGGTTGCTCAGCAATGGATGGCTTCGCCTTCTCAGGCTTCTGCATTCGCACTGTCTTCCCATAGACGTTTGGTTTTGCAGAAGTCTACCAGGAACTTGTTGGACTCGTTCGCTCTCCCGCGTTCATCTTTGACTGTTCCTCCGGAGATGATGGCCTTGTTGGCCAAGCCTATCAAGAAGGATGATGGCGTGCTCTTGTCTGAGAACACGCTGATCGCTTCTGAAGAGGCAGGGCGTCAGCAGCTGGAGCTTGCCTCCATTGCTGAGACTCTTATTCGGGCTCTTTCTCGGGCCCTCACTGATTCGCTGAATCCTTTCTCTCTCAGCGAGGATCAGGATGCGGATGACGTCTCCACTTTGTTGGCCGCTCTTGCGAGGGTCAATGAAGAACAGATGAGACTTTCCGCCGTGCACTATGCACACTCTGTCATGTGTCGTCGGGATCTCTTTCTGGCACACTCACAGTTCTCGGAGCAGGCAACCAAGGACACTTTGCGTGCCTCACCGGTCTTGGAGGGTTCCCTCTTCGGGCATCTCATTTTTGACGCCCGGAGACAGGAAATTCAGGCGAACAGGGACCAGCAGTTTTCTGACTTCTCCCTGCACAGCCTTAAGCAATCCAAGCAGTCTCAGCCTTCTCAGCCGAAGCAGGCTAAGGTTGCTGGCCCTCCCAAACCGGCAGACAAGGGTCGTGGACGTTCTTCTTCTCGGGGCTCGAGAAGACGACCGTCTTCCGGCAGGGGGAGAGGCGGCTCGGGAAGCAAGCCTCACCCCCAATGAAGTGCTCCCGATCTCCCCCCCACCCCGCCCTCCACTCTGGTGATGGCGGGGGGCCCTTCTCGGGCTCTTTCCCATTGGCTGGTCTCTATACAGAGTCAATGGGTCGTGGGGGTCGTGAGGTCGGGCTTCCGTCTTCTCTGGAAAGATGGCAAGGCTCCTCTGGTCAGGCGTCCGCCGGCGTTCAGGCCTCCCTTCTCTCAGGAAGCCATTTCCGTCCTTCGGTCGGAAATAGACTCCCTGGTGCAGAAGGGCGCAGTGGAGAGGGTCCTCGACCACAGATCCCCCGGGTTTTACGGACGGCTTTTCGCCGTCCCCAAAGCCTCAGGGGCATGGCGTCCTGTCTTGGACCTGTCGTTCCTCAATACCTTTTTGAGGGAGATACGGTTCAAGATGGAGACGCCAGCGTCGGTCAGGGACTCTCTCCGCCCGGGGGATTGGGCGACCTCCATCGACCTGACGGATGCATATTTTCATGTTCTTATGCATCCAGCCGACCGGAAATGGCTTCGTTTCCGGTGGGCAGGTCAGGTTTACCAGTTTCGCGCCCTTCCCTTTGGCCTGTCTCTTGCCCCTTGGGTCTTCACCATGGTCGTGAGACAGGTCTGCGCGCTGGTGAGGTCGCGGGGTGGCCGGCTACGTGCCTACCTAGACGACTGGCTCATCCTGAGTCAGAGTCAGGCGGGGTGCGAGCAGGATACTCAATCGGTTCTTCGGGAGGCCAACATGTTTGGCTTCACGATCAACCGATCAAAGTCGGAGCTCACACCGTGTCAGACATTCACCTACTTGGGAATGTCTTTCGACACGGTGGCTTGGACTGTCCGACCTTCTCAGAAGAGGGTGGACAAGCTCCAGGCGTGCATACGCTCCACTTTGCCTCTCCCGAGGGCTTCCCTGCGGACTTTGGCCTCCATCTTAGGGCAGATGGAGTCCATGGCTCTCCTGGTCCCCTTGGGGAGGGTCCACAAACGTCCTTTTCAGCTGGCGCTGAAGCCGTTCGTGGACTCTCCCACGGTGGATTGGAATGCCCTCATCCCTCTCCAGGGATGGTTCCAATCCGCTACCCATCCGTGGCTGGACACGGAGTGGGTAAGCAGGGGCGTGCCGATAGCCCTTCCTGCCCCAGACTTGGACCTGTTCACGGACGCGTCCTTGGTGGGGTGGGGGGCTCACACAGACCGGCTGACTGCGTCAGGTCTGTGGTCGGCAGATCAGAGGATGCAGCACATCAACTTGCTGGAGCTAGAAGCCGTGGCTCTAGCTCTGGACAAGTTCCGGCCCTCCCTTCAGGCCAAGCATGTTCGTCTGTTTACAGACAACACGACAGTGGCAGCTTACATCAACAAGCAGGGAGGGTCGCGGTCTCCGTCGCTTTCGGCCAGGGCCTGCGAGGTCCTGATTTGGTGTTCAGAGCATCAAATCAGGCTTTCGGCCAGGTACCTGCCCGGAAGCTTGAACACTCTGGCGGACGCGCTCAGCCGCTCCGACAGAGTGCTTCAAACAGAGTGGACCATCACTCACGGAGCGCTGGATCGTCTCTGGTCTCTTGTGCAGAAACCTCAGGTGGACCTTTTTGCCACCAGGTTCTCGAAGAGACTACCAGTGTTCGTCTCACCATTCCCGGATCCCGAGGCGTGGGAGACGAACGCGATGGACATTTCCTGGTCAGGCCTGGAGGCTTACGCGTTCCCGCCATTCCAGTTGCTCACGCGAGTTCTCAGGAAGGCGGAGCAGGAGGGCCCGTCCCTCCTGCTGATCGCTCCTCTTTGGCCGTCTCAGCCGTGGTTCCCGGACCTGCTGAGACTCGCCCAGGGCCCTCCTATTCCTCTCGCTCTCACGCGAGGAGAACTGGTACAGCCTCACACCGGCAGCCTCCACGCAGAGCCTCAGATGCTGAATCTTCACGCGTGGAGGTTGTGCGGTCTTCTCTGAGGCGCAAAGGGGCATCAGATCTGACCATGGACCTGGTAGGACGCTCGCACAGAGCATCTACCTCGTCCGTATATGAGTCACATTGGAGGGCCTGGGTTTCCTGGTGTCACGAGCATCAGCTGGATGCTACGGCGCCCCGCACGATGCACGTGGCGAACCATCTTGCTTTCATGTCCTCGCAGGGAGCTTCAGCTGCCTCGTTGAAAGTAAGAAGATCGGCCATCTCGGCGACCCTACGCCAGTTAGGTCGCTCTATAGATGTTAGTGGCGTGATTGCTGGAGTCATCAAGGGCGCTTCCCTTTCTGACGTCAAGACTCGTACGCCCGTTCCTAAGTGGGATCTCTTATTGGTCATGGAGTTTCTGCGCTCAGCGGATTTTGAACCTCTCAGAGATGCCAGTTTTGCGAATCTTACACGTAAGTCCCTTTTCCTTTTGCTGCTCGCATCGGCACGAAGGGGCAGTGAGATCCACGCTCTTTCCGGTAATTCGGACGACATTTCCTTTGAATCAGATGGGTCCGTTACTTTGCGGTTTCGACCTGAGTTTCTTGCGAAAAACCAGGCTCCCGAGCGAGCTTCTCCTTTGGTCCATGTCAGGCCGTTGTCCACTATTCTGGCTCCGAATGACCCAGACTTAGTAAATTGCCTTGTTAGAGCTCTTCACATCTACCTTGCCCGTTCTCAGTCACTTAGATCCGCAGCTCAAAAGCTCTTGTTTATTTCTCTCAATACGGAGAGACATAAGGATATAACTAAGACGACTCTGGCCCGGTGGGTGTCGGCGCTCATTAAGCATGCTTACGAGTGGAGCCGCCATAACGAAGGAGGGACACAGCCTGTCCTTCCTCTGGAATCAGCTCGGGCTCACGAGACGCGAGCTTGGGCGTCTTCCTTGGCCGTGTTACGATCAAGAAGACTGGAGGAGGTGCTACACACCGCATACTGGCGTTCCGAGGATGTCTTCATGAATTTTTACCTGCGTGACATCTCGGCTCTTCGCCAGGATGGATCTAGAGCTTTGCCTGCCATGGTGGCAGGTGGTCAGCTCTTGACAAGGATTTGAGAGTGAGTTTGAACTTTTTCTTTCCCACCGCCTTGTTGTAGTAATCTGCTACATGTGATTCGGAGTAGGAATATGTAATTTAATCGAAAATTTTATTGTAAATTTTCATTTAATAAATATACCTACCCGAATCACATATCGTAGTCCCTCCCACCTACCCCGCTTATGATTTGGAGATGTTATTCTTCGAGTCGAATGATAGGGGTCACGTGGTCAGTAGCAGTAGTGACGCGGTACGCATGAGGGGAGGTAACTCCCTGGGTGCGTCGTCATTACCATGGCTACGTTTACACTTTTTTAGTTGGGGTTGCTCCCCTTAGACGGGTAGCCTTTTCAGACCTAGCACTTTAGACTGAGTAAACTGCTACATGTGATTCGGGTAGGTATATTTATTAAATGAAAATTTACAATAAAATTTTCGATTGTAAAGCAGTATGCATTGTTAGAGGATCTTCTAGTAGCAGTGTTCAAATGTCGAAGCTGCTTTTCCCAGTTTTACCTAAGAGACCGACTGTATATTGTGTTATTGCATTTGTCAGACTTGATTGTACCAAGTCCCTACACATGTTGTAATGCGCTTAGAGCCAAATATTTTTGTTTTTTGTAAGGGATAGGCGCAATATAAATACACTTTATTATTATTATTATTATTATTATTATATTCTGTTGCAATTGCCGCTTCAAAAATGATAAAATAAAATTAGATGAACAGTTGCCAAGCACTGAAAACTTGTGCTGTGAAAGCTACAAATTATGTTTTTTTTGTTTTTTATCATACCTTGAAATTGATGTAGGTGATGTTAAATATTCTGTGATTTTTGTACAGTTGAACCTGTCTATAACGAACACCCAGAGGACCAACGAAAAGATTTTGTTATAAGATGGTCACTGTGAAAAGGTGAATTGTCTTGAAAAAAAAGTCATCTGGGATCCTGAGTGGTCGCAGTGGACAAGTGGGCGTTTTCGAAAGGTGGTCGCAAGGCTAGGTTCCACTGTATATGCTTTTTACATCTTTAGTGGACGCATTTTCCTGTTTATCTTGTAAGTTCATTTGAGGGCAACTGCATACTTCCTAAAATTATACAGATAAGGGGGGGGGGGGGGGGGGGAGGGATTCTTAAATTGGAGCGTCATAAAAGGGCAGTTGAACTGTATGAAGCGGAAGGTCGTGGGTTCGAATCCTGGCCGCGCGTGGTGGGTTAAGGTGGAGATTTTTCTGATCTCCCAGGTCAACTTATGTGCAGACCTGCTAGTGCCTTATCCCCCTTCGTGTGTACACGCAAGCACAAGACCAAGTGCACACGGAGAATAACCTGTAATCCATGTCAGAGTTCGGTGGGTTATAGAAACACGAAAATACCCAGCATGCTTCCTTCGAAAGTGGCGTATGGCTGCCTAAATGGCGGGGTAAAAACGGTCATACACGTAAAAATACACTCGTGCAAAAACACAAGCGTACGTGGGAGTTTCAGCCCACGAACGCAGAAGAAGAAGAAGTGTATGAAAAGAACACTCAGTGTTGTTGTGATGCTGGTTTCAGATCATGGACAAAGAACCACCCTGACTGGGAGTACTGGCTGTGGACGGACAAGAGCGCCCGACATCTCATTTCCGATAGGCACCCCTCCTTCTTGCAGACCTACGACAACTACCCGCACAACATTCAGCGAGCCGATGCACTGCGCTACATCGTGCTGTATGAATTTGGTGGCGTTTATGCTGACTTGGACATGGAAAGTCTCCGCCCTCTCGATCGTCTAGCATGGAAGTACTCTTGCTTCCTTGGTCAAGAACCCTACGCTCATCCTATCTTAGACACCAACACACACACGCTTGTCATCAATGCTATCATGGCGTGTCAGCCAGGTCATCCGTTCATGAAAATGGTGGTCGATTCTTTGCCAGACTTTGCTCACATGTGGTCGTTATTTGACGCTACGGGACCACATTTTTTGTCATACGTGTACAAGAAATAT
The DNA here is from genome assembly GCF_037325665.1 of Littorina saxatilis. Taxonomy (NCBI): domain Eukaryota; kingdom Metazoa; phylum Mollusca; class Gastropoda; order Littorinimorpha; family Littorinidae; genus Littorina; species Littorina saxatilis. The sequence continues at coordinate 80,371,647 of NC_090245.1, forward strand.
ATGCGAGAAAATCAGCAGCTGTCTCCTACGCACGAAGACTGGGTCTACTTGACTCCAGCGGAGTATTTCTATCCCAACCGAGACCCAGACAAGTTCAGCTATTTTTATAGGCAGTGCAAAAACTACGAACAACTTAATCCTTTGCAGCGCGCAGCCTGCCATAACCTCAAAAAGACGCCTCTTGAAGAGAAACGGATGGCGCTAGCTTTTACAAACCATCACTGGGTACATACTTATCTTTTCTCTGTGAAGGTGTCTTTGAGACAACCTGTCCCAATGCGTGAAATTGTTCCTGAAATGAAGTTGTATCCAGAGGATGCACCTGTTAAATGAGATTGGCAGCGTGTGAATGATTATCAAGTGGTTGAAATGACTATTTATATTTATTGGCTTGATTGTAATGTTTGTTCTTTGCTTGGTATGTTAAAGTGAATATGTGCAATAATTTTTGTTTGTATTCACGACTTGCAGCAAGGTTTGGGACTTAGTGCATGGTGGCCGCCATTATTAGTCTAGACTTTCCCCTTTAATTGTTTGGGGACAACAAACTCCCGATGTTTTTTGAAAAGAAATAAGAAAACCGTGTCAAATGTACCGTTGCGTAATGTTTTTAAACAAGGGGATGTAATCGCTTCACGTTTTTTCCACAGCTGAAAGTGATTGTGAATCTCTCGCTGTCTCTGCGCTGAAAAAAAATCGGAAAGGGTAAAATACGTTTCCCACATGGTGTAGTATGTGAGAATTTTGTGAGAGAACGTTTTACTGAGGATTTACTTTTGCAAAGTGAGTAGCTGTCGCAAGGTTACAGTGAACAGGGCTTGTGTGCACTGATCACTCACACATCAGCCATGCGAAGCAATCCATGTTGTAGTAAAGTTTCCACGTGTCTTGTACACGTGTTGTTAACCGGAAGTGCATTTTCCCCCAACATTAATCCTTCACCTTGGGTCTGTTAATTATGCTGGGTCACGGGGTCCTGCAAGTCATGAATTATTCTTGTTGCATTGTTTTTTTAATTTAAAAAAAAGCTGACAAAATATTTTTATTTTTCTGGGTGTGAATGCTTTGATCTCTGTCCGTCCGATGCATCTCCTTTCCTGTCTGTCTGTTTTATCTATTTGCCTATCTGTATGTCTTTATTAGAAGTCATGATACACGCAATGTACAAGGTACAAAGTAAAACGAACAGAGCACGATTTAGTCACCATGCAAACAAGCGTACAGAATCAATAGGCATATGTTCACGTACCCACAGACCTACAACTAATTAATCTGATCTTGAACAAATGCAGCTGGGCTCTGGTTTTATAACATTTAATTGATTCTTGGTACATGTATTGTTTTTCAAGACGTGCCTATTATCTTGCGTTTAGACATTCTACCAGAGCCATGCAGTGCTATCCCCTGCGAGTTTTAAACAAAACAAAAAGAAACATTTTTGGTTAAAGGAGTAATTAGCAGTTTGATGTAGGTAGCTAAATTCACATTTTCATTGATACTAGTCTATTTGACACAGCGAAGTATGGGTGTTGTGACTGATGCATTTGCTATTTTGAGCTCAGCTGCTATTGTGTTTTTTGGATCCGTGGCTATGCACATCTGCATGACTGCGCGTACATGCGTACCGTCTCTGGTGGGGAGGAGGGGGGGGGGGGGGGGGCGGTTAACCTGGAAAGTCCTAATGAAGGAAGACCAAAGAAGGCCTTTTGTTTCGGTGAACAAGAAAACCATTTTTAGTGTTTAGTGATTTTAAATAACAGTGTCCATGGCCTTAGAAACAAGACCAAAATAAATAATTAATCATTGGTGACGCTCTTTGTGTTTTATATCTATTGAACTGAAATAATTAGAGAAGCAAATGAGATCAGATGTGAAAGAAACGGAAAGAGGAAACAAAAGTCTTGGTGTTACAAAGTTCAACAATTACTGCCTTTGTACCATGACTTGGTCAATGAAGCAGGATCGTAGATACAAAGTCCTTCATGCATGTCCGTAGTGCATGCACACACACACACACACACACACACTCTCTCTCTCTCTTTCTCTCTCTCACACAAATACACACACACGCGCGCGTTCGCACACACTCATACACGTACACTAGTAAGCACACACAGACATGCCTCAACTGAATTGAAGTACCATGGATTGGTTAATATAGAGAACCACTGAGGCCAAGACCTTTGTGTGTACACTCACGCACACACTCACACACACACACACACACAGATCTACCCCCCCCCCTCCCGCCCTAAGGTTACATAAGGAAGAAAACTTCTCCAACAGGGCTTCTTCAGTGCTATATCTTTAGGCTATAATTAACATACCTGTCCGTTTTCACAGTGTTATTTGTGCATTTAACTACCACGATTTTGAGTATCCTCAGTGAGAGAAATGCTGTATCAATAATTATCTTTCGAATGAAAATGTTAACACAGAAATGCTACAACTTCTGATAAACCTGTCTTTCTTGCAGCATGAACTGTGCCGGTACAAAACTATCGAGATTGTCAGTTAATTAGCACAAACATAACTCACACCAATTTAAAACACCAACACATGTCTTCAAAATTGCCTTTATTCGAACAGCTGGCAAGGCTAAATTTGACAGCTTGCTTGACCATTTGGTGGTACAATCAGTTGAAGGTTTGTAAATTACTGTATTGACAAACCAGACGTATATTTGTCAAACAAGAAACAGTCTTGACATTTTTATGTAAAATGATTTACGACTGAAGAGGGCCCCAAAAGGGGGGTATCATCACGATCACGGGAAGGGAAATTTTAGCTTTCACGATCACAGTTACCTTAATTTTTGTCCATGATCACCGCAGTCAATGATGAAAACAAATGACGATCACGATCACGAGACTTGATTTTTTTGTCATCACGGGCAAAGTCCCATCACGATCACAGAAATGGAAATTTCGGCAATCACGGTCACAGAAAGGTCAAAAACGCCTATCACGATCACGATTTTAAACCCTTTGGGGCCCTCACTGAATAAAAAAAAAACACACCAAGAAATGTTAGTTTTTGGAACGTTTAACTGTAGTCAAAACAAAAAAATACGATTTTCCGTAAATGTCAAAGCCCCAGCTGAAGATTGTGCGTGTTTTTGTTAGTCCGAATCGGCACTGAAAAGTAGGTATAAAATACAGCTTTGTCTGATTTTATTTTAAACTTCCAAGCTAAAATGCAATCCCATAGTTCAGACTGAGTCAAAAATTGTTTGACCTAACTTTCAATCAATTAATTCATCAAAAAATGGGCTCGTCACAGTGCCGCCTCAAGAATGACATAACACACGAAATACGCAAGCCAGCTTTAAAAAAAATGCTCTGGGTAGATAATAGAGTTGACCTCCTCGTATGTAAAAGTTGCCAAGGTTTGCCTATTGTGAGTTTTCGTCGATTTTTTAATTGGTCGATTGAGGGGGTACTTTAACTTGAGTGGCGATCACGTGATCCACGTTGTGTCAGATAGTCAAGGTTTAATCAAAGGACACAGGAATAAACGCTTTAAATGGGATGCGAAATTTGTCGCAATAATTAAGCTTACAGACTCTGCAATGGGTCCAGCTAAAACAGCTTTACCAAGACTAAAGTTTTATGTCAAGCGCAGACTCTCTAGTAAATAACCCCCTCACCAAACCTGGGATTCGAACCCATAACCATAGCAACGGACTGGCGGCAAAGTCCACTGAGCTACGTACGTCGGTCCCCGCCCTAGTCTCAGTCTAAATCATGAAACAACGGGTGTCATTCTTTCTTTATTTGGTGTTTAACGTGGTTTTCAACCACGAAGGTTATATCGCGACGGGGAAAGGGGGGGAGATGGGATAGAGCCACTTGTTACTTGTTTCTTGTTCACAAAAGCACTAATCAAAAAATTGCTCCAGGGGCTTGCAACGTAGTACAATATATTACCTTACTGGGAGAATGCAAGTTTCCAGTACAAAGGACTTAACATTTCTTACATACTGCTTGACTAAAATCTTTACAAACATTGACTATATTCTATACAAGAAACACTTAACAAGGGTAAAAGGAGAAACAGAATCCGTTAGTCGCCTCTTACGACATGCTGGGGAGCATCGGGTAAATTCTTCCCCCTAACCCGCGGGGGGTGTCAGAAACAAAGCAAAATAATTCATGTCAAATCGCTGTTGGTTCTCCGTGGATATCATTCCTAAAAGACAAAGTTTTCTTCGTGTAATCGATTTGACTCTCAATCCACAGATCTTGTCAGGCTTTTTCATCCCTCCGCTTGGAAGGGCACACACCAAATACCAACAGCCTGGGTGCTTCATGTGCACAGATTGGTTAATAAATCATTTTCTATACTGACACTGGTGTTAATCTGAAAGAAACAATTCACACAAAACGTTCCACTCTGCACAGCAAGCAGTCAGGATGTTGAGTTTTGTTATGTGTCCAAGTATGGAGAGATGACCTTACCCCACACCCCCCGCGGGTTAGGGGGAAGAATTTACCCGATGCTCCCCAGCATGTCGTAAGAGGCGACTAACGGATTCTGTTTCTATTTTTACACTTGTTAAGTGTTTCTTGTATAGAATAATTATAGTCCATTTTTGTAAAGATTTTAGTTAAGCAGTATGTAAGAAATGTTAAGTCCTTTGTACTGGAAACTTGCATTCTCCCAGTAAGGTCACATATTGTACTATGTTGCAAGCCCCTGGAGCAAATTTTTGATTAGTGCTTTTGTGAACAAGAAACAATTGACAAGTGGCTCTATCCCATCTCCCCCCTTTCCCCGTCGCGATATAACCTTGAATGGTTGAAAACGACGTTAAACACCAAATAAATAAAGAAAGAAACCTTACCCCACGTAAAGCCACGGGCAAATCTGAGATAGTAAACATAACTGCTTTCACGGACTGTACCTTTCAGTTTTTCAACTTTGAACTGTGAAAGATCTACGGCTGTACATGAAATATCATGATTAATTTCGAAGTGTGCACATCTATAGTAGTACCATAGACCTATATTATAGGTCCCTGGTAGTACAGACTCTCCGCTGGAGAGTTTAAAAAACAAACACACACAAAAACAAAGCTTTCCCAAGAAGCACAACTATCGTGCCTCAGTTGTTTTTCTTTTATTACTGTACTATGATTCAGTTGAATTTCGAAAGAAAAATCTTGTTTAACTATCAAGCACAGACTCTCTGGTAGTAGTAGAGTTGGTCTGCTGTCGTGCTCGGGCGCCAGTCACCAGGGGGAACGTCCAATGCGTCTTTGTAGGACGTGGAACAGATGTCTCCGTTGTGTCTGTAGTCAAAGGATCGGCAGTTTACATCGCCGAGGCACGCAGACAGACAAGCGTTGTATGTGTTGGCAGAAGCGCCTCCGTTGTTGTGGCCGAAGATATACCACATGGGATACTCCACTACTTCTTGTAACAGGTTGCCGAGGGAACAGGCTGCAAAATGAGAGAAAAATGAAATAAAATAGGGTCTAACAACAAAGGCACGCAAGAGTTTTAAACACAGACGACAACCAGATTGAGTGATAGCTCTGTGGAACCAATCTCTTGGCACCTGAGAGTTAGAGAGGTACTGAAATTAACAGCGAGCAACTTGCATCCCATCAATTAATAAAATTATAGCGTTTAGAGAAATCAGTGGCACAGAGGAGGTCGTGTCTGCGGGGTCGGCCAGCTATTGTGCGGGGCCGCTATTGTGCGAATCTTTAGGGTTAGGGTTAGGGTTAGGGTTAGATTCGCGCAATAGCGGCCCCGCGCAATAGTGGCCCAGCCCTGTGTCTGCGACGATTGAATACCGAAAAATAAAAGCACGTAGCTATTGATAAAAGATAAAAAAAATACCCAAAACAGCGGGACGTAAGCGCTCTTACTATATATATTGACTATAACAGTATGAGTGAGAGTTTGAGGATGAAACCACTTGCTTATTTCAGTGTTTTTGATTCTCTCAGGTACAAAGAAATTGGTCAGTTCCCCACAATATTCATTTGCTGTTGTAGTCTATATTTAAAATACTTCACTTTCGGAACTGGAATGCCAACATAATGTCGGTCACACTTGTAATTAATTCTATTTGAGTTTGCTTTTCAAAGTGATACAAAGTGAACGGTCAGTTATGAACTTAACTTTCCTCGAACGGTGAGGTCCAGCAGTAGATAGGTTAAGCCTATTTTAACATACTGGAAACTGGTAATCTTCCAGTAGGTATTAATTTAGTTTTACTAAAGCCTGCTGGGACACAAGTAATAGGTTAGTGCATTTGTAAACAGGAATCGCTTGACAAGTGGCCCCCTTCATCCCCCCCTTCCTCGTCCTGATATGGCTCTGCGTAGTCGGCTGGACGTTAAGCAACAAATAAACAAACAAACAAACAAACGGTGAGGTCGTCAGAACGTTCAGTACACAAATACGAACGGAGAGACTCAGAAACCGACGAGTCGATACTGATCCCCATGCTCGAGAACTCACGTGTAATATTCGAAGTCAGAATTTCTCTCTTTTTTTCCCGCCATGAAGTCAGTGAGCCGGGTTAGCTCAGTTGGTAGAGCGTCCGATCGCCAATTCACTAAGTTGGTGGTCACGTGTTCGAATTCCTTACCAGGCAAGAGCTTTTTAAGATTTTTTTAATTTCAACTTTTTACATTCAGTCAAGTTTTGACTAAATGTTTTAACTTAGACTGGGAATCGAGACGAGGGTTGTGTGTGTGTGTGTGTGTGTGTGTGTGTGTGTGTGTGTGTGTGTGTGTGTGTGTGTGTGTGTGTGTGTGTGCCGTGTGTGTGTGTGTGTATGTATGTGTGTGTGTGTGTGTGTGTGTGTGTGCCAGTGTGTGTGTGTGTGCGTGTGTATAGAGCGATTCCGAGAAAACTACTGGACCGATTGTCATAAAAACTTCACATGAGAGTTCCTGGGTACGATATCCCCAGATATTTTTTTCATTTTTTCGATAAATGTCTTTGATGACGTCATATCCGGCTTTTAGTGAAAGTTGAGGCAGCACTGTCACGCCCTCATTTGTTGACCAAATTGATTGACATTCTGATCAAGCAATCTTCGACAAAGTTCGGACTTTGGTATTGCATTTCAGCTTGGAGGCTTAAAAATTAATTAATGAGTTTGGTCATTAACAATCTGAAAATTGTAATTACAATTATATTTTATAAAAACGATCCAAAAACAATTGCATCTTACTATTCATCATTTTCTCATTCCAAAAACATATAAATATGTTATATTCGGATTAAAAACAAGCTCTGAAAATTAAAAATATAAAAATTATGATTAAAATCAAATTTCCGAAATCGATTTAAAAACCATTTCATCTTATTCCTTGTTGGTTCCTGACTCCAAAAACATAATAGATATGTTACGTTTGGATTAAAAACAAGCTCAGAAAGTTAAAAAGAATAGTGTTACAGAAAAGCGTGCTATCCCGCTCAGCGCAACCACTACGGCGCTATACTGGCTTGTCGATTTCACTGCCTTTTACACGAGCGGGGGACTGACGATGCTGTACGGTCTTGGTGAAAAATTGCAGTGCGTACAGTTTCATTCTTTGAGTTCAACAGCGACTTGTTCTTTATTTTCTGAACTCTTACTTCTTGTATTTTATTCATTTTCTTCGTTCCAAAGGTTTTCAGTGGTGTATTGCAGATCGAATTAATTGAAGGGTTGCACAATTATTGAGTACTTCCAATGAACGATTCCCCAGAATTACCCATTCTATATTGTTTAGTAGCATCGGCTTTTGGGAAAAAAAACCCCGATAGGGCGATTGCTATCACAGCGCGTCAACTGCACGTAATGGTCGTTAACCACTTCTAATTTATGGAATTCTGTAGCAACTTAAACTATCTATTGCTGTGCAAATTGCAATCAAACAGCAGGTGTGATTTCGCATAGTGGTGACCTCAAAGTTGTGTGTGTGCGCGTAGTATGTGCGCGTTAGTGCATGCGGCATAGTAGGCCTAACGTGTATGCGCGCGCGTACGTCTGTCTTCTTGTTTGTCTGTACATGAGAGACTACGAGCGTGCGTGCGTGTGTGTGTCAGTCCGCGCACTTACTTGATACGCAAGTCTTTGTGCTCTTGTAGAAATAGTAGCCAGGTGTGCACAGACATTTGCCACTGAAGCACCTTGAGTTTGTCTCCGGGCATTCCGGGTCGGTCGTACAGGCTTTTTGGAGCCACCCTTCTGCACGAACATAAAAACAGCCACACGCACACAGTATATCAAGACATGTTGTACTTTTAGAAAATGTACGCTCACATATCCTCTTCAAAGTGCGTGTGTTGTGCGGGGGGAGGGGGGAGGTATGGGTTGTCAGGGAGAGGTGGTACCTCAAAGGGGGACCTGCGATATGTGTCTTTTTCAGGACCGACTGTCTGCCACTGGTGTGTATACACTACAGAAAGCATGAAGTTGTAGAAGACGCTCCTGGTAATTACTAATGAGACCCACTTTGTTTGTTGGTTGGTTGGTTGGTTAACTGGCTGTATAAATAGTCTACCTTTTGCTAAAAAGCCAACTTTCAAAATCCTTTATTTGATAAAGTGAAGCCGTTTGACTTTAGGTACAGTTGCAAACGTGTTCACGTTTCTCAAATACCTCCCCCCCCCTCCCCTCTGAGTTTCTCTCTCCTCTCTCTCTCTCTCTCTCTCTCTCTCTCTCTCACACACACACACATACACTTACACTAACACATACACACACACACACACACACACACACACACACACACACGGACATGGAGTGGTAAACACGTACGTGTTGTGTTGGTAACAGTGGTGGTGGTAGCAGAAGATGTAGTTGTTGTGGCGACAGTGGATGTAAATACCGGTTGATCTTCAGTCACTGAAAACATAGCAGGTTAAAAAATAAAAAAATAAAGTATACATATAAAGTTTTAAATTTGTTTGTCCCCGTCGGGCTGTGTGTGACAACAGATTCAGTGTTTGGGAAATGGTGAGAATGAAAGTTACCTTCTTTCTTGTGAAGGCGATAATGTATATATATCACCACATACCTGTCCGGGCTTTTACCTGCGATTAGAACATTCTTTCACCTGGACACACAACAACATTCAACAGTCTAACAGCTTTTTTTCTCTTCAGAATGGCAATTTGTTGTTGAATTAAACTCGTGAGTGATATCTATGGGAATTTGCGAAATTAATTCCCCGAAAGACTTCCTCCCTGCACAGCTGTTGATTTTTGTTGATGTGTGCAAGTGAATTGAAACTCTTTCGTTGCACATTGTCGCCTATACGAGAAAGAATGTATTGATCTTTAATTGTTATGTTAATGCATGTGATCGCGAGTAAAAATAAGCACACACAAAATGTGGGTTTGGAGTTAAGTTAGCACTTGCAAAAATGGTCAAAGGACAAATAGCTAGGAAACTAAAAAAAGCTTGTCAGAAAAATATCCATTGGCAGCTTCGCTGCTTAATTCCTGCACCTCTTGCGCCCCTCTAATGTCTACCTGAGATGTTTGTTCAATGAGGTTTTCTTTTTAATATTTGTATTCGTTTGTTTATAATTTTTTTAGTGTTGTGTTGGTTGTCTGTGCGTGCATGTGTTCGCACGTGCGAGTGTGCGTCCGTGTGTGCGCGTCCTGTGACACCACTATAATTTCTCATGTTAAACATAAACGTAAATGCCCCCCGCGGGTTTGGGGGAGTCCCATATTGGTTGGGACGAGGAAGAATTTACCCGATGCTCCCCAGCATGTCGTAAGAGGTGACTAACGGATTCTGTTTCTCCTTTTACCCTTGTTAAGTGTTTCTTTTATAGAATATAGTCAATTTTTGTAAAGATTTTAGTCAAGCAGTATGTAAGAGTACTGGAAACTTGCATTCTCCCAGTAAGGTAATATATTGTACTACGTTGCAAGCCCCTGGAGCAAATTTTTGATTAGTGCTTTTGTGAACAAGAAACAATTGACAAGTGGCTCTATCCCATCTTCCCCCTCCCCCCGTCGCGATATAACCTTCGTGGTTGAAAACGACGTTAAACACCAAATAAAGGAGAAAAAAAATAAACGTCAATTTGACTTTGACTTGATCACCGATCTAAACATCAACAGTCAAAAACAATAACTTTCGGCTTCACCTCGTAGAGCTTTCCAATCCAACAAAAACTAAAAACAAGTCGCGTAAGGCGAAAATACAACTTTTAGTCAAGTAGCTGTCGAACTCACAGAATGAAACTGAACGCAATGCCATTTTTCAGCAAGACCGTATACTCGTAGCATCGTCAGTCCACCGCTCATGGCAAAGGCAGTGAAATTGACAAGAAGAGCGGGGTAGTAGTTGCGCTAAGAAGGATAGCACGCTTTTCTGTACCCTCTTTGTTTTAACTTTCTGAGCGTGTTTTTAATCCAAACATATCATATCTATATGTTTTTGGAATCAGGAACCGACAAGGAATAAGATGAAAGTGTTTTTAAATTGATTTCGACAATTTAATTTTGATAATAATTTTTATATATTTAATTTTCAGAGCTTGTTTTTAATCCAAATATAACATATTTATATGTTTTTGGAATCAGAAAATGATGGAGAATAAGATGAACGTAAATTTGGATCGTTTTATAAATTTTTATTTTTTTTTACAATTTTCAGATTTTTAATGACCAAAGTCATCAATTAATGTTTAAGCCACCAAGCTGAAATGCAATACCGAAGTCCGGGCTTTGTCGAAGATTACTTGACCAAAATTTCAACCAATTTGGTTAAAAAATGAGGGCGTGACAGTGCCGCCTCAACTTTCACGAAAAGCCGGATATGACGTCATCAAAGACATTTATCAAAAAAATGAAAAAAACGTCTGAGGATATCATACCCAGGAACTCTCATGTCAAATTTCATAAAGATCGGTCCAGTAGTTTAGTCTGAATCGCTCTACACACACACACACAGACACACACACAGACATACATACACCACGACCCTCGTCTCGATTCCCCCCTCTACGTTAAAACATTTAGTCAAAACTTGACTAAATGTAAAAACTGACCAGTAGTTGCAACAGTCGAGTCGGTAGAGGTGTTCTGAACGATGGCCGGTGTGGTGGTCCGCAGGATGTACAGTCTGGTTCCTGGCGAAGGCACGCGGCTCGGACTGCGAGACACGGTGGACGAGGAGTGACCACGGCATGTCCGTTTGCCTTTGGACATTATAAGAGCCGCGTTGTGAAAAAAAGAATTTTAACAAAATGTACAAAAGCCCAAGCGTGTATGTGGTAAGCAAGAAACAGGAAAGAGGATAAATGTAAATGATAGAGTATGCTTATAAACTTGTCCGCCACAAAAAATACTGTAACAATGTTTGTACCTCAACTATAAATCGCCTTTAAGGTCATAGAAAGTAAAATAACATGACATGGTTGTTATTTTTTACGTGAGGTTGACAAAGTGTTGCAATATGTTTTTGGCCAAGTTTCTTTCATTTGCAATTTCTTTTGGAAAACCTAACTCGAATGTGTAAAAAAAATTTTTTAAAAACAAAAATAACCAAAACTCTGCACCCATCCAGCACGCATATATGTGAATTTTGTACGATACGTTCTTGCATCACGTGTTACCGTAAGGATTCCGCGATGTCCTAACGTACAACATTTTACACATTTTAAAGGAGATCAAGAATTTTAACAAGATTTGAAGTAATAACCAGTGTGAACAGATCTGAGGTTTTTATAGCTTTCTTCACTTCACTGTGATAGACCTAAATGTAAATAGTTTCGAACACGGAGACTACCATGACAATAGAAATAGGCAACATTAATAAATTACGTTGAAGTGACATGAGAACTGAACAGCCAACCAACCATCAAAACGATTATGACAACTACATGTACTTACTAGTTTTCAGCTGATTTTTTATTTTTTTTGTTGTTTTGGTGCCACTCACACAAAATTAAAAAAATTAAAAACAAGGGTGGGGTCGAACCCTGCACCTGATAAAATGCAGCACGATACAGAAACCACTGGGCCACCAATCCCCCTCATCCGTGGTCAACAGTCTCGATGACCAGAACAGGGTTAATTCTCCTCTACATCGTTAAACAGGGAGAGAGAGAAGAAAGAAAGTTAGAGAAGTTCTACAAAGGAAAAAAGAAATCCAATCATTGTTTAACGTAAACTTTAAAAGGAAAATATTGACGTCATTCACGTTTGATCTTTTGAGGATTTCAGTATGCTTCTAGAAAGGTCATTAAATCAAAAGAGAACGGGAAAAGACGAAGACATGCAATCTGAGGAAAGAAAAAGAAAATCAGCATAAGAGAATCGGCAATAAACATAACACAGAATTATTAAAGCTTCTGACCAAAAAAAAATGCCACAGAGAAAAGAAAATCAAAAGAAGAACACCCCGCGTCGGTGTGTCTAAAACACGCGGGGACACGCGGGGACACGCGGGGACACGCGGGGACACGCGGGGACACGCGGGGACACGCGGGGACACACGGGGACACACGGGGACGGTGAATTAGCACGCCGGGACGTTATATAATAACATTCTGACTATCCTTTATGTATTTCTAAAAAAAAAAAAAATTTTTTTTTTTACTTAATATTTTTTTTTTTTTTTTTTGTTTTTTGTGTGGGTCAGAATGTTATAAAATAACGTCCCCGCGTGCTATTTAACCGTCCCCGCGTGCAGTAAAACTGTCCTCGCGTGTCCCCGCGTGTCCCCGCGTGTCCCCGCGTGTTTTAGACACTGTCTAAAACACGCGGGGACACGCGGGGACACGCGGGGACACGCGGGGACACACGGGGACACACGGGGACGGTGAATTAGCACGCCGGGACGTTATATAATAACATTTTGACTATCCTTTAAGTATTTCTAAAAAAAAAAAAAATTTTTTTTTTTTACTTAATATTTTTTTTTTTTTTTTTTTTTTGTGGGTCAGAATGTTATAAAATAACGTCCCCGCGTGCTATTTAACCGTCCCCGCGTGCAGTAAAACTGTCCTCGCGTGTCCCCGCGTGTCCCCGCGTGTCCCCGCGTGTTTTAGACACTGTCTAAAACACGCGGGGACACGCGGGGACACGCGGGGACACGCGGGGACACGCGGGGACACGCGGGGACACACGGGGACACACGGGGACGGTGAATTAGCACGCCGGGACGTTATATAATAACATTCTGACTATCCTTTAAGTATTTCTAAAAAAAAAAAAAATGTTTTTTTTTTACTTAATATTTTTTTTTTTTTTTTTTTTTTTTTTTGGTCAGAATGTTATAAAATAACGTCCCCGCGTGCTATTTAACCGTCCCGGCGTGCAGTAAAACTGTCCTCGCGTGTCCCCGCGTGTCCCCGCGTGTCCCCGCGTGTCCCCGCGTGTCCCCGCGTGTTTTAGACACTGTCTAAAACATGCGGGGACACGCGGGGACACGCGGGGACACACGGGGACACACGGGGACGGTGAATTAGCACGCCGGGACGTTATATAATAACATTCTGAATATCCTTTATGTATTTCTAAAAAAAAAAAAAATTTTTTTTTTACTTAATATTTTTTTTTTTTTTTTTTTTTTTTTTTTTTTTTTTGTCAGAATGTTATAAAATAACGTCCCCGCGTGCTATTTAACCGTCCCCGCGTGCAGTAAAACTGTCCTCGCGTGTCCCCGCGTGTCCCCGCGTGTCCCCGCGTGTTTTAGACACTGTCTAAAAGACGCGGGGACACGCGGGGACACGCGGGGACACGCGGGGACACGCGGGGACACACGGGGACGGTGAATTAGCACGCCGGGACGTTATATAATAACATTCTGACTATCCTTTATGTATTTCTAAAAAAAAATAAAAAAAGTTTTTTTTACCTAATATTTTTTTTTTTTTTTTTTTTTTTTTGGTCAGAATGTTATAAAATAACGTCCCCGCGTGCTATTTAACCGTCCCCGCGTGCAGTAAAACTGTCCTCGCGTGTCCCCGCGTGTCCCCGCGTGTCCCCGCGTGTCCCCGCGTGTCCCCGCGTGTCCCCGCGTGTTTTAGACACTGTCTAAAACACGCGGGGACACGCGGGGACACGCGGGGACACGCGGGGACACACGGGGACACACGGGGACGGTGAATTAGCACGCCGGGACGTTATATAATAACATTCTGACTATCCTTTATGTATTTCTAAAAAAAAAAAAAAATTTTTTTTTTTTACTTAATATTTTTTTTTTTTTTTTGGTCAGAATGTTATAAAATAACGTCCCCGCGTGCTATTTAACCGTCCCCGCGTGCAGTAAAACTGTCCTCGCGTGTCCCCGCGTGTCCCCGCGTGTCCCCGCGTGTCCCCGCGTGTTTTAGACACTGTCTAAAACACGCGGGGACACGCGGGGACACGCGGGGACACGCGGGGACGCGCGGGGACACACGGGGACACACGGGGACGGTGAATTAGCACGCCGGGACGTTATATAATAACATTCTGACTATCCTTTATGTATTTCTAAAAAAAAAAAAAAAAAATTTTTTTTTTACATAATATTTTTTTTTTTTTTTTTTTTTTTTTGGTCAGAATGTTATAAAATAACGTCCCCGCGTGCTATTTAACCGTCCCCGCGTGCAGTAAAACTGTCCTCGCGTGTCCCCGCGTGTCCCCGCGTGTCCCCGCGTGTCCCCGCGTGTCCCCGCGTGTTTTAGACACTGTCTAAAACACGCGGGGACACGCGGGGACACGCGGGGACACGCGGGGACACACGGGGACACACGGGGACGGTGAATTAGCACGCCGGGACGTTATATAATAACATTCTGACTATCCTTTATGTATTTCTAAAAAAAAAAAAAATTTTTTTTTTTACTTAATATTTTTTTTTTTTTGTTTTTTTTTTGTTGTGGTCAGAATGTTATAAAATAACGTCCCCGCGTGCTATTTAACCGTCGCCGCGTGCAGTAAAACTGTCCTCGCGTGTCCCCGCGTGTCCCCGCGTGTCCCCGCGTGTCCCCGCGTGTTTTAGACACTGTCTAAAACACGCGGGGACACGCGGGGACACGCGGGGACACGCGGGGACACACGGGGACACACGGGGACGGTGAATTAGCACGCCGGGACGTTATATAATAACATTCTGACTATCCTTTATGTATTTCTAAAAAAAAAAAAAATTTTTTTTTTTACTTAATATTTTTTTTTTTTTTTTTTTTTTTTTGTTGTGGTCAGAATGTTATATAATAACGTCCCCGCGTGCTATTTAACCGTCCCCGCGTGCAGTAAAACTGTCCTCGCGTGTCCCCGCGTGTCCCCGCGTGTCCCCGCGTGTCCCCGCGTGTTTTAGACACTGTCTAAAACACGCGGGGACACGCGGGGACACGCGGGGACACGCGGGGACACACGGGGACACACGGGGACGGTGAATTAGCACGCCGGGACGTTATATAATAACATTCTGACTATCCTTTATGTATTTCTAAAAAAAAAAAAAAATTTTTTTTTTTACTTAATATTTTTTTTTTTTTTTTTTTTTTGGTCAGAATGTTATAAAATAACGTCCCCGCGTGCTATTTAACCGTCCCCGCGTGCAGTAAAACTGTCCTCGCGTGTCCCCGCGTGTCCCCGCGTGTCCCCGCGTGTCCCCGCGTGTCCCCGCGTGTTTTAGACACTGTCTAAAACACGCGGGGACACGCGGGGACACGCGGGGACACGCGGGGACACACGGGGACACACGGGGACGGTGAATTAGCACGCCGGGACGTTATATAATAACATTCTGACTATCCTTTATGTATTTCTAAAAAAAAAAAAAAATGTTTTTTTACTTAATATTTTTTTTTTTTTTTTTTTTTTTTTTTTTTGTCAGAATGTTATAAAATAACGTCCCCGCGTGCTATTTAACCGTCCCCGCGTGCAGTAAAACTGTCCTCGCGTGTCCCCGCGTGTCCCCGCGTGTCCCCGCGTGTCCCCGCGTGTTTTAGACACTGTCTAAAAGACGCGGGGACACGCGGGGACACGCGGGGACACACGGGGACACACGGGGACGGTGAATTAGCACGCCGGGACGTTATATAATAACATTCTGACTATCCTTTATGTATTTCTAAAAAAAAAAAAATCTTTTTTTTACTTAATATTTTTTTTTTTTCTTTTTTTTTTGTCAGAATGTTATAAAATAACGTCCCCGCGTGCTATTTAACCGTCCCCGCGTGCAGTAAAACTGTCCTCGCGTGTCCCCGCGTGTCCCCGCGTGTCCCCGCGTGTCCCCGCTTGTTTTAGACACTGTCTAAAACACGCGGGGACACGCGGGGACACGCGGGGACACGCGGGGACACACGGGGACACACGGGGACGGTGAATTAGCACGCCGGGACGTTATATAATAACATTCTGACTATCCTTTATGTATTTCTAAAAAAAAAAAAATTTTTTTTTTTTACTTAAGGCTGGAGCACACTTTGGAAAGTACGTTGGAGTAGCCTCCCTTCTACGTTGGAGTAGCCTCCCTTCCCGGATTTAGAACGCGTTTCGTGTCGTAACAGATTATCCACTTACTAGCCATATGCGTATGCAAAATAATGAAATAAACATTAGGAAATGGCAGACGTTTACAAATATCGACATTCTCTATCAGTGCAATAAAAAACAATCGTTAGAACTTGCATTTACGACATGTCGTGCGTGAGAACGTGTCAGTAAACAAGCACTTTTTGCCTTGCTGAAGAACCCCACGAGTCAAGCTAAAACAGACGACAAGTAATGGAAAGCAGTCTGCGGATAAACATAACAAACTACTGATGAAAAAGTGTGTTCATCCCTGCTCTTGATAAAAGACATCGGACTGATGACAACGTGGCAGCGTTCACGCGAAAAGATTTTTTTCCAGATTATCGCTTCTACATTTTATTGCACGTACTTGGGGCAGATCTGAATTTCTGAAAGATGACAAATCGGTCTTGTGTGCTGAGAACTCAACCACATGTTCTTTGCCGACAGAAATCACGATGGGACAAGATGTAGATTGTGTTGAAGAGATGTTTGCAGATTATCGCATCTACATTTTATTGCTCAGATCAATGCACGTAGTAGGGGTAGATCTGAATTTCGCAATGGAAGACGACAAATCCGTCTTGTGAGTTAAAAACCACACGTTCATTGGCGGCAGGATTGTGTTGAGGGGCTAATACTGACTGACTTTAGATGAAGAGTTCTTAGACTGCCTGGTTTTTGTAGAGAGGCATCATGATGATATCCTGGTTTTTTTTTTACGTTCTTGGTGACAACGCGCCAGAATCGCACGAAGATCGAACTCTCGAAGAAAACAAGTTTATCGCTGAACATCGGAAATGTGAAATGCTCTTCCTGTCTGACCAGTCTCCCCGTTAAATCCACAGGCTACATTATTTATCAGGTAACTTACCAAACCGGAGTGTGTGTGTGTGTGTGTGTGTGTGTGTGTGTGTGTGTGTGTGTGTGTGTGTGTGTGTACACCGGATTACCACCATCAACGCACCCTTTTGGACTTTTCTACTATGCCTGCTGTGACATTCACGAGGATTATTGTGATTCTTGGACAATCGTGTGCCTATGCTGGACTTGCAGGAAGACAAACGGTGCCGGAACGGTATACGTGCTGCCAAGTGTGCACGTCCAGAGCTCAGTGTGAACCGAGAGTGAGTGTGTCATTGTATGGAAGTTTTGCTTGATTGATTTATTCATGATTTAATTTGCTTTTTGGTTCAATAGTAAAATCTGTGTACGTTATACTTTGTATTTTGTGGTGTGATTCGCCCGTGTGCGAGACCCCCATCCCCGAACGCCTCTGTGGGTGGAATTGTATATATATATATACTTGTGTAACGTGAGTGTGTAGATGAGAATGTGAAAGTTGCTTTGGACCCAGATACACACAGCAGACACCAACGCAACAGCTAAGTTTCAGCCTGACAAAGAAATTCGAGTGACACAGCTAATGGCTGTACTTGTTATTTCTCTATTAAAACAAATGTTTCAAGATCTTTAGGCCAAAACAAATAAATTGTCTGTTTCTATTAACATGGCTAAAAAAAATAGGGTAGGTAGGTAGGTGTTTTTCACTTTTTGTTGTTGTTGTTGCCAGGATAGAATTCTTGAAAATAACTAAATGACACAAAGAGACAAGACTCGCTATAGATAGATTTATATAAAAAAAAAAATGTGACAAAGGATATAAAATGATTGTTTTACCTGGTCTGGAATCTTCAGTAGTAATTGCATAAAAAAAGTCTGATAATTATATCAATTATCATGTTAACTTTTTCTTAAAATGGGTGCGTTAAATCCTAGTCTGTTTGTTTTTAATGGACTAAGCAATCCTTGGACTGACAGAAAAGATGTATTTTAAAAATGTCCAGTTGCTTTTACTTATTTTTCTAATTGGAAGAGAATACAAATAATTAAATTATGCACTCTTTTCTGTTCAAATGGGTAGAGGGCGGGGGTAGTAAAAGGATCACAGTTCAAGATTTTGCGCGACAAGAGGTGTGTTTCTTTTATAAAGAGCAAAAACTCAACTTGGTATCTAACACTATTTCTGAACACTGTAACCACTTTAGCACTTTTTTTCTTTTTTTTTTCTGTCTTCCAAACTTCTAATTCAGCTTCAAAAATGATTAAAAAAAAGGGTTTTTTTCTTCTGAAATCTACAGTTAAATCACTATTTTGGATATTCTATTTTGCTTCCCTATTTATCTTCTTAAGTTTTTGATCATCTGATTACCTTGCTTTTCTATTTGGAAGATAATATGCACTCTTTTCTGAAAAATGGGTAGGGGGTGGGGGTAGTAAAAGCATCACAGTATAAAATTTTGTGCGACAAGAGGTGTGTTTCTTTTAACTTTGATGAAGAGGGATAACTCAACTTGGTATCTAACACTAGTTCTGAACACTGTAACCACTTTAGCACTTTTAATTTATTTGTTCTGTCTTCCAAGCTTTAAATTCAGCTAATAAAATGAGTAAAACAGTGTGTGTTTTCTGAATTCACCAGTTAAATCACTCTGTTGGATGTTATTGTTTGCTTCCCTATTTCTGTTCTGAAGTTTTTGATCACCTGACTACCTTGCTTTTCTATTTGGAAGATAATATGCACTCTTTTCTGAAAAATGGGTAGGGGGTGGGGGTAGTAAAAGCATCACAGTTCAAGATTTTGCGCAACAAGATGTGTGTTTCTTTTAACTGTGATGAAGAGGGATAACTCAACTTGGTACCAAACACTATTTCTGAACACTGTAACCACTTTAGCACTTTAATTTTTTTTCTCTCTGTCTTCCAAGCTTTAAAATTTAGCTAATAAAATGAGTAAAAAAGTGGTGTTTTTTTCAGAATTCACCAGTTAAATCACTATGTTGGATGTTCTATTTTGCTTCCCTATTTCTGTTCTTCAGTTTTTGATCATCTGACTACCCTGCTTTTCTATTTGGTAGATAATATGCACTCTTTTCTGAAAAAATGGGTAGGGGGTGGGGGAAATAAAAGTATCACAGTTCAAGATTTTGGCCGACAAGAGGTGTATTTCTTTTAACAGTAGTAAAGAGGGATAACTCAACTTGTTATCTAACACTATTTCTGAACACTGTAATCACTTTAACACTTTTAATTTATGTTTGTTTGTGTTCCAAGTTTTAAATTAAGCTTCAAAAATGGGTAAAAAAATAGTTTTCTCATAATTCACAAGTTAAATCATTATGTTGGATGTTCTATTTTGCTTCCCTCTTTCTCTTCTTAAGTTTTTGATCATCTGACTACCCTGCTTTTCTATTTGGAAGATAATATGCACTCTTTTCTGACAAATGGTAAGGGGGTGGGGGTAGTAAAAGCAACACAGTTCAAAATTTTGCGCGTTAAGAGGTTGTTTTTTTTAAAAATTGGTAAAGAGGGATAACTCAACTTGGTATCTAACACTATTTCTGAACACTGTAATCACTTTAACACTTTTAATTTATGTTTGTCTGTGTTCCAAGTTTCAAATTAAGCTTCAAAAATGGGTTAAAAAAATGTTTTTTTTTAAAATTCACAAGTTAAATCATTATGTTGGATGTTCTATTTTGCTTCCCTCTTTCTCTTCTTTAAGTTTTTGATCATCTGACTACCCTGCTTTTCTATTTGAAAGATAATATGCACTCTTTTCTGAAAAATGGGTAGGGGGTGGGGGTAGTAAAAGCATCACAGTTCAAGATTTTGCGCGACAAGAGGTGTGTTTCTTTTTACTGTGATGAAGAGGGATAACTCAACTTGGTACCAAATACTATTTCTGAACACTGTAACCACTTTAGCACTTTCATTTTTTTTCTCTCTGTCTTCCAAGCTTTAAAATTCAGCTAATAAAATGAGTAAAAAAGTGGGTTTTTTTTAGAATTCACCAGTTAAATCACTATGTTGGATGTTCTATTTTGCTTCCCTATTTCTGTTCTTCAGGTTTTGATCATCTGACTACCCTGCTTTTCTATTTGGTAGATAATATGCACTCTTTTCTGAAAAAATGGGTAGGGGGTGGGGGAAGTAAAAGTATCACAGTTCAAGATTTTGGCCGACAAGAGGTGTATTTCTTTTAACAGTGGTAAAGAGGGATAACTCAACTTGGTATCTAACACTATTTCTGAACACTGTAATCACTTTAACACTTTTAATTTATGTTTGTTTGTGTTCCAAGTTTTAAATTAAGCTTCAAAAATGGGTAAAAAAAAATAGTTTTCTCATAATTCACAAGTTAAATCATTATGTTGGATGTTCTATTTTGCTTCCCTCTTTCTCTTCTTAAGTTTTTGATCATCTGACTACCCTGCTTTTCTTTTTGGAAGATAATATGCACTCTTTTCTGACAAATGGGAAGGGGGTGGGGGTAGTAAAAGCATCACAGTTCAAAATTGTGCACGTTAAGAGGTGTATTTTGTTTTAATTGGTAAAGAGGGATAACTCAACTTGGTATCTAACACTATTTCTGAACACTGTAATCACTTTAACACTTTTAATTTATGTTTGTCTGTGTTCCAAGTTTCAAATTAAGCTTCAAAAATGGGTAAAAAAAATATTATTTTAATAATTCACAAGTTAAATCATTATGTTGGATGTTCTATTTTGCTTCCCTCTTTCTCTTCTTTAAGTTTTTGATCATCTGACTACCCTGCTTTTCTATTTGAAAGATAATATGCACTCTTTTCTGAAAAATGGGTAGGGGGTGGGGGTAGTAAAAGCATCACAGTTCAAGATTTTGCGCGACAAGAGGTGTTTTTTTTATAACTGTGATGAAGAGGGATAACTCAACTTGGTATCAAACACTATTTCTGAACACTGTAACCACTTTAGCACTTTTAATTTTTTTTTTCTGTCTTCAGTTCCAAGCTTTAAATTAAGCTAATAAAATGAGTAAAAAAGTGGGTTTTTTTTAGAATTCACCAGTTAAATCACTATGTTGGATGTTCTATTTTGCTTCCCTATTTCTGTTCTGAATTTTTTGATCATCTGACTACCCTGCTTTTCTATTTGGTAGATAATAATTATGCACTCTTTTCTGAAAAAATGGGTAGGGGGTGGGGGAAGTAAAAGTATCACAATTCAAGATTTTGCGCGACAAGAGGTGTATTTCTTTTAACAGTGGTAAAGAGGGATAACTCAACTTGGTATCTAACACTATTTCTGAACACTGTAATCACTTTAACACTTTTAATATATGTTTGTCTGTGTTCCAAGTTTCAAATTAAGCTTCAAAAATGGGTAAAAAAAATAGTTTTCTCATAATTCACAAGTTAAATCATTATGTTGGATGTTCTATTTTGCTTCCCTCTTTCTCTTCTTAAGTTTTTGATCATCTGACTACCCTGCTTTTCTATTTGGAAGATAATATGCACTCTTTTCTGACAAATGGGAAGGGGGTGGGGGTAGTAAAAGCATCACAGTTCAAAATTTTGCGCGTTAAGAGGTGTATTTTTTTTTAAATTGGTAAAGAGGGATAACTCAACTTGGTATCTAACACTATTTCTGAACACTGTAATCACTTTAACACTTTTAATCAATGTTTGTTGGTGTTCCATGCTTCAAATTGAGCTTCAAAATGGATACAAAAGGATTATTTTCCGAATTCACAAGTAAAATCACTACGTTTAATGTTCTATTTTGCTTCCCTATTTATCTTCTTCAGTTTGTGATCATCTGATTGTTATTTTGTTTACATTTTCACAATACAATATTGCAACTTATTCAGTAGTGTTTGCGTGAAAAAATCTGATACCTATGCTTAAACTTCAGTCGTTATCTTAAAATTTTGCGCGTTAAGCCCTTTATATTTTGTATTTTCCTGATAAAGCAAACATTGAACTAACAGAAAAAGTAACTTTTAAAACTACCTAATCACTTTGAAATTGGGCCTCCAAAGTGTTCTCCAGCCTTAATAGGTTTTTTTTTTTTTTTTTGTCAGAATGTTATAAAATAACGTCCCCGCGTGCTATTTAACCGTCCCCGCGTGCAGTAAAACTGTCCTCGCGTGTCCCCGCGTGTCCCCGCGTGTCCCCGCGTGTCCCCGCGTGTTTTAGACACTGTCTAAAACACGCGGGGACACGCGGGGACACGCGGGGACACGCGGGGACACACGGGGACACACGGGGACGGTGAATTAGCACGCCGGGACGTTATATAATAACATTCTGACTATCCTTTATGTATTTCTAAAAAAAAAAAAAAAATTTTTTTTTTTACTTAATATTTTTTTTTTTTTGTTTTTTTTTGGGGGGGGGGTCAGAATGTTATAAAATAACGTCCCCGCGTGCTATTTAACCGTCCCCGCGTGCAGTAAAACTGTCCTCGCGTGTCCCCGCGTGTCCCCGCGTGTCCCCGCGTGTTTTAGACACTGTCTAAAACACGCGGGGACACGCGGGGACACGCGGGGACACGCGGGGACACGCGGGGACACGCGGGGACACGCGGGGACACGCGGGGACACGCGGGGACACACGGGGACGGTGAATTAGCACGCCGGGACGTTATATAATAACATTCTGACTATCCTTTATGTATTTCTAAAAAAAAAAAAATTTTTTTTTTTACTTAATATTCTTTTTTTTTTTTTTTTTTTTTGGTCAGAATGTTATAAAATAACGTCCCCGCGTGCTATTTAACCGTCCCCGCGTGCAGTTAAACTGTCCTCGCGTGTCCCCGCGTGTCCCCGCGTGTTTCAGACAGTGTCTAAAACACGCGGGGACACGCGGGGACACGCGGGGACACGCGGGGACACGCGGGGACACGCGGGGACACACGGGGACACACGGGGACGGTGAATTAGCACGCCGGGACGTTATATAATAACATTCTGACTTACCTTTATGTATTTAAAAAAAAAAAAAACTTTTTTTTTTTTACTTAATATTTTTTTTTGTGGTCAGAATGTTATAAAATAACGTCCCCGCGTGCTATTTAACCGTCCCCGCGTGCAGTAAAACTGTCCTCGCGTGTCCCCGCGTGTCCCCGCGTGTTTTAGACACTGTCCCCGCGATGCAGTAATGGCCATCAATGTTGCCATCAATGTTTAAAGATCAGCTCGTTATTAAAGTGTTTCTTTGTATGTATATCTACTTAACATACAACTGGGTTGAAGTACCGTAAATGTAACGTTTTGTTTCGTCATAATTCAACGGGTGGTTTTTTTATTGATCATTAACGTGGTATGTTGGCAGTTTATTGATATGTTGATTTCATTCTGACGTAACGTTTGCGGATGTGTTTTCAAGTGTTCTGTGTATGTGTGTGTGTGCTCTCATCAGCAGCAGCTTCCCTCAAAAAGGGTTCTTGATGATTGCAAATTTTTACCTCAAAATGTATGTTTTTTGTTCATTTTGTTTTCATTTCTTGTGTAAAACAAAATTATCAAATACTCAAGCATCGTGTAGCTTCATCACAAATAAGTCAATCAAAACGTTTCGTTTGAGAACTGACAGTTTGCTTGGTCAGTGTTATTTGTGCGTGTGAATTATTGGGGCATTTGATTTACATATCTGAATATGTTGCATAGTATGCACAAGATGTATGACATTATCCGGGCTTCAGTGTGTGTGTGTGTGTGTGTGTGTGCGTGTGTGTGTGTGTGTGTGTGTGTGTGTGTGTGTGTGTGTGTGTGTGTGTGTGTGTGTGTGTGTCAGGTTTTCTTCTGAGATATTAGGGCTTATCAAATCGGAGATCGTTCATGCCGTAAACAGCCATTTCTGGCTGCAAGGGATCGTGTTAAAGACACACCGTTTAAGTCTGATGGATTATTATTATCCTGGTCTACTCACTGTCATTCTCCTACTCCGAACCTGACTGCCGTGATTTGATATCATCAAAGAATGACAGACACTATCGACAAAACCTCAAAACGTTATGTCACAGACAAGAGTGGCGAGAGAAAGAGAGAGAGAGAGAGAGAGGGAGAGAGAGAGAGAGAGATAGATGTCACTTTTAACAAAACATATACAAAGATAAAGAATTAGA
This sequence comes from Littorina saxatilis, assembly GCF_037325665.1. Taxonomy (NCBI): domain Eukaryota; kingdom Metazoa; phylum Mollusca; class Gastropoda; order Littorinimorpha; family Littorinidae; genus Littorina; species Littorina saxatilis. The sequence continues at coordinate 80,396,084 of NC_090245.1, forward strand.
GACAAAGAAAGAGAGACTGAGAGAGAGCAAGAGAGAGAGAGAGAGAGAGAGAGAGAGAGAGAGAGAGGGGGAAGAGAGAGTGTGTATGTATGTGTGTGTGCGTGTGTGTGTGTGTGTGTGTGTTCGTGTGTGTGTGTGTGTGTTTGTGACACTGGTAAACATCTTCCTATCATCACGTAACTTAGTTAGTGCGGAGAACAGACAGAGTTCAAAAACAAGACGATATTTTTTTTTTCGTAAAAGGAAGGAAGAAAGGCCATGCAACACACAAAGCCATGGGTGACATTCATCTAGGGTCCTTACGAAAAAGAGCAGCACAAACACATTTTCACTTCACACAATTTTTATTTTATTTGAACGGAATCGTACTATTGCAGCAGTCACAAAAAAAGAAACAAAAATGGATAAACACTGATTCTCAAACAATCAGTCAGACATCATACATATTATACACCTATATAAAGAATGTAACAAATGATTCAGTAATTTCAGACGATGATGGGGTAACGACAATGTATTCGAACGTAGTGGCTCACTTACATCAAACACATAAACAAAAAAGATCAGTAAGGTCGATACTGATTTTGAAGCATTCACTCACAGGCACAACAAAACATAGACTGTTACAAATACTTCATTAATTACAGACTGAATTGGTTAATGTTAATAAGACAATTGTTTCCGTTTTTATTAGCTACATCACAAAAAAACATGTAATCTGAGGTAAAAGTTCGCAATCATCAAGAACCTTTTTGAAGGGAAGCTGCTGCTGATGAGTGCACATACACATACACAGAACACTTAAAAACACATCCGCAATAGTTACGTCAGAAATAAATCAAAATACTGATAAACTGCCAACAAACCCACGTTAACGTTAAAAACAACCGTTGAATTATGACGAAACAAAACTTTACATGTCCGGTACTTCAACCCAGTTGTATGTTTAGTAGACTTACAAAGAAACACTTTAAAAATGAGCTGATCATTAAACATCGATGGCCATAACTGTATCGCCAACAGCATGCAAGTGTGACAATTTTGAAATAAGTTCACACACACACACACACACACACCACACACACACACACACACACACACACACACACACACACACACACACACACACACACACACACACACACACACACATATGAATCACGCACACAAATCACACACTCATATCATCCAAACACACACTCACACACACATAAACACCCCACTCCCTTACACCACACAAACACACACACACACACACACACACACACACACATACACACACACACACACACGCGCGAGAAAAAAGGTCGAAATGAGTGGATGACGTCATTAACGTAAAAACATCGTGACGTCGTCTAATTGCGCGAACATACAGCAGTAGTCTCGGAAATTCTACCCCAACAAAGCGGCACTGGGTGGCGTTGAATCAAAAATCGAAGATCCCACCAATCACTGTATATTAGTTAGTAGGCCTATGTTCCCAATTTGTGGTGAACTTCCATCCAGTCTGAGCACAAGATTCCGTCTTTATCATGTATTATGGACATGGACATTTCTCAAGTCGATCTTATTATGCGTTCTTGGGATCTTAGACGAGGAACCAAATCGAACAAAAAAATCTGTAATGCTGCGTCGCCCAAAACAAATAACGGTTTTGGGTGTGACGAAAAAAAGAACAGAGCCGGAGCGCTATGTAATTTATAGGCAGTTCTTCCAAACCCATTTAAAAAATATGACACTACCAGCCTGTTTCCGCAGATTGAGCCAGAATGTTTTGTTTTGGCAAATCGACGTTGCAGTTCCGGAGCAAATGATCTACATTTCTTTGCGAATTTGCGTTCAAACGTGGTTTTTTTCTCTCCATAATATAGCAATGCACAGCTCGAAAATATGACCAAGAACAAATCTACGGTACTTCGAAGAAAGAAGAATAACAACATTATTGTCCAATACGACTTGCAATTTACCGTGTGCGCTGTACAATCTCCCTACCTTTAAAGCAGACATAAAGCAGACCTCTTCATTTTCTTCCAAGGGGGAAATCGTTGGTCATAAAGTCTTGCAGGACCCAAACATACCTCTGCACGCTCACTTTTCTTTTCATAATTATGTTGCTTCGCAAAAATAAAATGTCATTGGTTTTCTCAACTTGTTATCAGTCAAAATTACCGAAGAACACAGAACTGGGAAATGACACTGATTGAAATACGAAAGATCTTCGACGGAGACGAAAGTTATAAATGACATGTGGTCACACCTAACTCGAGAACTAAGCGTCGCTCAGAACCAGCGCCCTTCCATTACTAAGTTAAGGAGTTTAATGCACAGTCGTACTCCCGGGCAAATTTGATTTCATTTGACAGACACATGCATATAATAGTCTCTGAAACAACCTTTCTAGGTACCCAAAAGGGGCAGCAGCTATACACAATTTTAAGGCAAAGTAGACGTATTATTTTGAAAAATGCACTTCAGAACAAAAACTTTGTTGCAAAAATGTCAATACCAGTTTAACCGCAGACAGCAGAGTAAATATTTCTGAGAGAACTATCAAGTAATTGAAAGTACCTGTAATGATATAGCTCATTTGCAGAAAGTGTGAGAGTTCAGTTCCGAAGTACACCCCCTAATTTTGTAAGTCAAACTTATTATGCCATGAAAGCATTTTAAGAGGCACTATTACAGGTAAGGGTCGAGGATAATACACCGGATGTCTAAAACAAAGGTCAGTGGTGTTCGCATACAGGCAGCAGTGACTCGGGACAGAGAATAGTTGCAAGCAACAAGTGCCGCCGACCACTTTCTTTCCTTCAAGCCGGAAAGGAGCGATATGAATAAATTAACAAGTGACCTTACGCTAGGCCTGCGCAGTGCAATGGGCTATGGTATCATATCACAGGTGCACGTTTGGTTGGATGGTTATCACCGAATCGCTGTCAATGACAGCAACGTAGACGGCGCATCGCATCACGTGTGCCTTCTACGAAATCGCTACTGGGATTGGTCTTAAGTAAATTCCACAGGTCCAATGAAAAGTACCGTACTCGTCGTCATACAGACTGGAGTGCCGCGACAATTGGGTGGAAGTAACTTGGGCGGTGCATCATATCAGGGTATTTTTATAAGGCACGGCCTTATCCTAATTCGCCAAGACGCGGGGTGGACTGACACGATATCCACATATCCAATGAAAACACGTGCAAGTACGAACAGCATTCGTCGAGTTGAAAACTGGAGTGCCGCGAAACAAGCGGGTGACGCTGAGTAGGTGCAGGTCTCGTGAAAGAGCCAATCAGACAGCGATACCAACAGTAGACAACGATTCTACTGTCGACCAATAACCAGTACGTAATGATATTACTTCTTATGTTAATGCTAACTAGGAATCTTCCTTATTCTGCTAGTAAGATTTAGTAAGTGTGTGTGTGTGTGTGCTGTGTGTGTGTGGTGTGTGTGTGTGTCTGTGTGTGTGTGTGTGTGTGTGTGTCTGTGTGTCTGTCTGTGTGTGTGTCTGTGTCTGTGTCTGTGTCTGTATGTGTGTTTGTACCGGCACGGTTGGCCTAGTGGTAAGGCGTCCGCCCCGTGATCGGGAGGTCGTGGGTTCGAACCCCGGCCGGGTCATACCTAAGACTTTAAAATTGGCAATCTAGTGGCTGCTCCGCCTGGCGTCTGGCATTGTGGGGTTAGTGCTAGGACTGGTTGGTCCGGGTGTCAGAATAATGTGATTGGGTGAGACATGAAGCCTGTGCTGCGACTTCTGTCTTGTGTGTGGCGCACGTTATATGTCAAAGCAGCACCGCCCTGATATGGCCCTTCGTGGTCGGCTGGGCGTTAAGCAAACAAACAAACAAAAAATGTGTGTTTGTGGTTTTACCGACAAATGGGGACGATTGTCACTGTACAGCAGTGAAATGGGGACGCTACCGTTAAATGGGGACGTGCGACCCCATTAGACTCGATTTGCGCAGATTGAGCGACCCCATTTGACTGCTGCCCAGCATCCCTGGGCGGGGATATAGCTCAGTTGGTAGCGCGCTGGATTTGTATTCAGTTGGCCCGCTGTCAGCGTGAGTTCGATCCCAGGTTCGGCGGAAATTTATTTTCAGAGTCAACTTTGTGTGCAGACTCTCTTCGGTGTCCGAACCCTCCCCCCGTGTACACTACATTGGGTGTGTACGTTAACGATCCCACGATTGACAAAAGGGTCTTTCCTGTCAAAATTGCTTAGGCACAGTTAATAATTGTCTACCTAATACCCGTGTGACTTGGAATAATAGGCCGTGAAAGGTAAATATGCGCCGAAATGGCTGCAATCTACTGGCCGTATAAATTTCATCTCACACGGCATCACTGCAGAGCGCCTAGAACTATACCCACGGAATATGCGCGATATAAGCCTCATTAATTGAAGCCTCATTGATTGATTGATCCCTGTGGACAAACGGACTTGATTTTCACACACATTTTTACACACATTTTAGCTCTGCACTTTGTGGTCGGCTCTACTAAACCATTTGTGATTGTTATCATGTGACTTCAAATGACTTTACAAATACTGTTTTCATCATAATTAAGTTTCTAGTGTTAAGTATGAACCGCGTAGGTGCCTTCTTGTTACTATTTATTTTAATAAAAGTCATAATACTACCAAGATAGTGGAGAAGCTTCATATTTCTTGTCTATCTCTCTCGGACACACTAACACACACGTACGAAGTAGCCTACCTTATGTTGTGTTATTTCTGTTGAAGAATGGGGGGGGGGGGGGGGGGGGTGAAGAGAGAGAGATAAGGATAAATGGTGGACAGTGATATCACTGATACACATTGCCCGTTGTGTTCTGAATGGTCTAAAAAGCAAAGCCTTCTATAAAAAATATATATATATATAAAAGATAAGCAACACGTAGCCTCGGAAGCAAGTGGACTTACAGTACTTGGTTTTACCAAAATATTTGGAAGAAGTGTTCTCAAGAAAAATGAAACAGTGGAAATAACACTACGACCTTGCACAAAGTGGAAATAAAGAATGGACATAGGGGTCGAAAGAGAGAGAGAGAGAGAGAGAGAGAGAGAGAGAGAGAGAGAGAGAGAGAGAGAGAGAGAGAGAGAGAGAGAGAGAGAGAGAGAGAACTCAGAACTGTTTATTGTACTAAGGCAACAAACTCATATAGAAGCCAAGGGGAATGCAACATAACACATACTACCAAAAGTCGAAATCGAAGTACAAAGTTTGCTGAAAACCGAAGCATGTAGCATGTACAATCGCGATCATTTCTCGCTGTTGGAAGTCCAAAAACGATTCTGTGAGCACATGTGGAAAAAGAGAGAGAGAGGGAGAAAGTGAGAGAGGCACACAGAGGCAGATAGAGAGAGAGAGAGAGAGAGAGAGAGAGAGAGAGAGAGAGAGAGAGGAGAGAGAGAGAGAGATAGAGAGAGAGAGGGAGAGAAAAAAGTGAGAGAGAGAGAGAGACAGGCACACAGAGGCAGATAGAGAGATAAAGAGAGGAGAGAGAGATAGAGAGAGAGAGAGGGAGAGAGAGAG
>NC_090245.1:80401826-80419326 GCF_037325665.1 Littorina saxatilis
ATTATTTATATGTTTTTGGAATCAGAAAATGATGGAGAATAAGATGAACGTAAATTTGGATCGTTTTATAAATTTTTATTTTTTTTTACAATTTTCAGATTTTTAATGACCAAAGTCATCAATTAATGTTTAAGCCACCAAGCTGAAATGCAATACCGAAGTCCGGGCTTTGTCGAAGATTACTTGACCAAAATTTCAACCAATTTGGTTAAAAAATGAGGGCGTGACAGTGCCGCCTCAACTTTCACGAAAAGCCGGATATGACGTCATCAAAGACATTTATCAAAAAAATGAAAAAAACGTCTGAGGATATCATACCCAGGAACTCTCATGTCAAATTTCATAAAGATCGGTCCAGTAGTTTAGTCTGAATCGCTCTACACACACACACACACAGACACACAGACACACAGACATACATACACCACGACCCTCGTCTCGATTCCCCCCTCTACGTTAAAACATTTAGTCAAAACTTAACTAAATGTAAAAACTGACCAGTGGTTGCAACAGTCGAGTCGGTAGAGGTGTTCTGAACGATGGCCGGTGTGGTGGTCCGCAGGATGTACAGTCTGGTTCCTGGCGAAGGCACGCGGCTCGGACTGCGAGACACGGTGGACGAGGAGTGACCACGGCATGTCCGTTTGCCTTTGGACATTATAAGAGCCGCGTTGTGAAAAAAAGAATTTTAACAAAATGTACAAAAGCCCAAGCGTGTATGTGGTAAGCAAGAAACAGGAAAGAGGATAAATGTAAATGATAGAGTATGCTTATAAACTTGTCCGCCACAAAAAATACTGTAACAATGTTTGTACCTCAACTATAAATCGCCTTTAAGGTCATAGAAAGTAAAATAACATGACATGGTTGTTATTTTTTACGTGAGGTTGACAAAGTGTTGCAATATGTTTTTGGCCAAGTTTCTTTCATTTGCAATTTCTTTTGGAAAACCTAACTCGAATGTGTAAAAAAATTTAAAAAAAAACAAAAATAACCAAAACTCTGCACCCATCCAGCACGCATATATGTGAATTTTGTACGATACGTTCTTGCATCACGTGTTACCGTAAGGATTCCGCGATGTCCTAACGTACAACATTTTACACATTTTAAAGGAGATCAAGAATTTTAACAAGATTTGAAGTAATAACCAGTGTGAACAGATCTGAGGTTTTTATAGCTTTCTTCACTTCACTGTGATAGACCTAAATGTAAATAGTTTCGAACACGGAGACTACCATGACAATAGAAATAGGCAACATTAATAAATTACGTTGAAGTGACATGAGAACTGAACAGCCAACCAACCATCAAAACGATTATGACAACTACATGTACTTACTAGTTTTCAGCTGATTTTTTATTTTTTTTGTTGTTTTGGTGCCACTCACACAAAATTAAAAAAATTAAAAACAAGGGTGGGGTCGAACCCTGCACCTGATAAAATGCAGCACGATACAGAAACCACTGGGCCACCAATCCCCCTCATCCGTGGTCAACAGTCTCGATGACCAGAACAGGGTTAATTCTCCTCTACATCGTTAAACAGGGAGAGAGAGAAGAAAGAAAGTTAGAGAAGTTCTACAAAGGAAAAAAGAAATCCAATCATTGTTTAACGTAAACTTTAAAAGGAAAATATTGACGTCATTCACGTTTGATCTTTTGAGGATTTCAGTATGCTTCTAGAAAGGTCATTAAATCAAAAGAGAACGGGAAAAGACGAAGACATGCAATCTGAGGAAAGAAAAAGAAAATCAGCATAAGAGAATCGGCAATAAACATAACACAGAATTATTAAAGCTTCTGACCAAAAAAAAAATGCCACAGAGAAAAGAAAATCAAAAGAAGAACACCCCGCGTCGGTGTGTCTAAAACACGCGGGGACACGCGGGGACACGCGGGGACACGCGGGGACACGCGGGGACACGCGGGGACACGCGGGGACACACGGGGACACACGGGGACGGTGAATTAGCAAGCCGGGACGTTATATAATAACATTCTGACTATCCTTTATGTATTTCTAAAAAAAAAAAAAAATTTTTTTTTTTTACTTAATATTTTTTTTTTTTTTTTTTTTTTTTTTTTTGGGTCAGAATGTTATAAAATAACGTCCCCGCGTGCTATTTAACCGTCCCCGCGTGCAGTAAAACTGTCCTCGCGTGTCCCCGCGTGTCCCCGCGTGTCCCCGCGTGTTTTAGACACTGTCTAAAACACGCGGGGACACGCGGGGACACGCGGGGACACGCGGGGACACACGGGGACACACGGGGACGGTGAATTAGCACGCCGGGACGTTATATAATAACATTCTGACTATCCTTTATGTATTTCTAAAAAAAAAAAAAATTTTTTTTTTTTACTTAATATTTTTTTTTTTTTTTTTTTTTTTTGGGTCAGAATGTTATAAAATAACGTCCCCGCGTGCTATTTAACCGTCCCCGCGTGCAGTAAAACTGTCCTCGCGTGTCCCCGCGTGTCCCCGCGTGTCCCCGCGTGTTTTAGACACTGTCTAAAACACGCGGGGACACGCGGGGACACGCGGGGACACGCGGGGACACGCGGGGACACGCGGGGACACACGGGGACACACGGGGACGGTGAATTAGCACGCCGGGACGTTATATAATAACATTCTGACTATCCTTTATGTATTTCTAAAAAAAAAAAAAATGTTTTTTTTTTACTTAATATTTTTTTTTTTTTTTTTTTTTTTTTTTTGGTCAGAATGTTATAAAATAACGTCCCCGCGTGCTATTTAACCGTCCCCGCGTGCAGTAAAACTGTCCTCGCGTGTCCCCGCGTGTCCCCGCGTGTCCCCGCGTGTCCCCGCGTGTCCCCGCGTGTTTTAGACACTGTCTAAAACACGCGGGGACACGCGGGGACACGCGGGGACACACGGGGACACACGGGGACGGTGAATTAGCACGCCGGGACGTTATATAATAACATTCTGACTATCCTTTATGTATTTCTAAAAAAAAAAAAATTTTTTTTTTTACTTAATATTTTTTTTTTTTTTTTTTTTTTTTTTTTTTTTTTGTCAGAATGTTATAAAATAACGTCCCCGCGTGCTATTTAACCGTCCCCGCGTGCAGTAAAACTGTCCTCGCGTGTCCCCGCGTGTCCCCGCGTGTCCCCGCGTGTTTTAGACACTGTCTAAAAGACGCGGGGACACGCGGGGACACGCGGGGACACGCGGGGACACACGGGGACACACGGGGACGGTGAATTAGCACGCCGGGACGTTATATAATAACATTCTGACTATCCTTTATGTATTTCTAAAAAAAAAAAAAAATTTTTTTTTACCTAATATTTTTTTTTTTTTTTTTTTTTTTTTGGTCAGAATGTTATAAAATAACGTCCCCGCGTGCTATTTAACCGTCCCCGCGTGCAGTAAAACTGTCCTCGCGTGTCCCCGCGTGTCCCCGCGTGTCCCCGCGTGTCCCCGCGTGTCCCCGCGTGTCCCCGCGTGTTTTAGACACTGTCTAAAACACGCGGGGACACGCGGGGACACGCGGGGACACGCGGGGACACACGGGGACACACGGGGACGGTGAATTAGCACGCCGGGACGTTATATAATAACATTCTGACTATCCTTTATGTATTTCTAAAAAAAAAAAAAATTTTTTTTTTTTACTTAATATTTTTTTTTTTTTTTTGGTCAGAATGTTATAAAATAACGTCCCCGCGTGCTATTTAACCGTCCCCGCGTGCAGTAAAACTGTCCTCGCGTGTCCCCGCGTGTCCCCGCGTGTCCCCGCGTGTCCCCGCGTGTTTTAGACACTGTTTAAAACACGCGGGGACACGCGGGGACACGCGGGGACACGCGGGGACACGCGGGGACACACGGGGACACACGGGGACGGTGAATTAGCACGCCGGGACGTTATATAATAACATTCTGACTATCCTTTATGTATTTCTAAAAAAAAAAAAAAAAAATTTTTTTTTTTACATAATATTTTTTTTTTTTTTTTTTTTTTTTTGGTCAGAATGTTATAAAATAACGTCCCCGCGTGCTATTTAACCGTCCCCGCGTGCAGTAAAACTGTCCTCGCGTGTCCCCGCGTGTCCCCGCGTGTCCCCGCGTGTCCCCGCGTGTCCCCGCGTGTTTTAGACACTGTCTAAAACACGCGGGGACACGCGGGGACACGCGGGGACACGCGGGGACACACGGGGACACACGGGGACGGTGAATTAGCACGCCGGGACGTTATATAATAACATTCTGACTATCCTTTATGTATTTCTAAAAAAAAAAAAATTTTTTTTTTTACTTAATATTTTTTTTTTTTTTTTTTTTTTTGTTGTGGTCAGAATGTTATAAAATAACGTCCCCGCGTGCTATTTAACCGTCGCCGCGTGCAGTAAAACTGTCCTCGCGTGTCCCCGCGTGTCCCCGCGTGTCCTCGCGTATCCCCGCGTGTTTTAGACACTGTCTAAAACACGCGGGGACACGCGGGGACACGCGGGGACACGCGGGGACACACGGGGACACACGGGGACGGTGAATTAGCACGCCGGGACGTTATATAATAACATTCTGACTATCCTTTATGTATTTCTAAAAAAAAAAAAAATTTTTTTTTTTACTTAATATTTTTTTTTTTTTTTTTTTTTTTTTGTTGTGGTCAGAATGTTATAAAATAACGTCCCCGCGTGCTATTTAACCGTCCCCGCGTGCAGTAAAACTGTCCTCGCGTGTCCCCGCGTGTCCCCGCGTGTCCTCGCGTATCCCCGCGTGTTTTAGACACTGTCTAAAACACGCGGGGACACGCGGGGACACGCGGGGACACGCGGGGACACACGGGGACACACGGGGACGGTGAATTAGCACGCCGGGACGTTATATAATAACATTCTGACTATCCTTTATGTATTTCTAAAAAAAAAAAAAAATTTTTTTTTTTACTTAATATTTTTTTATTTTTATTTTTTTGGTCAGAATGTTATAAAATAACGTCCCCGCGTGCTATTTAACCGTCCCCGCGTGCAGTAAAACTGTCCTCGCGTGTCCCCGCGTGTCCCCGCGTGTCCCCGCGTGTCCCCGCGTGTCCCCGCGTGTTTTAGACACTGTCTAAAACACGCGGGGACACGCGGGGACACGCGGGGACACGCGGGGACACACGGGGACACACGGGGACGGTGAATTAGCACGCCGGGACGTTATATAATAACATTCTGACTATCCTTTATGTATTTCTAAAAAAAAAAAAAAATGTTTTTTTACTTAATATTTTTTTTTTTTTTTTTTTTTTTTTTTTGTCAGAATGTTATAAAATAACGTCCCCGCGTGCTATTTAACCGTCCCCGCGTGCAGTAAAACTGTCCTCGCGTGTCCCCGCGTGTCCCCGCGTGTCCCCGCGTGTCCCCGCGTGTTTTAGACACTGTCTAAAAGACGCGGGGACACGCGGGGACACGCGGGGACACACGGGGACACACGGGGACGGTGAATTAGCACGCCGGGACGTTATATAATAACATTCTGACTATCCTTTATGTATTTCTAAAAAAAAAAAAAATCTTTTTTTTTACTTAATATTTTTTTTTTGTCTTTTTTTTTTTGTCAGAATGTTATAAAATAACGTCCCCGCGTGCTATTTAACCGTCCCCGCGTGCAGTAAAACTGTCCTCGCGTGTCCCCGCGTGTCCCCGCGTGTCCCCGCGTGTCCCCGCGTGTTTTAGACACTGTCTAAAACACGCGGGGACACGCGGGGACACGCGGGGACACGCGGGGACACACGGGGACACACGGGGACGGTGAATTAGCACGCCGGGACGTTATATAATAACATTCTGACTATCCTTTATGTATTTCTAAAAAAAAAAAAATTTTTTTTTTTTACTTAAGGCTGGAGCACACTTTGGAAAGTACGTTGGAGTAGCCTCCCTTCTACGTTGGAGTAGCCTCCCTTCCCGGATTTAGAACGCGTTTCGTGTCGTAACAGATTATCCACTTACTAGCCATATGCGTATGCAAAATAATGAAATAAACATTAGGAAATGGCAGACGTTTACAAATATCGACATTCTCTATCAGTGCAATAAAAAACAATCGTTAGAACTTGCATTTACGACATGTCGTGCGTGAGAACGTGTCAGTAAACAAGCACTTTTTGCCTTGCTGAAGAACCCCACGAGTCAAGCTAAAACAGACGACAAGTAATGGAAAGCAGTCTGCGGATAAACATAACAAACTACTGATGAAAAAGTGTGTTCATCCCTGCTCTTGATAAAAGACATCGGACTGATGACAACGTGGCAGCGTTCACGCGAAAAGATTTTTTTCCAGATTATCGCTTCTACATTTTATTGCACGTACTTGGGGCAGATCTGAATTTCTGAAAGATGACAAATCGGTCTTGTGTGCTGAGAACTCAACCACATGTTCTTTGCCGACAGAAATCACGATGGGACAAGATGTAGATTGTGTTGAAGAGATGTTTGCAGATTATCGCATCTACATTTTATTGCTCAGATCAATGCACGTAGTAGGGGTAGATCTGAATTTCGCAATGGAAGACGACAAATCCGTCTTGTGAGTTAAAAACCACACGTTCATTGGCGGCAGGATTGTGTTGAGGGGCTAATACTGACTGACTTTAGATGAAGAGTTCTTAGACTGCCTGGTTTTTGTAGAGAGGCATCATGATGATATCCTGGTTTTTTTTTTACGTTCTTGGTGACAACGCGCCAGAATCGCACGAAGATCGAACTCTCGAAGAAAACAAGTTTATCGCTGAACATCGGAAATGTGAAATGCTCTTCCTGTCTGACCAGTCTCCCCGTTAAATCCACAGGCTACATTATTTATCAGGTAACTTACCAAACCGGAGTGTGTGTGTGTGTGTGTGTGTGTGTGTGTGTGTGTGTGTGTGTGTGTGTGTGTGTGTACACCGGATTACCACCATCAACGCACCCTTTTGGACTTTTCTACTATGCCTGCTGTGACATTCACGAGGATTATTGTGATTCTTGGACAATCGTGTGCCTATGCTGGACTTGCAGGAAGACAAACGGTGCCGGAACGGTATACGTGCTGCCAAGTGTGCACGTCCAGAGCTCAGTGTGAACCGAGAGTGAGTGTGTCATTGTATGGAAGTTTTGCTTGATTGATTTATTCATGATTTAATTTGCTTTTTGGTTCAATAGTAAAATCTGTGTACGTTATACTTTGTATTTTGTGGTGTGATTCGCCCGTGTGCGAGACCCCCATCCCCGAACGCCTCTGTGGGTGGAATTGTATATATATATATACTTGTGTAACGTGAGTGTGTAGATGAGAATGTGAAAGTTGCTTTGGACCCAGATACACACAGCAGACACCAACGCAACAGCTAAGTTTCAGCCTGACAAAGAAATTCGAGTGACACAGCTAATGGCTGTACTTGTTATTTCTCTATTAAAACAAATGTTTCAAGATCTTTAGGCCAAAACAAATAAATTGTCTGTTTCTATTAACATGGCTAAAAAAAATAGGGTAGGTAGGTAGGTGTTTTTCACTTTTTGTTGTTGTTGTTGCCAGGATAGAATTCTTGAAAATAACTAAATGACACAAAGAGACAAGACTCGCTATAGATAGATTTATATAAAAAAAAAAATGTGACAAAGGATATAAAATGATTGTTTTACCTGGTCTGGAATCTTCAGTAGTAATTGCATAAAAAAAGTCTGATAATTATATCAATTATCATGTTAACTTTTTCTTAAAATGGGTGCGTTAAATCCTAGTCTGTTTGTTTTTAATGGACTAAGCAATCCTTGGACTGACAGAAAAGATGTATTTTAAAAATGTCCAGTTGCTTTTACTTATTTTTCTAATTGGAAGAGAATACAAATAATTAAATTATGCACTCTTTTCTGTTCAAATGGGTAGAGGGCGGGGGTAGTAAAAGGATCACAGTTCAAGATTTTGCGCGACAAGAGGTGTGTTTCTTTTATAAAGAGCAAAAACTCAACTTGGTATCTAACACTATTTCTGAACACTGTAACCACTTTAGCACTTTTTTTCTTTGTTTTTTCTGTCTTCCAAACTTCTAATTCAGCTTCAAAAATGATTAAAAAAAAGGGTTTTTTCTTCTGAAATCTACAGTTAAATCACTATTTTGGATATTCTATTTTGCTTCCCTATTTATCTTCTTAAGTTTTTGATCATCTGATTACCTTGCTTTTCTATTTGGAAGATAATATGCACTCTTTTCTGAAAAATGGGTAGGGGGTGGGGGTAGTAAAAGCATCACAGTATAAAATTTTGTGCGACAAGAGGTGTGTTTCTTTTAACTTTGATGAAGAGGGATAACTCAACTTGGTATCTAACACTAGTTCTGAACACTGTAACCACTTTAGCACTTTTAATTTATTTGTTCTGTCTTCCAAGCTTTAAATTCAGCTAATAAAATGAGTAAAACAGTGTGTGTTTTCTGAATTCACCAGTTAAATCACTCTGTTGGATGTTATTGTTTGCTTCCCTATTTCTGTTCTGAAGTTTTTGATCACCTGACTACCTTGCTTTTCTATTTGGAAGATAATATGCACTCTTTTCTGAAAAATGGGTAGGGGGTGGGGGTAGTAAAAGCATCACAGTTCAAGATTTTGCGCAACAAGATGTGTGTTTCTTTTAACTGTGATGAAGAGGGATAACTCAACTTGGTACCAAACACTATTTCTGAACACTGTAACCACTTTAGCACTTTAATTTTTTTTCTCTCTGTCTTCCAAGCTTTAAAATTTAGCTAATAAAATGAGTAAAAAAGTGGTGTTTTTTTCAGAATTCACCAGTTAAATCACTATGTTGGATGTTCTATTTTGCTTCCCTATTTCTGTTCTTCAGTTTTTGATCATCTGACTACCCTGCTTTTCTATTTGGTAGATAATATGCACTCTTTTCTGAAAAAATGGGTAGGGGGTGGGGGAAATAAAAGTATCACAGTTCAAGATTTTGGCCGACAAGAGGTGTATTTCTTTTAACAGTAGTAAAGAGGGATAACTCAACTTGTTATCTAACACTATTTCTGAACACTGTAATCACTTTAACACTTTTAATTTATGTTTGTTTGTGTTCCAAGTTTTAAATTAAGCTTCAAAAATGGGTAAAAAAATAGTTTTCTCATAATTCACAAGTTAAATCATTATGTTGGATGTTCTATTTTGCTTCCCTCTTTCTCTTCTTAAGTTTTTGATCATCTGACTACCCTGCTTTTCTATTTGGAAGATAATATGCACTCTTTTCTGAAAAATGGTAAGGGGGTGGGGGTAGTAAAAGCAACACAGTTCAAAATTTTGCGCGTTAAGAGGTTGTTGTTTTTAAAAATTGGTAAAGAGGGATAACTCAACTTGGTATCTAACACTATTTCTGAACACTGTAATCACTTTAACACTTTTAATTTATGTTTGTCTGTGTTCCAAGTTTCAAATTAAGCTTCAAAAATGGGTTAAAAAAATGTTTTTTTTAATAATTCACAAGTTAAATCATTATGTTGGATGTTCTATTTTGCTTCCCTCTTTCTCTTCTTTAAGTTTTTGATCATCTGACTACCCTGCTTTTCTATTTGAAAGATAATATGCACTCTTTTCTGAAAAATGGGTAGGGGGTGGGGGTAGTAAAAGCATCACAGTTCAAGATTTTGCGCGACAAGAGGTGTGTTTCTTTTTACTGTGATGAAGAGGGATAACTCAACTTGGTACCAAATACTATTTCTGAACACTGTAACCACTTTAGCACTTTCATTTTTTTTCTCTCTGTCTTCCAAGCTTTAAAATTCAGCTAATAAAATGAGTAAAAAAGTGGGTTTTTTTAGAATTCACAAGTAAAATCACTATGTTGGATGTTCTATTTTGCTTCCCTATTTCTGTTCTTCAGTTTTTGATCATCTGACTACCCTGCTTTTCTATTTGGTAGATAATATGCACTCTTTTCTGAAAAAATGGGTAGGGGGTGGGGGAAGTAAAAGTATCACAGTTCAAGATTTTGGCCGACAAGAGGTGTATTTCTTTTAACAGTGGTAAAGAGGGATAACTCAACTTGGTATCTAACACTATTTCTGAACACTGTAATCACTTTAACACTTTTAATTTATGTTTGTTTGTGTTCCAAGTTTTAAATTAAGCTTCAAAAATGGGTAAAAAAAAATAGTTTTCTCATAATTCACAAGTTAAATCATTATGTTGGATGTTCTATTTTGCTTCCCTCTTTCTCTTCTTAAGTTTTTGATCATCTGACTACCCTGCTTTTCTTTTTGGAAGATAATATGCACTCTTTTCTGACAAATGGGAAGGGGGTGGGGGTAGTAAAAGCATCACAGTTCAAAATTGTGCACGTTAAGAGGTGTATTTTGTTTTAATTGGTAAAGAGGGATAACTCAACTTGGTATCTAACACTATTTCTGAACACTGTAATCACTTTAACACTTTTAATTTATGTTTGTCTGTGTTCCAAGTTTCAAATTAAGCTTCAAAAATGGGTAAAAAAAATATTATTTTAATAATTCACAAGTTAAATCATTATGTTGGATGTTCTATTTTGCTTCCCTCTTTCTCTTCTTTAAGTTTTTGATCATCTGACTACCCTGCTTTTCTATTTGAAAGATAATATGCACTCTTTTCTGAAAAATGGGTAGGGGGTGGGGGTAGTAAAAGCATCACAGTTCAAGATTTTGCGCGACAGGAGGTGTTTTTTTTTATAACTGTGATGAAGAGGGATAACTCAACTTGGTATCAAACACTATTTCTGAACACTGTAACCACTTTAGCACTTTTAATTTTTTTTTTCTGTCTTCAGTTCCAAGCTTTAAATTAAGCTAATAAAATGAGTAAAAAAGTGGGGTTTTTTTAGAATTCACCAGTTAAATCACTATGTTGGATGTTCTATTTTGCTTCCCTATTTCTGTTCTGAATTTTTTGATCATCTGACTACCCTGCTTTTCTATTTGGTAGATAATAATTATGCACTCTTTTCTGAAAAAATGGGTAGGGGGTGGGGGAAGTAAAAGTATCACAATTCAAGATTTTGCGCGACAAGAGGTGTATTTCTTTTAACAGTGGTAAAGAGGGATAACTCAACTTGGTATCTAACACTATTTCTGAACACTGTAATCACTTTAACACTTTTAATATATGTTTGTCTGTGTTCCAAGTTTCAAATTAAGCTTCAAAAATGGGTAAAAAAAATAGTTTTCTCATAATTCACAAGTTAAATCATTATGTTGGATGTTCTATTTTGCTTCCCTCTTTCTCTTCTTAAGTTTTTGATCATCTGACTACCCTGCTTTTCTATTTGGAAGATAATATGCACTCTTTTCTGACAAATGGGAAGGGGGTGGGGGTAGTAAAAGCATCACAGTTCAAAATTTTGCGCGTTAAGAGGTGTATTTTTTTTTAAATTGGTAAAGAGGGATAACTCAACTTGGTATCTAACACTATTTCTGAACACTGTAATCACTTTAACACTTTTAATCAATGTTTGTTGGTGTTCCATGCTTCAAATTGAGCTTCAAAATGGATACAAAAGGATTATTTTCCGAATTCACAAGTAAAATCACTACGTTTAATGTTCTATTTTGCTTCCCTATTTATCTTCTTCAGTTTGTGATCATCTGATTGTTATTTTGTTTACATTTTCACAATACAATATTGCAACTTATTCAGTAGTGTTTGCGTGAAAAAATCTGATACCTATGCTTAAACTTCAGTCGTTATCTTAAAATTTTGCGCGTTAAGCCCTTTATATTTTGTATTTTCCTGATAAAGCAAACATTGAACTAACAGAAAAAGTAACTTTTAAAACTACCTAATCACTTTGAAATTGGGCCTCCAAAGTGTTCTCCAGCCTTAATATTTTTTTTTTTTTTTTTTGTCAGAATGTTATAAAATAACGTCCCCGCGTGCTATTTAACCGTCCCCGCGTGCAGTAAAACTGTCCTCGCGTGTCCCCGCGTGTCCCCGCGTGTCCCCGCGTGTCCCCGCGTGTTTTAGACACTGTCTAAAACACGCGGGGACACGCGGGGACACGCGGGGACACGCGGGGACACACGGGGACACACGGGGACGGTGAATTAGCACGCCGGGACGTTATATAATAACATTCTGACTATCCTTTATGTATTTCTAAAAAAAAAAAAAAATTTTTTTTTTACTTAATATTTTTTTTTTTTTTTTTTTGGGGGGGGGGTCAGAATGTTATAAAATAACGTCCCCGCGTGCTATTTAACCGTCCCCGCGTGCAGTAAAACTGTCCTCGCGTGTCCCCGCGTGTCCCCGCGTGTCCCCGCGTGTTTTAGACACTGTCTAAAACACGCGGGGACACGCGGGGACACGCGGGGACACGCGGGGACACTGTCTAAAACACGCGGGGACACGCGGGGACACGCGGGGACACGCGGGGACACACGGGGACGGTGAATTAGCACGCCGGGACGTTATATAATAACATTCTGACTATCCTTTATGTATTTCTAAAAAAAAAAAAATTTTTTTTTTTACTTAATATTCTTTTTTTTTTTTTTTTTTTTTGGTCAGAATGTTATAAAATAACGTCCCCGCGTGCTATTTAACCGTCCCCGCGTGCAGTTAAACTGTCCTCGCGTGTCCCCGCGTGTCCCCGCGTGTTTCAGACAGTGTCTAAAACACGCGGGGACACGCGGGGACACGCGGGGACACGCGGGGACACGCGGGGACACACGGGGACACACGGGGACGGTGAATTAGCACGCCGGGACGTTATATAATAACATTCTGACTTACCTTTATGTATTTAAAAAAAAAAAACTTTCAAAAAAACTTTTTTTTTTTTACTTAATATTTTTTTTTGTGGTCAGAATGTTATAAAATAACGTCCCCGTGGGCTATTTAACCGTCCCCGCGTGCAGTAAAACTGTCCTCGCGTGTCCCCGCGTGTCCCCGCGTGTTTTAGACACTGTCCCCGCGATGCAGTAATGGCCATCAATGTTGCCATCAATGTTTAAAGATCAGCTCGTTATTAAAGTGTTTCTTTGTATGTATATCTACTTAACATACAACTGGGTTGAAGTACCGTAAATGTAACGTTTTGTTTCGTCATAATTCAACGGGTGGTTTTTTTATTGATCATTAACGTGGTATGTTGGCAGTTTATTGATATGTTGATTTCATTCTGACGTAACGTTTGCGGATGTGTTTTCAAGTGTTCTGTGTATGTGTGTGTGTGCTCTCATCAGCAGCAGCTTCCCTCAAAAAGGGTTCTTGATGATTGCAAATTTTTACCTCAAAATGTATGTTTTTTGTTCATTTTGTTTTCATTTCTTGTGTAAAACAAAATTATCAAATACTCAAGCATCGTGTAGCTTCATCACAAATAAGTCAATCAAAACGTTTCGTTTGAGAACTGACAGTTTGCTTGGTCAGTGTTATTTGTGCGTGTGAATTATTGGGGCATTTGATTTACATATCTGAATATGTTGCATAGTATGCACAAGATGTATGACATTATCCGGGCTTCAGTGTGTGTGTGTGTGTGTGTGTGTGCGTGTGTGTGTGTGTGTGTGTGTGTGTGTGTGTGTGTGTGTGTGTGTGTGTGTGTGTGTGTGTCAGGTTTTCTTCTGAGATATTAGGGCTTATCAAATCGGAGATCGTTCATGCCGTAAACAGCCATTTCTGGCTGCAAGGGATCGTGTTAAAGACACACCGTTTAAGTCTGATGGATTATTATTATCCTGGTCTACTCACTGTCATTCTCCTACTCCGAACCTGACTGCCGTGATTTGATATCATCAAAGAATGACAGACACTATCGACAAAACCTCAAAACGTTATGTCACAGACAAGAGTGGCGAGAGAAAGAGAGAGAGAGAGAGAGAGGGAGAGAGAGAGAGAGAGATAGATGTCACTTTTAACAAAACATATACAAAGATAAAGAATTAGAGACAAAGAAAGAGAGACTGAGAGAGAGCAAGAGAGAGAGAGAGAGAGAGAGAGAGAGAGAGAGGGAGGGGGAAGAGAGAGTGTGTATGTATGTGTGTGTGCGTGTGTGTGTGTGTGTGTGTGTTCGTGTGTGTGTGTGTGTGTTTGTGACACTGGTAAACATCTTCCTATCATCACGTAACTTAGTTAGTGCGGAGAACAGACAGAGTTCAAAAACAAGACGATATTTTTTTTTTCGTAAAAGGAAGGAAGAAAGGCCATGCAACACACAAAGCCATGGGTGACATTCATCTAGGGTCCTTACGAAAAAGAGCAGCACAAACACATTTTCACTTCACACAATTTTTATTTTATTTGAACGGAATCGTACTATTGCAGCAGTCACAAAAAAAGAAACAAAAATGGATAAACACTGATTCTCAAACAATCAGTCAGACATCATACATATTATACACCTATATAAAGAATGTAACAAATGATTCAGTAATTTCAGACGATGATGGGGTAACGACAATGTATTCGAACGTAGTGGCTCACTTACATCAAACACATAAACAAAAAAGATCAGTAAGGTCGATACTGATTTTGAAGCATTCACTCACAGGCACAACAAAACATAGACTGTTACAAATACTTCATTAATTACAGACTGAATTGGTTAATGTTAATAAGACAATTGTTTCCGTTTTTATTAGCTACATCACAAAAAAACATGTAATCTGAGGTAAAAGTTCGCAATCATCAAGAACCTTTTTGAAGGGAAGCTGCTGCTGATGAGTGCACATACACATACACAGAACACTTAAAAACACATCCGCAATAGTTACGTCAGAAATAAATCAAAATACTGATAAACTGCCAACAAACCCACGTTAACGTTAAAAACAACCGTTGAATTATGACGAAACAAAACTTTACATGTCCGGTACTTCAACCCAGTTGTATGTTTAGTAGACTTACAAAGAAACACTTTAAAAATGAGCTGATCATTAAACATCGATGGCCATAACTGTATCGCCAACAGCATGCAAGTGTGACAATTTTGAAATAAGTTCACACACACACACACACACACACACACACACACACACACACACACACACACACACACACACACACACACACACACACACACACACACACACACACACACATATGAATCACGCACACAAATCACACACTCATATCATCCAAACACACACTCACACACACATAAACACCCCACTCCCTTACACCACACAAACACACACACACACACACACACACACACACACACATACACACACACACACACACGCGCGAGAAAAAAGGTCGAAATGAGTGGATGACGTCATTAACGTAAAAACATCGTGACGTCGTCTAATTGCGCGAACATACAGCAGTAGTCTCGGAAATTCTACCCCAACAAAGCGGCACTGGGTGGCGTTGAATCAAAAATCGAAGATCCCACCAATCACTGTATATTAGTTAGTAGGCCTATGTTCCCAATTTGTGGTGAACTTCCATCCAGTCTGAGCACAAGATTCCGTCTTTATCATGTATTATGGACATGGACATTTCTCAAGTCGATCTTATTATGCGTTCTTGGGATCTTAGACGAGGAACCAAATCGAACAAAAAAATCTGTAATGCTGCGTCGCCCAAAACAAATAACGGTTTTGGGTGTGACGAAAAAAAGAACAGAGCCGGAGCGCTATGTAATTTATAGGCAGTTCTTCCAAACCCATTTAAAAAATATGACACTACCAGCCTGTTTCCGCAGATTGAGCCAGAATGTTTTGTTTTGGCAAATCGACGTTGCAGTTCCGGAGCAAATGATCTACATTTCTTTGCGAATTTGCGTTCAAACGTGGTTTTTTTCTCTCCATAATATAGCAATGCACAGCTCGAAAATATGACCAAGAACAAATCTACGGTACTTCGAAGAAAGAAGAATAACAACATTATTGTCCAATACGACTTGCAATTTACCGTGTGCGCTGTACAATCTCCCTACCTTTAAAGCAGACATAAAGCAGACCTCTTCATTTTCTTCCAAGGGGGAAATCGTTGGTCATAAAGTCTTGCAGGACCCAAACATACCTCTGCACGCTCACTTTTCTTTTCATAATTATGTTGCTTCGCAAAAATAAAATGTCATTGGTTTTCTCAACTTGTTATCAGTCAAAATTACCGAAGAACACAGAACTGGGAAATGACACTGATTGAAATACGAAAGATCTTCGACGGAGACGAAAGTTATAAATGACATGTGGTCACACCTAACTCGAGAACTAAGCGTCGCTCAGAACCAGCGCCCTTCCATTACTAAGTTAAGGAGTTTAATGCACAGTCGGTACTCCCGGGCAAATTTGATTTCATTTGACAGACACATGCATATAATAGTCTCTGAAACAACCTTTCTAGGTACCCAAAAGGGGCAGCAGCTATACACAATTTTAAGGCAAAGTAGACGTATTATTTTGAAAAATGCACTTCAGAACAAAAACTTTGTTGCAAAAATGTCAATACCAGTTTAACCGCAGACAGCAGAGTAAATATTTCTGAGAGAACTATCAAGTAATTGAAAGTACCTGTAATGATATAGCTCATTTGCAGAAAGTGTG
Source organism: Littorina saxatilis (assembly GCF_037325665.1). NCBI lineage: Eukaryota > Metazoa > Mollusca > Gastropoda > Littorinimorpha > Littorinidae > Littorina > Littorina saxatilis. The sequence goes on from NC_090245.1 coordinate 80,418,335, forward strand.
AGAGTTCAGTTCCGAAGTACACCCCCTAATTTTGTAAGTCAAACTTATTATGCCATGAAAGCATTTTAAGAGGCACTATTACAGGTAAGGGTCGAGGATAATACACCGGATGTCTAAAACAAAGGTCAGTGGTGTTCGCATACAGGCAGCAGTGACTCGGGACAGAGAATAGTTGCAAGCAACAAGTGCCGCCGACCACTTTCTTTCCTTCAAGCCGGAAAGGAGCGATATGAATAAATTAACAAGTGACCTTACGCTAGGCCTGCGCAGTGCAATGGGCTATGGTATCATATCACAGGTGCACGTTTGGTTGGATGGTTATCACCGAATCGCTGTCAATGACAGCAACGTAGACGGCGCATCGCATCACGTGTGCCTTCTACGAAATCGCTACTGGGATTGGTCTTAAGTAAATTCCACAGGTCCAATGAAAAGTACCGTACTCGTCGTCATACAGACTGGAGTGCCGCGACAATTGGGTGGAAGTAACTTGGGCGGTGCATCATATCAGGGTATTTTTATAAGGCACGGCCTTATCCTAATTCGCCAAGACGCGGGGTGGACTGACACGATATCCACATATCCAATGAAAACACGTGCAAGTACGAACAGCATTCGTCGAGTTGAAAACTGGAGTGCCGCGAAACAAGCGGGTGACGCTGAGTAGGTGCAGGTCTCGTGAAAGAGCCAATCAGACAGCGATACCAACAGTAGACAACGATTCTACTGTCGACCAATAACCAGTACGTAATGATATTACTTCTTATGTTAATGCTAACTAGGAATCTTCCTTATTCTGCTAGTAAGATTTAGTAAGTGTGTGTGTGTGTGTGTGTCTGTGTGTGTGTGTGTGTGTGTCTGTGTGTGTGTGTGTGTGTGTGTGTCTGTGTGTCTGTCTGTGTGTGTGTCTGTGTCTGTGTCTGTGTCTGTATGTGTGTTTGTACCGGCACGGTTGGCCTAGTGGTAAGGCGTCCGCCCCGTGATCGGGAGGT
>NC_090245.1:80431826-80479326 GCF_037325665.1 Littorina saxatilis
AATTTTCAGAGGTTGTTTTTAATCCGAATATAACATATTTATATGTTTTTGGAATCAGAAAATGATGAAGAATAAGATAAACGTAAATTTGGATCGTTTTAAAAAGAATTATTTTATTTTACAATTTTCAGATTTTTAATGACCAAAGTCATTAATTAATTTGTAAGCCACCAAGCTGAAATGCAATACCGAAGTCCGGCCTTCGTCGAAGATTGCTGGGCCAAAATTGCAATCAATTTGATTGAAAAATGAGGGTGTGACAGTGCCGCCTCAACTTTTACAAAAAGCCGGATATGACGTCATCAAATGTATTTATCGAAAAAAAAGAAAAACGTCCGGGGATATCATTCCCAGGAACTCTCATGTAAAATTTCATAAAGATCGGTCCAGTAGTTTGGTCTGAATCGCTCTACACACACACACACACAGACAGACACACACACACACACACACACACACACACACATACACCACGACCCTCGTCTCGATTCCCCCCTCTACGTTAAAACATTTAGTCAAAACTTGACTAAATGTAATAAAAAACAAAAACGAATTCGTGACATATGAAATAGTTGGTTACAACAACAATAACAGCAACAACAACAACAACACAACAACAACAACAAAAACAACAACACATATCCCTCTCCGAAGAAATATGTAGAAATGCAAAATTAACAATAATCTTAAATGACGCTTTGGGTTGCTGAAAATGAAATGCTACCTACAAGAAAATGCTTGCTTGAGCTATGGTATGACGGTTGAAGTTACCGACAGTTCAAAGACTTTGTCAAAAACGCCATTTGAGGTGGGGGGAAAACGCGGTTGCAGGTACAGTAGCAGCCATGGGAATTCATTCAATGGAAAATGAAGGCTTGTAATCCTGCAGGCTATAGTTTGGTCCCCATTACTGCCGTGTGCTGACAAAACCGAGTAAGTCCATTTTTTTCAAAAATGATATTTTTTGTTCATCAAAGCTTAGAAATTAAGGCGCACCTTATGTGTAAATTGTGACTTTGTGAAATAAATAGATAAGGAGATATAAAAAAGTAAGTCCACACCTTAAAAACTGTTTAAAGTACATCTGCCATGTGCTGACAAAACCGAGTAAGTCCATTTTTTCCCAAAAATGATATCTTTTTGTTCATCAAAACTAAAAAATCAAGAAGCAGCCTGTGTGTAAATTTTGACTTTGTAAAATAAATAGATAAGGAGATATAGAAAAGTAAGTCCACAACTTCAAACATTTCTCCAAAAAAATTACATGTCAATTTGCTGGTAAAACCAAGTAAGTCCATCCACCAATCACAAGAACCTTTATGACGCTATAACCAATCAGAATGCAATGTTTTTGCCAGTATGACGTCAAAGTCAATCCGAATATTCTTGCGGCATTTTACTTGTTAGTAGGGGTGCTCGTTTTGGTGCAAGCATGGCTGCCAAAGAAGAAGTGTTGTCAAGATAAAATTAATGACAAAACAGTGAAAATAACGTTAACATTACGAATTTGCACAAGATGGAGAGAGAGAGAGAGAGAGAGAGAGAGAGAGAGAGAGAGAGAGAGAGAGAGAGAGAGAGAGAGAGAGAGAGAGACAGAGAGAACGAGAGAGAGACTAAACAGGGAGAGAGTGAGAGAGGGGAAATAAATCAGGGTCGACGGGGGGGGGGGGGGGGGGGGGATGGAGGGAGAGAGAGAAAAAAAGGGAAAGAGGAATTAGGGAGAGAGGAAGAGAGTAAGAGGGAGAGAGATAGCGAGAGAGGTAGGGAGGGATAGAAAGAGAGATGGAGGGAGGAAAAGAGAGATAGAGAGGGATAGAGGGAGGGAGAGAGAGAGAGAGAGAGAGAGAGAGAGAAAGAGAGAGAGAGAGAGAGACAAGGATCGTCAGGTGAATTATATATATATATAGATAGAGAAGAAAAATGTTTAAAATAAAACGTCATAAGGTGACGTCATTATGTCTCGCCTTATCGAAAGAGGTCATTTGTGTGTTCTAAACTTTAAATGACGTCATTTGTGAGTTCTAAGCTTAAAATGACGTATTTTCTGTATGGGTCGTCTGACAAGAATTTTAAAACTATCATTATAGGAAAATTGGGAACCCCTTGGACTTACTTGGTTTTGTCAAAACATTCATGCACACTTAAAAAGTTGTTTTTGGTTGTGGACTTACTTGTTCATATCTGCTTATCTAAGCACTCTAAAAAGTAGAAATTAGCACACAAGATGCGCATTGATTTTTTCTTTTTGATGGACAAAAGATATCATTTTGAAAAAAAAAAGACTTACCAAAGCGGATGGTCGTGGGTTCGAATCCCGGCCGCACCTGACGGGTAATTAAGGTGAAGATTTTACCGATATCCCAGGTCAACTTACGTGCAGGCCTGCTGGTGCCTTATCACCCTTCGTGTGTACACGCAAGCACAAGACCAAAATGCGCACGGAAAAGATCGTGCAGTCCAAAGCAGAGTTCGGTGGGTTATAGAAACACGAAAATACCCAACATGCTTTCACCGAAAACGGCGTATGGCTGCCTAAATGGTTTTGTAAAAACGGTCATCCACGTACAAATCCACTCGTGCTTCAGCCCACGAACGCAAAAGAAGAAGAAGAAGAACGCCTTCACAAAAATTGCGTCCTCGCTGTTAAAACCCGTCAATCGGGACAGTGAATGTTTCCGTACCATGTCCACACGGCACCTGAATTGCTTAATATCAATTCAAACGTAACACATCTATAAATAGATTCAGGAAACATTGACACCTGCAATAAAATCACTTTCGTGCCTGTGCTAGCATTTTAATGTCCAGAAATATTTCTTAATAACAATTTCAAGAAACGATTTTTAAGACATCAAACCCGGGTAAATAGTGTTTGATTTGAATTTCAAATAATGTGATTTAAGGCTGTAACTATAGTAGTAACCGAATCACCCAAACTTACAACAACAAAACATTACCGGAACAAAAAAACATGCTGTGTAGCTTAAAAAATTGTGCGTGAATAATATGTATTTTAGCAAATCTCCGCAATCTGATATGCTCATCATTCCCCAAGGCACTCAAACTAACACTCACGTACACAGTCATACACAAGAACCAGCTTTTATTCTTGACTGGACATTGTCCTTAGATCAAGACTGTTTTTAATCAGAACAAACACACAAACGCACACATTGTAATACAGGTTCGCTTCGAAAGTATCTGTGAGAATCGTACCGAAATGAGCCAGAGCGTTGTTTAGAGATCAAATAAGCAAAGGGAAGTAAGCGCTCTAATGTGCATACGACATGTGTAAAAGAGTAAGCGAGAGTTATACGGAACGTTTCTCCTGGCACCTGAGAGAATAACGCATTGAAATGAACAAGCGACTTTCATCCTCAAAAAAAGCATTACTTTTTCTTCCAAATGTTTTGACAAAACCAAGCAAGTCCACTTGCTTAGATCTGTCAAATTTTTTAGATCTGATATAATGGAAAAAAGTGACAAAACCAAGTAAGTCCACAAAATGCCCAACAAAACAAAAACCATCCATCAGATCATTATCAAACTCGGGTTGTAAACGTACATTAATGCTATTTATCTTATTATCTCTGTAGGTTGATCAAGCTAATCGTCACTTTTGAGAAATGTAATAAAACAGAAAAAGACGTTTATCTCAGAACTAGCTTCAGTGAACTTACTCGGTTTTGTCAGCACACGGCAGATTAGACGGGCACAATGGGCTAGTAGATAAGACGCCGGTGTCACGATTTCATCTTTCGCCTGTGTACATATTTCCCCCTCAAGACTGAAATGTTGTTTCCTGGTAAAATTAAGAAGTGAAATTATTTATGGACGAAAAGCATGTCAGTTTCTTGCATGTGTAACCGAGTGCCGAAACACTACGATCACCTCGGGAAGCGAAGTGCAATCAAACAGGATTGAAAATGTTAGGGCTAATTTCTTAGCCCTATAAAAACTGTTATGCAAACCCGAAGGTTTCCATGAACATACAGACAATCGGAAACCACCAGACCCCATCACAAACAGAATTCCACAATACACCGGTGTTGACTTTTAAAGGCCAACAACTCGGGTGCAGAGTCTGCTGCGAAAGGAGCGGTAGCCTCCCCTGTCACAATACTTCGTCCCGAAGTTCCGAACCGGGGGACCACTGTCCATCCCAAGTTCGCAGAATGGGAACAGCACAAAAATGTTCAGTGGTCATATTATGCCATTACCTGAACATATCATGCCGAGTCCCATCTCTGCTCGCAAGCGCCAGATGTAACCGAGTGCCGAAACACTACGATCACCTCGGGAAGCGAAGTGCAATCAAACAGGATTGAAAATGTTAGGGCTAATTTCTTAGCCCTATAAAAACTGTTATGCAAACCCGAAGGTTTCCATGAACATACAGACAATCGGAAACCACCAGACCCCATCACAAACAGAATTCCACAATACACCGGTGTTGACTTTTAAAGGCCAACAACTCGGGTGCAGAGTCTGCTGCGAAAGGAGCGGTAGCCTCCCCTGTCACACATGTGAAGAAAATTGGTGGTAAAATTTAATAGATTTCACCCCCAAAATCGAATTCTTCGAAAACGTGTACTGAGTGGTTACGTCCCTTGAGTAAGAAGGAAAACATTTTAGGATGAATCAAATTTCTAAGTTAAATAAAACAAATGGGTTGGACAAATTTGGCCCCATGAATGTAAAGTACACAAGGTCGCTCATCAGTACTATCGAAGGGTGTTTTTTTGTTCAATGTAGAGTTTATACTAGATCAACGAGGCCGAGAAGCGAAATATCAACACGGCGAAAGATGAAAACGTCACACCGGTACCGCAGTGTAGAGTTTATACTAGATCAACGACGCCGAGAAGCGAAATATCAACACGGCGAAAGATGAAAACGTCACACCGGTACCGCAGTGTAGAGTTTATACTAGATCAACGAGGCCGAGAAGCGAAATATCAACACGGCGAAAGATGAAAACGTCACACCGGTACCGCAGTGTAGAGTTTATACTAGATCAACGAGGCCGAGAAGCGAAATATCAACACGGCGAAAGATGAAAACGTCACACCGGTACCGCAGTGTAGAGTTTACACTAGATCAACGAGGCCGAGAAGCGAAATATCAACACGGCGAAAGATGAAAACGTCACACCGGCCTCCAAATTGGAAGGTTGTGTGTTCGAATCCCGGACGCGCCTGGTGGGTTAAGGGTGAAGTTTTTTTTATTATCTGCCAGGTCAACTTATATGCAGGCCTGCTAGTGTCTTATCCCCCGTCGTGTGTACACGCAAGCACAAGACCAAGTGCGCACGGAAAAGATCCTGTATTCCATGTCAGCGTTAGATGGGTTATAGAATCACGAAAAATACCAAGCATGCATCCCCCGATAGGTCATACACATAAAAACTCACTCGTTGAAAAACATGCGTGTACGTGGGAGTTTCACCCATTGAACGCAGAAGAAGAAGAAGAAGGTACCTATCTTTCTTTATTTATTTGGTGTTTAACGTCGTTTTTAACCGTTCAAGGTTATATCGCGACGGGAAGGTACCTACTAAGGACTGGTAATTCATTCAAGGTGAATAATAAAGAATCGGTGTTCACAGACAAAAATAAACCTATGAAGGATATGATTGATTTTACATAATTCATTCAACAGAAAATGAATTGTCTTCCCAGTAAGTAGGCAGTCTGTTGAGTCCCGATATGTAGTAAATTGGAAGAGCGCTCTATAGCGTATGTAAAAACCTGGACGGATCATTGTTTACACGATGGTTTCCAAGAGCAGGGATAATACTTGGATCTAAATTCTTCGGTAAATTTGCTGAAATGATCATGAATTTTTCGTCAATTAGGTTTCAATGTTATGTCCTTTAGTGTCACCTTTCCTCAATGTTCAAGCAGATCAGCCGAAATGACGATTTTCGGCATCTGAAAAAGAAGCCGTATAGTTGACGTCTTGTTGTTTTCATACTTTTAAATGTACATTTCATGAATTTGTTAACAGAAAAAAAATAAGAATAAAAAATAACACCCAAACACCAAAATGAAATAAATATTTCGGAGTAAAAACTCCTTCTTCAGTAATGGAATCAAAACAAACAATTTTACATAAATAACAGAAAAAAAATGAAAGAATGTTGGCGTTGTGCCGGCTGTCGGCACCAGTCAACATCCCTGCATGAGGAAGAAGGTATACGAGAACTCAGGTACTTCTCTTACCATTCGGGATGACCGGGGATACAGTAAAACTGACGCACTGCAGGTCAGTCATGCAGGACACAGCACAATCCGTCTTGCTACGGCATGTCGTCGTCCACAACAGGTCATCTGTGAAGATGACGTCAGCTACACCATTGTGACGCCGACCGATTGAGTGACGTAGTAACAGCACTCCAGTACAGTCGTTTACCAACGATAAGAAAAATGTCGAGGATAAAAGTAGCAGCATGTTTTTTTTCTGGTTCGAGTGGGCGATATTGAAGTAGTTCACTTTGCCTCAAATTAGATAAATGGACAAAGTTGTAGACCCTACCTAGCAGTTGCCTTAAAAGACAACTTCACAAGCCCTGACTGATTTTACCCTGCACAAAATCATGTGACTGGAACGTCGATTTCTGACGCGTCACATGGCTCAACAAAGAAGTCTTTTCACACAATGAGAACCAAAGATCGGAGAAACTCGCGCAACATTCCTCCAATCCATAATTACACGTCCTGCTTCGTGAGCACCCACGTAAACACTTCTTTACCTGCTATGATGCTATGCTATTGTCCTCTTGCAGTTTTAACCCGCTACCATCAAAGACGTCAAACTGCCGGTAGCTACTGTTCCTATCAGTTTATTAACCATGCGCAGCACAGCAACCAGCCCACAGGAAATTGATGTTGATTTTTGGACATAAAAATACACTCAGCCAACCACTATTCAGCGAGGTAACAAATTTAAAGGACCTCTGCGTGTATGCAAATTGTAGTTCGTTACGATATGCCCATTCTCGTTGATTTTGCTTAGTTTAGTGATACATGTATCTGTTTGTTGTGTCTGCGTGAATTATCTTCTTTCTCTCTCCCGCGGGTTAGGGGGAAGAATTTACCCGATGCTCCCCAGCATGTCGTAAGAGGCGACTAACGGATTCTGTTTCTCCTTTTACCCTTGTTAATTGTTTTTTGTATAGAATATAGTCAATGTTTGTAAAGATTTTAGTCAAGCAGTATGTAAAAAATGTTAAGTCCTTTGTACTGGAAACTTGCATTCTCCCAGTAAGGTAATATATTGTACTAGGGGAAAGGCCCCAATTAACGGACACTCAGTTAAGGTTAAACCCATTTTTCTCACAAAGTATATAACATAGCGCAATCTTGAAAACGGATTATTGTAGATCTAACCTACCTTTATCTTCATGTTGAAAAGAATTGAAAAAATCTGTTATACTTTAAAAGTTATTAAGGTTTGAATTTTTCGCCAAATTGTCCGGTTTTGGGAAACCTACTGCCTAAATCCGGACAGGGGGTCACCAAAATCCGGACACGAAATTCGCTGCTTAATAGAGTAACAAAAGTTGCAGAAACCATGTTTTAATTAACAATTGCAACCGTTTTCTTTTTCGTGAACGTTCATGTATTTTTACATTTAATTATTATGTTGGTTTTTGAAACTTTTGTCAGTCAAAAAGCAAGTTTTTATGAAGATATGTATCTTTTTCTCGAGAGAGGGTTATGCGTTATTTTTAGTCAAGCGAATTAACCACACGTTCAACTACACACACACACACACACACACATACACACACACACACACACACACACACATACACACACACACACACACACACACATACATACATACATACACACACACACACACACACACACACACACACACACACACACTGATATTTATTACAGTGCGAAAAACAGAAAACCACTTACCGTGCAGAATGCGTGCGTTCAGTCGCCATGTTATTTTGGTGCGAAGTGTAAGGGGATATCACTGAATCGTTTCGCGCAAAAAATTTTTTGTTGTGACCTCCTATTTCTGAGATATCGCGTGTCCGTTATTAGGTGCCCGTCCGGTAATTAGGGCCTTTCCCCTACGTTGCAAGCCCCTGGAGCAATTTTTTGATTAGTGCTTTTGTGAACAAGAAACAATTGACAAGTGGCTCTATCCCATCTCCCCCCCTTTCCCCGTCGCGATATAACCTCCGTGGTTGAAAACGACGTTAAACACCAAATAAAGAAAGATCTTCTTTCTGTTTTTTCTTCTGTTTTTTTTTTTTTTTTTTTTTTTGGGGGGGGGGGGGGGGCGAGTTCTTTTTCTTTTCTTTTCTTCATAGCCCGAATAGAAACCATGCGGCAAACCAGGTGCCATGCTATGCTATTCCCCTCGTAACTCTGACCAGTTTACGATTCCATTAGAATTAAAATGCATGCTGTGATGTGCAATACAATATTGCTACCTTTCATTTATCGCTGTGTAAAAATAATTACGCGAACAGTCGTTTGATGATGATGCTGTTGTTGTTTATATTGTGAAGAATGTGTGGGGGAACATGTTGTGTGCAGGTTATCTGTCTTGTTTTTTTCTGGAATCTCTCTCTCTCTCTCTCTCTCTCTCTCTCTCTCTCTCTCTCTCTCTCTCTCTCTCTCTCTCTCTCTCTCTCTCTCTCTCTCTCTCTCTCTCTCTCTTAAATTGTGCCTGCCTAAACGTTTTTTTACTCGTTTCTGTCACTTGGTACAACTCCGCTGGAAGTATAGCTATTCATAATATCGTCATATGCGTGCGTGCGTGCGCGCGTGTGTGTGTGGACAGCAATTCCAAGAAAACTACCGGACCGATCTTTATGTAACTTCACATCGAAGTTGTCCGAGATAATATCCCCGCACGTGTTTTTTTACTCATTTATTCGATACATGTTTTTGATGACGTCATATCCGTTGAGGCCGCACTGTGGTTACGTCATTTTTTACTCAAAATCATTAAAAGCTTAAAAATTAATAAATGAGTTTGGTCAAGGTGGTCGTCTACATTTTTGCTTTTTTTCAATAATCTTATGGTTAGATTTCGCTAAAAAGTTATGTCAGATGATGAATGAACCATGGGGAAAAAAAGTTATAGAAAAAAAATATGTAAAAAAAAGATTTTATTTTTGGGTAGCGTGACTCACGCTTCCAATATTTTGTTTTCTGTTTGCTGAGAACATGTGCTTTGCCTAAAAATACTGACCAATCAAATTCATGTCACTATGCTTATAGCCACGCCCAAACAAGTGCAGCAACAATTTGACACTGGAGCGCTGTCCACGCTTTTTTTTAAACGCACGAAATGCACGGGATTTGAGAATAGTTTTGCGCTTGGCATTTTCCAAATAAGGATATCCTACTATGAGTACTACGCTGGAATACTACAATGAATTTTCAAACGGCTACACTGGCTTCGTCTTTCCTGATCGAAAGGGGGTGTATTGTTGATAATTGTAGATAATAGACTCTGCATTTTAATGGTCAAATGGCGATTTCGGTATAAAAATGTAGACAAGGACCTTTAAAAATCTCAAAATTCTAATTCAAATTCAAATTTTAGTAATTGATACAAAAATGATTTTATCTTATTTTTTATCATTTCTTGAATCCAAAAATGTATAGATATGTTATGTTTGGATTAAAAACAAGCTCAGAAAGGTAAAAAGAATGAAGAAAAACGTGCTTTTCTGTGTTTTCTGCGCTATACTGGCTTGTCACTTCAAGCGATAAGCGGGATCGGCAAAGCTACTAATTTCTTGGTGAAAAACGCAGTGCGTTCAGTTTTATTATGTAAGTTCGACAGATTGACTAAATGTATCTTCTTCTTCGTTCGTGGGCTGAAACTCCCACGTATTTACGTGTATGACCGTTTTTACCCCGCCATTTAGGCAGCCATACGCCGCTTTCGGAGGAAGCATGCTGGGTATTTTCGTGTTTCTATAACCCACCGAACTCTGACATGGATTACAGGATCTTTTCCGTGCGCACTTGGTCTTGTGCTTGCGTGTACACACGAAGGGGGATAAGCCACTAGCAGGTCTGCACATAAGTTGACCTGGGAGATCGGAAAAATCTCCACACTTAACCCACCAGGCGGCCGCGGCCGGGATTCGAACCCTCGACCTTCCGATTAAGAGGCCGACGTCTTACCACCACGCCACAGCGCCCGTCACTAAATGTATAATCTTCGCTTTACGCGACTTAATAACTTCTTCTTCTTGGTCTTCTGCTTCTTCCCGCATATATCAATCCCATAGTCAGAACTGAGTCATAGAATGTTTGACCAACATTTCAATCAGTTTACTTAAACAAATGCGATCGCTACCGTGCCGCATCACTTTTTCTAAAAAGACGGATATGATGTCATCAAGACATTTATCGGAGAAAAAAATGTCACTTACAAAATCAATTCAACACAACCTCCCACTCTGCACAGGATGCGGCCAGGCTGCTGATATTTCGCATGGGGTAATTTAAGTTTAAAGAAGCTCTGATCCCATGTAAAAGCATAAACAGGTCTGTAGCAGTGACCATGAACGCTTACGCTAGAAGGAATGTACCTTTAAATTGTAAGGTCTTTGATGTGAAAGTGGGATAAGGAAGAGTGGCGGTAGTGCACGTCCCGGGGAAGTAAGTGAAGCCAGTGGTGGGCACTTGCCGAAAATGCCCTACGTTTATAGTGATAAAGGAAGCCGCCTTTGCGACAAAGCAGCCATCGACACATTTGAAAGTGTGGTACGAAGCTAAAGTGCTTATGCGTGTCACAGCGAAATGTTCGAGACAGACGCTTTGTTCTGTGCTCTAATTAAAGTTTTTGGTGACCCCCCCCCCCTCCCCCTCCCCCTCCCCCTCCCTCCTCCTGATTACATAAACGTCGCGGGGCTACACTCTTAGGCAAGCAGTGAATAACTCATATAAACGTTCGCACGCATTCCCGTAAGGAGTACTGTCTTTGGCAAGCGGAAAATTCAAACGGTGACACCTCGTCTTGTTTAAAAACACGTTTCCAAAGCTGATGGTGTGCAAAAGCGATCTGACTGAACAACGTGTTTGAATACAGTGAAATCCACATGGATACCGTCTCTAAATCATCAGAGAAATTTTACCCGTGTCCGTTTCCTGCTTGGAATCGAACCTTTGATCAGAGGACGACAAGTGCTTTGCGAACTGAGCTATCAGGCCCCCAAGATCGACCTATTGTAAAGGAATAAACATTGACAGGCTTTCAGGTTGTGGTTTTGTAGGCTTTCAACCATTCCTATCGAGTTTATAAGTAAACAGGCTTTCTTTCAACATTAGGCTCGCTTTTAGCAAGCACTTGATAACACATAATTCAGTAGCACCCCCCCCTCCCCCCAATAAAAAACAAGGTCCGAGGGGGGAGGGAATGCATCATGAACGATATACTGTAGCCAGTTTGAGTACCAGCTATGCTTGCAAACGATTCCTTCTCCCCATGTTAATGTAGACGTGTATACAGTTATACACTCATAAATGTTTCTTTGTAATGTTACCAGTCACTGAAACCCAACTTGCCGCTTCCTTTTAGATGCGTCTAATCTACGGCTGTTTGGTAAACACCCAATATATCTCACGAAAACAAAAACAATAATACAAAAAACCCACCTTATTTCTTTATTTATTTACTTATTTCGTTAGAGCCGGGCGGATGGAACAGGAGGCGGGGGGGGGGGGGGGGGGGGGGGGGGGTGGAAGGAGTGTTGTGAGCGAGAATGAACATCGTTTCTCATTCGTCTTTTCATAAGAATAATAAATCATATACCTCAGTTTTTATGAATAAATCTCAAATCTTGAATACATATTCGATTAGATAAGAGTGCTCTTCAATCGGGTGAGGTGGTTCTAGGCTTATATCCCCCCGAACACTTGCCCCCCGGACAATTGCCACCCGGACAATTGTCCCCCGACAACTGCCCCCTGGACAATTGCCCCCCCCCCCCCCCCCCCCCCCCCCCCGCTCTAGGACTATTGCCCCCCGTGACAATTTCCCCCTAGGACAATTGCCCCCCCCCCCATTCTTTTTTGAGTGTTTACTGAGTTATTAAGTGTTTTATTGTTTTTGGAGGTATACATAGGTAATTCAAGTTTATAATTGAATATCTCTATGATATCTCGATAATGCTTCCTGGTTTCAACGCAAACCGGCACATACACACACACACACACACACGCACACACACGCACACACACACACACACACACACACACGAACACATACAAACATACACATACACACTCACACACACACGGACGCACGTAGATACATGCATAGAAAAAACGCTCAAATACTGACACAGCAGTTGGCTAGGGGCAATTGTCCTAGGGGGGAAATCTGTCTGTAAAAAAATTCCATTTCACACGGCAGAAATTAATATGTAAAGCGCGGAGAGCACAGTTAATTGTGGTTCGCGCTATATAAGCTCACCAAAAAGAAAGAAAGAAAGAAAGAAATTGTCCGGGGGGAAATTGTCCGGGGGGAAATTAGCCTGCTATTCTTCAATCGTGCTGCGCCCTGGATTTCTTTGATCTTAATTCTGTACACAAATAAGACAAAGAATCCGAACACCTATTTAATAATAATAATAATAATAATATCTGGACATTTTTAAGTACCTAACCTATGGCTCTAGGTCCTTTACAAAGAACATATATATACAGAATTGAACAATTAAAAGTACAACCTACATAAAACAAATTAATCATACAGACACAAATCACCACATTTCAAGTTATTATTCTCAAGAATGGTTGTGAGAGTACAGCGTTGTCTCATTTTGTCTTGAGGGGCGGGGATGTTGCTCAGTCGGTAGCGCGCTGGATTTGTATCCAGTTGATTGACTTGCGTGAGTCAGTTCGTCCCCACGTTCGGCGAGAGATTTATTTCTCAGAGTCAACTTTGTGTGCAGACTCTCCTCGGTGTCCGAACACCCCCCGTGTGTACACGCAAGCACAAGACCAAGTGCGCACGAAAAAGATCCTGTAATCCATGTCAGAGTTCGGTGAGTAATAGAAACACGAAAATACCCAGCATGCTTCCTCCGAAAACGGCGTATGGCTGCCTAAATGGCGGGGTAAAAACGGTCATACACGTAAAAGGAGGGCCCCAAAGGGGGGGTATCATCACGATCACGGGAAAGGACATTTTCGCTTTCACGATCACAGTTACCTTGATTTTTGTTTTCACGATCACGAACACCAGTGGCAAATCACGGTCACGGTAAAAGTTGCATGTACAGAAAGCACGTGTCAAAGTAAACACAACCACACAGTAACTCGCTCCTCTGGATATATTGTTTATTCAACACAAAGTGACAACTGTTGCACTTTTTTATTATTATTTTTTGAATTCTCTTTTATACACACATAGAAATACATATCATGATTTGTAATCAGTAACAAGAATGTTGATTTCATTGTGTTTTCTCTCTCTCTCTCTCTCTCTCTCTCTCTCTCTCTCTCTCTCTCTCTCTCTCTCTCTCTCTCTCTCTCTCTCTCTCTCTCTCTCTCTCAGTCTCTCTCTCTCTTTCTCTCAGTCTCTCTCTCTCTCTCTCTCTCTCTCTCTCTCTCTCTCTCTCTCTCTCTCTCTCTCTCTCTTTCTCTCTCTCTCTCTACACTCATACACATTCAACCCCCACACCCTCACTCACACACATGAATATATACTTGCACAATTTCACATTTCCAGAGCTAAATCTTGTAAACCCATTTTCTCAAAAACTATTGGGTGGATTGAAATTAAAGTACATGTATGTGTGATGGGCTCTTTATTTTCAACTTTGCTATACAATTTGAGGTACACCATCGCCTGGTTTCATGGCCTTGAATAAAAAAACAGGAATGCTACAGGCCAGTGGCGAAGCCACAAGCGTGAGCCTGCGAAGCAGGCGAGCCAACTAGGGGGGTCCGGGGGCATGCCCCCCCGGGATTTTTTTCAAAAAACGGTTAAAATCTGTGCAATCTGGTGCATTCTGGGCATCATTTTAGGGGTTGTAATAGTGTTGTGATCTTGTTAAAAATCCCATTTTAGCCTCCCCCCACCACCATTCAACACACCTCCAAACTGGTGAAAACAACACTACTGTGCGCTGGCTTCATTGAGACCGGCGCCCGGTCGCGTTGCGCGATATTCACACGGATCGTTTTTGCGGAAATTTTTCAACTTCACCGGAAAAAAATTGACTTTACCGGATTTTGAAAACGGCTTTATCGGATTTCCGGCAATTACCGGAAAAGTAGCATGCCTGACAAAATCCCCATTCCAACGAACATGACTTTGATCGTCTTTGACATGAGGATCAAGTGAACCAAACTGGCACGTCTCCCCGCCATTGTTTCTGAATTTAACCCATTGTTGATATTGAAGTTTACAGGCGCTAAAATAAATCCAAGCTTAATGCAAAGAAGCGACAATTAGAATCTATGCCAAGCGTGTCCACGTTGCTGGGATGAAAAACACATTTCTAGTTTCGGTTTTGGCTACACGCAGACTCGATCTCGAGCCAGTCGAGGTCACACTGAGCGAGTGACAGCCGGACGTGGCAATGTCGACAATGTCAATGATCTCACTCAAACGCAAAGATCTTGAACAAATTTCAAGATCTTTGCCTACATTCAGAACAGTCATAGAGCAACATAGATCAACATACCTTGATATTTCGTCTTCGGAAAGACCGACCCGTAGCCTGACCTTTCCACCAAGGAAAGCATTCTCGCCGCCTGCTTTGGTCTGGCTTGAATCCACAAAATATATAAACAGAAGTTCGATGACAGTACCGCTGCACGCCATTTTTGATCTTCGAATTCGAATTGCACTCAAAACTTTTGCACGAAGCCCTTCCATTGGATGAAGTTTGGCAGACTTTTGCAATTTGCCTTCTGATTGGATCTCTTTTTGTCAGTGTGTAATTGGTTCTTTTAAAGGGAAGCAATCGCTCTCAAAATCATATTTCTGAATGTATTGTTGCTTCCCTTCAATCCAGGTTGGCTCCTTACCGAATAGACTAGAGGATCATAGACTAAGAGTGATACAGCTGTGAAAAATGTACGTTGAAAATAAAATGCTTTGCAATAATGCCCATCACGATCACGAAAACAAATGACGATCACGATCACGAGACTTGGTTTTTTTGTCATCACGGATCACGGGCAAAGTCCCATCACGATCACAGAAATGGAAATTTCGGCAATCACGGTCACAGAAAGGTCAAAAAACGCCAATCACGATCACGGTTTTAAACCCTTTGGGGCCCTCGTAAAAGCCGTGGGAGTTTCAGCCCATAGTCAAACAAACAAACAGCGTTGTCTAGTTTTGTCTTGAGGACTATTTTATTGTGCCTTATTTGTATTGTTGACCAAAATAAGTAGAGGTTTTATGCCGAGTCTCAGTGGATATTAAAAGATGATGGTCGAAGTTTGCGGATCATGAAAATTGCGAGCTTCAAAAGTGTTTTCACGGAACTATACAACCGCGCATTATAACCATTCACCTTCGCAAGTAGACTGGCAGAGTGATTAGGATTCGATCAATCTGTGGCATAAAACACCTTTTTTTTCCTTTGAAAAACTGACGAAAGGAGGAATAAATAGGTTACACACCTCGTCTCGGCTTCAGCTCGCATTTTTCATGATCAGTAAACTTCGACTATTATTTTTTTTAATATCCACTGAGACTCGGCATGTAACCTCAACATAATTTGGTCAAAAATATACAAATAGCATTTATGTATTTTTTACGATTGAACACGCACAAGCATGCGCTCTTTTATATTCTCGACTAAACGCCTAAATCAGAGTTTTTGTCGGTCTCTGACTTTACATGGCTCAAAGAAGAAATATCCAATGTCCAATCGATACATTATAGTCTTTTAGCGAAAAATACCCGCTGAAAGTTATGGTAAGTGTCACTTTAAGTATTTGCCATTCATCACGCTGTCGCTTTTTTTAGTGGTCACAAGTGCTCTTAATCTTCGTTTTAGTCAGAGATTTATTGTACAGGAGCAGAAAAGTGCCTGCGGATGAAATCAATGAAAAATGGTTCATTTTGTAATCTGTATTAACGCAGTTTTGTTCACCCCTAATGAAGGCTTAGAGGGACACAAAAACTGCCTCAAATCGCCGAAAGAGCTACGCAGTTCAGTTTGGGGTATGTGATGAAGTAACAACAGACCTTGGATACCTTAAACAAAAGTGTTTAAACGTTCAAGTAGGACATTTTAAATATTGTTTTAAACTCATCAATTATTTTTTGAGCTTCCAAGCTGAAATGCGATCCCATAGTCCGGGCTTCGTCGAAGATTGCTTGACCAAAATTTCAATCAATTTGATCGAGAAATAAGGGCGTGACAGTGCCGCCTCAACTTTCACTAAAAGCCGGATATGACGCCATCAAAGACATTTATCGAAAAACAAATGAGAAAGAAAACATCTGGGGTAACATCTTGAAGATTTTGTATGTAAAGTTTGATCAAGATCGGTCCAGTAGTTTTCTCTGAATCGCTCCACACACACACACACACACACACACACACACACACACACACACACACACACACACACACACACACACACACACACACACACACACACAGAGAGAATAGAAAAAAGCGAATAAAAAGTGGTTTGACAAAGATTGTCATAAATACAAGAAAGATATAAAATCAATACTAAACGCTTTGAATAGACAACCATTTAATAAGTATTTACAACAAAAAATACTTTGCAAAACGCAAAATTTACAATAGTTTGATAAAGTCAAAGAAACGCAAATTTAAAGATGTATTGGTAAATAAACTAAATGATGATTTTAATAAAGATCCACTGCATGGAAAATCTTAAAGGATGTACAAACAATGGGTGAGAGAAATACTAAAACTCACCATATAAATACTTCAAAATGGATGTCTCATCTTGAAAAACTAATTGGGACAGAAACCCAGGTGATGCAAGAACAGAGAGAAAAGATAAATCAGGAACTAAACGACATAAAAATGTGTTCTTCCAATTCTTCATCAATATTAGATAGAACAATTTCAGACAAAGAAATTAAAGATGCATGTTATCATCAAAAGAATAAAAAATCTCCAGGAAAAGATGGAATCACTAATGAAATGATTAAAGCGAGTCTTCCAAATTTGATAGCACTTATACAAAAAAATGTAATATCGTATTTATGACAGGCGTATATCCAACAAATTAGAAGAATGGTGTGAATATTCCATTATACAAAGGCGGTTGTCCAACAGATACAAACAATTATCGTGGAATAACATTGGCTAGTACACTGGGGAAAGTTTTCAGCACTATCATCAATATAAGAATAAACGCATTTTTAGAAAGGGAAAATAAATTGATTCCAGAGCAAGCTGGTTTCAGACAAAACAATAGAACAACAGATCAAATATTCATTATCAAAAAACTTGTAGATCAAGCCCTAAAAATAAAGAATGGCAGGTTGTATGGGTGTTTTGTTGACTTTAAAAAAGCATTTGATAATGTATGGCATGATGCATTACTAGTAAAATTAAATCGAATAGGAATAACAGGAAAATGTTTTCACATTATCAACAATATGTATTCTGATGCAACAGTTTGTGTAAAATCCTCTGATGGATACAGTAGGGAACTAATTGTGAGAAAAAAGGAGTATATCAGGGCAATACATTAAGCCCAACCTTATTCATCATATTTATAAATGATATTACACAAAACTTGTTGGATAATGATTCCCCAAAAATTGAAACTCATTCGAATGATCGAATTTCATGTCTTGTATATATGCTGATGATTTAGTTATTTTTTCATCTACAAAGAAAGGCCTACAGCGGAAACTAGATTACCTATATATGAGTATTGCCAAAAATGAGGATTACAGATAAACAGAGACAAAACCAAAGTAATAATTTAAAAAAATAGATCCAAAGGTGCCAATATATTTTTATTGTGGAGAAGATATTATTCAAACAGCTGAAGAATATAAGTATTTGGGAGTTGTCCTACATAAAAACGGCACTCTAAATAGAGCACAAGATCATCTGAGCAAACAAGCAAACAAAGCACTTCATGCTTTACGTCGAACGTTCCGTAAAACTGATATCAACATAAAAGTTATGTTACAATTGTATGATAGTTTGATTTCACCAATAACAACATATGGTACAGAAATCTGGTTTCCACACCAGATTAATACAAATGAATTATTAGATTTATCAATTTTTTTTAAAGAATGCATGACTTGTAAATATCAACATGGAAAAGTTCATTCAAAATTCTGTAAACAAATTCTTGGGGTACATAAAAAATACTATGATAGTACCAGTACAAGGAGAATTAGGAAGATTCCCAGTTAGCATTAACATAATATGTAATATCATTGCGTACTGGTTACACAAATTGGATCTTCCAAAAACATCTCATCTGAGCAAAGTATATAATCTTATGTACACCAAAGGCAGTGAAACATATCCATGGATATCATTTGTAAAACAATTGATAGAAGTCATTAGATTAGATCATGTGTGGAAAAATCAGTCCACTTTTAATGTCAAAAGGTTAAAATATGTTATATGTAAAAAATTGGAACTCCAATATATACAATTTTGGAAAGGTCAAATAAGAAGTTCACCAAAGTTAAATTTTTATCAAAGAATAGTAACAAATTATAAAACGGAACCATATCTGTTATGCATAAAACAAAGAAAATATAAACAATCGTTGTGTAAACTAAGAATAAGTGCCCACGACCTGAAAATTGAAACTGGTAGATACAGCAATATACCTAGGGAAAATAGATTATGTGAAACATGTGGAGTAATAGAAGATGAAATACATTTTCTAGATAAATGCATAGAAAACAACCAATTACGAAAATCTTTCATGAGTGAAATTAATCGACCTATATATTCATATGATGTACCAAGTCAACTTTTGCAAGTAGACAAAGTACAAACTAAATTGGGAGAATTTGTATATAATTGCTTCAAAAAAAAGAAACAATGTAATCATTTGGTTATTTATCTTCCCGTGTCTTATAAACACTACGTTTCATGACAATAAAGTTTATTCGTATATTCGTATACTAGAGGAATACCCGGCTTTGCCGGGGTGAATCGCGAGACAGAGACAGCCAGCGTGGCGGTTCACCACAATCACCTTTGAAGGCGAAGTCCTGTCAAACGGGATTGAGAATTTTAGAGCTTATTTCTAAGCCCTATATTATCTGTTATGGCTTCTCAAATGCCAGAACATACAGACAGATGATGATGATAAAATCGTTTATTTAACGTCACTCTGTAAAAACATTGGCGACATTTGTCTTAGATTAAGAACACACACAGGCACGCACACAAACTTTCCCTTTATGTACAGTGGTTCACCACCCTCCCGCCCCCCGCACACTCTCGCTCATCTAATTAAAAATGGTGTTAAGAGATACTTGGATATAAAATGGTATTTTTAAAAGTTCTGATAAAAATATATAGTAGCTGTATGAGAAGCAATGGCGTCAGCCGCAGCAATGTCTCTTCATATCCAGGGACCAAGTGGGTGCGTGTGCATAAGTCCAGCGATAAGTTTGGGACCTTGCCACCCAAGGTCTTTATTAAAACTTAAAAGATAGCTTAATTTTTCCTTTGAGGTATTTGGCAGAATATTTCTATTTGAGTTTATAAACTGAGTCAGGGGTTGAAAGTGGCATGAGTTCAAATCACACTCCAAAGTCAAATGAGCAATGGTGAGGTCGGATTGACAGGTGCATTTAAGCTCTAGAAAGTGGTAATTCCCAGCTTCTGCCCTTAATTACACGTGGGCATGCATTATAGGTGTTCAGACAGACAGACAAAAGCCGCTAGACCACATCACAAACAGAACTCTACAATACACAGGTTTTTGCCCACACACACACACAAACACCCACACACACAGAGAAGCCGTATATATATATGCATATCTGTATCTATAAATATATAGAGATAGGTGAGAGTGTATTTTTCGCGTGGCTATAAATTGATTCGACCTTTTCACTTTGACAGTAAGAACAACTTACGGGTGCAAGGGAAGCGTTGTGGACAGCGCAGTGGACAGCGCAGTGACATTCTAAAAATAGTAATAGTAACTTAGAACTGAACGGGAAAGCCACACGAAGGAAGGGAGATAAACGCCAAACACTGGAGAAGATAAGGAAGAGTTACTTATAATGGTGAAATGAACACAAAAACGAAAATGAGTTCAGCGCTGCGCGCTGAGAGCACGTGTTGAAATATCTCATCGATGATATTGTGTCCGGGGTGTAGCTGAATACGGTGTCCAAATTTGAAAAAGATCCACCGAGAACTTTGGCGTTGTGATGTGGTGTAGCGGCTATGGTGTGTCGGTATGGGGGCCCGGGTAGCTGAGGTGGAACCAAAATAGCTGAGGTGGAACCAAAATCGGTTCCGCGCTGCGCGCTGAGAGCACGTGTTGAAATATCGACCAGGTTGTGTCGTGTCCCGGGTCTACCTGAATATGCCCACCAAATTTGAAGCAGATCCATCGAGAACTTTGGCCGTGCATCGCGCACAGACAGATACACAGACAGATACACAGACACACAGACACACAGACACACAGACACTAGTCGTATATATATATAGATGTGACCCTCCACCACGGAATGAGTCGCATGTCACCTTTGCATGATTTTCATATTTTTACATTTTCCCGAAGAGTGTTTTATGCTCTATCCAGTGGTGAAACCCGTTTGAGAAAAGAACGAAAACTTTTTGAGTTATAAGCTTGGGACTAAGGTGACCCTCACACTGTTACGTCTAGCGCAGAACCGCACGAGGTGACATGCGACTCATTCCGTGGTGGAGGGTCACATATTCGTATTCGTATTCGTATACACACACACACACACACACACACACACACACACACACACATACACAAATACACAAATACACACACACACACATACACACACACACATACACACACACACACACACACACATACACACACATATCACACACACACATACACAATACATAATACACCAACACCCTCGTCTCGATTCCCCGTCTATGTTAACACATTTAGCCAAAACTTGGGCAGCACTCAGGACCTGGAAATGACAGCCCACTTCGTCAACATCACGGGCCAAAGAATCTAGACACAGCCATCGTCGAACGCTGAAGAAGAAGAAGCCAAAACTTGAATAAATGAAAAAGCAGAGGCAGAAAAAATCTCTCCACTTTGTCTGCATTTTGTCAAAAACAAACAAGTCGCGTGAAGCTTCAAATGCAGACAAAGTGGAGAGATTTTTTCTGTCTCTCCTTTTTCATTTATTCAAGTTTTGGCTTCTTCTTCTTCTTCGCGTGAAGCGATATAAAAACATTTAGTCAAGCTGTCGACACCACAAACCAATCATCGCCGAGACTACATTCAGAAAGTCTCGGTTAACCATACCGAAGACCGTGACGGGTCACGCTCGCCGCCGCGAAGCACGCGTCCGTAGTACTTACTGAACCTATTTTCTTTCCTTTTGAGCACATTTTTAGAGTAAACATGACATATGTATATATTTTTGAATTTAGGAGAAGATGAGGAATACTATGCAATCAATTTTAAATCTGTTTGCGAAAAATCGATTTTAATGACAACTTTAATGAGCAAACTCATTAATTAATTATTTAAGCCTCCAAGCTGAAATGCAATACCAAAGTCCGGGCTTCGTCGAAGATTACTTGACCAAATGTTCAACCAATTTGCTTAAAAAATGAAGGCGTGACAGTGCGGCCTCAACTTTCACAAAAACCCGGATATGACGTCATCAAAGACATTTATCGATAAATGAAAAAAATTGTCCGGGGATAATATCTTAGTAGTTTTTTTCCAGAATCGCTCTACTCATACACACGCACACACACGCGCACACACGCACACACGCACACACGCACACACATACACCATAACCCTCTTCTCGATTCCCCGTCAATGTTAAAACATTTAGTCAAAACTTGACTAAATGTAAAAATAAAACAAGAAAGGTGAGTTTATGAAAAGTTGAATTCTGAACAAAACAAAACAAGTACGTCACCCTACTTTTGATTTACCTATTTTCAAATGTTTATTTGGAAGTTGTATTTCCTTCTTTTTACATTTAGTCAAGTTTTGACTAAATGTTTTAACATAGAGGGGGGAATCGAGACGAGGGTCGTGGTGTATGTGTGTCTGTCTGTCTGTCTGTCTGTCTGTCTGTGTGTGTAGAGCGATTCAGACTAAACTACTGGACCGATCTTTATGAAGTTTGACATGAGAGTTCCTGGGTATGATATCCTCAGACGTTTTTTCATTTTTTTGATAAATGTCTTTGATGACGTCATATCCGGCTTTTCGTGAAAGTTGAGGCGGCACTGTCACGCTCTCATTTTTCAACCAAATTGGTTGAAATTTTGGTCAAGTAATCTCCGACGAAGCCCGGACTTCGGTATTGCATTTCAGCTTGGTGGCTTAAAAATTAATTAATGACTTTGGTCATTAAAAATCTGAAAATTGTAAAAAAAAAATTTTATAAAACGATCCAAATTTACGTTCATCTTATTCTCCATCATTTTCTGATTCCAAAAACATATAAATATGTTATATTTGGATTAAAAACAAGCTCTGAAAATTAAAAATATAAAAATTATGATCAAAATTAAGTTGTCGAAATCAATTTAAAAACACTTTCATCTTATTCCTTGTCGGTTCCTGATTCCAAAAACATATAGATATGATATGTTTGGATTGAAAACACGCTCAGAAAGTTA
Source organism: Littorina saxatilis (assembly GCF_037325665.1). Taxonomy (NCBI): domain Eukaryota; kingdom Metazoa; phylum Mollusca; class Gastropoda; order Littorinimorpha; family Littorinidae; genus Littorina; species Littorina saxatilis. The sequence goes on from NC_090245.1 coordinate 80,454,658, forward strand.
AAACGAAGAGAGGTACAAACAAGTCGCGTAAGGCGAAAATACAATATTTAGTCAAGTAGCTGCCATTTTTCAGCAAGACCGTATACTCGTAGCATCGTCAGTCCACCGCTCATGGCAAAGGCAGTGAAATTGACAAGAAGAGCGGGGTAGTAGTTGCGCTAAGAAGAATAGCACGCTTTTCTGTACCTCTCTTTGTTTTAACTTTCTGAGCGTGTTTTTAATCCAAACATATCATATCTATATGTTTTTGGAATCAGGAACCGACAAGGAATAAGAGGAAAGTGTTTTTAAATTGATTTGGACAATTTAATTTTGATAATAATTTTTATATATTTAATTTTCAGAGCTTGTTTTTAATCCGAATATAACATATTTATATGTTTTTTGAATCAGCAAATGATGGAGAATAAGATACACGTAAATTTGGATCGTTTTATAAATTGTTATTTTTTTTTACAATTTTCAGATTTTTAATGACCAAAGTCATTAATTAATTTTTAAGCCACCACGCTGAAATGCAATACCGAAGTCCGGGCTTCGTCGAAGATTACTTGACCAAAATTTCAACCAATTTGGTTGAAAAATGAGGGCGTGACAGTGCCGCCTAAACTTTCACGAAAAGCCGGATATGACGTCATTAAAGACATTTATCAAAAAAATGAAAAAAACGTTCGGGGATATCAATCCCAGGAACTCTCATGTCAAATTTCATAAAGATCGGTCCAGTAGTTTGGTCTGAATCGCTCTACACACACACACAGACAGACAGACAGACAGACAGACAGACAGACACACACACACACACACACACACACATACACCACGACCCTCGTCTCGATTCCCCCCTCTACGTTAAAATATTTAGTCAAAACTTGACTAAATATAAAAAGCGTGCTAACCTTCTCAGCGCAACTACTACCCCGCTCTTCTTGTCAATTTCACTGCCTTTGCCATGAGCGGTGGACTGACGATGCTACGAGTATACGGTCTTGCTGCGTTGCATTGCGTTCAGTTTCATTCTGTGAGTTCGACAGCTACTTGACTAAATGTTGTATTTTCGCCTTACGCGACTTGTTTTTATATTTAGTCAAGTTTTGACTAAATATTTTAACATCGAGGGGGAATCGAAACGAGGGTATGGTGTATGTGTGTCTGTGTGTGTGTGTGTGTAGAGCGATTCAGACTAAACTACTGGACCGATCTTTATGAAATTTGACATGAGAGTTCCTGGGTATGATATCCCCGAACGTTTTTTTCATTTTTTTGATAAATGTCTTTGATGACGTCATATCCGGCTTTTCGTGAAAGTTGAGGCGGCACTGTCACGCCCTCATTTTTCAACCAAATTGGTTGAAATTTTGGTCAAGTAATCTTCGACGAAGCCCGGGGTTCGGTATTGCATTTCAGCTTGGTGGCTTAAAAATTAATTAATGACTTTGGTCATTAAAAATCTGAAAATTGTAAAAAAAAAATAAAAATTTATAAAACGATCCAAATTTACGTTTATCTTATTCTCCATCATTTGCTGATTCCAAAAACATATAAATATGTTATATTCGGATTAAAAACAAGCTCTGAAAATTAAATATATAAAAATTATTATCAAAATTTTTTTTTCGAAATCGTTTTAAAAACACTTTCATCTTATTCCTTGTCGGTTCCTGATTCCAAAAACATATAGATATGATATGTTTGGATTAAAAACACGCTCAGAAAGTTAAAACGAAGAGAGGTACAGAAAAGCGTGCTATGCAGCATAGCGTAACCACTACCCCGCTCTTCTTGTCAATTTCACTGCCTATGCCGTGAGCGGTGGACCACGAGTATACGGTCTTGCTGCGTTGCATTGCGTTCAGTTTCATTCTGTGAGTTCGACAGCTACTTGACTAAATATTGTATTTTCGCCTTACGCGACTTGTTTCTTAATCTATTTTAGTTTTTAAACGCAGCTGACTGCATTGTCGCGTTCGCCACGGTTTTTGTGAAATTTCTCATGAAGTTCTATCGACATGTTTGAGCTTAGAGTCTGTAGAAACAAAGAATGCATTTAAGAACGGAAAACGTTAGATTTGACGTTCAGTACTTCAAAAGGCTGGATTGGGTCGATTTAATCGTGTCTTTGGATGCCAGCTCATTCTCGTCTGGGTTTTTTAAATGTTAATTTCGGACTGATTTGATGCCTTCAACTGAACATAGAATAGTTGGCAGGGATCAGGTAGAAGAGGAGACAGACAGGCAGGCAGGCAGACAGACAGAGAGGCAGACAGACAGACAGACAGATAGGCAGGCAGGCAGACAGACAGACAGACAGACAGACCGACCGACAGACAGACAGACAGACAGACAGACAGACAGATATAGATAGACAGACAGACAGACCGACTGACCAACCGACAGACAGACCGACCGACCGACCGACCGACCGACCGACCGACAGACAGACAGACAGACAGACAGACAAACAGTTCAAATGGAGAGACGTGCCCAAGGGTGACCAAAAAAATGCCACCCATTAAGATGAGAATAACTCCTAAATTATTTCAGCAATTTACTTCACATTGAGGTTTGGCACTGAGCATTGGACACGGTCATCCGACTTGCACAATCCAGACTCCCTGTAATTGATGTTTCAACTGCTATATTGTCTGAAGAAGGTTTTTTTTATGTAAAATCAATCAGAAAAACCAACAAATGTAAATATGGAGGGCTAAAATCGTGTTAGTGTGGCTACCACTCAAGGCCAGATCTCGTATTTTGGAATCAATCCCCGAATTTGGATTTTTTGCCCCGAAAGAGCAAAAAAATCAGATCATTTCACTTAAAAACTTGAAACTGTGCGAACTTATCATCCCATATATCAAGCCAATGTACAACAACTGTAAAGTAAATTGCTGTAGTAGTTAAGGAGTTATAAGCATTTTAATAGGTGGCATTGTTTTGGGTCACCCTGCATATCCGTCTTCGTAAACTCATTAATGGCTTGCAGACAAACAGACAGACAGACAAAAGAAAGTGTTTACTCTGAACATTTCCTGCAGTGTGACCTGTCTGTGTGTTAATCCGTTCCTTTCATGCCGACATCTTGACCAAATGTTTTTATATCGCTTCACGCGACTTGTTTATCCTAGGTAAAATGTGCAGAGACCTGTGTTGCTGCCACCTGATATTTAAAAAAGTCACACGGAAAAAAAGTATCTTTAAATAGAAAAAGAATGGGTCAGTCTCTAACACTGTTTCCGGCAACCCGCGAGTTCTATCAATATTCCGCGCAGAAAAGGCAATGGAGTATGTTACTTTTCATTCCTTTGTCAGACTCGGATGTCAAATTTGAGGAAAACTTTCGACCACTTTTCCTGTCTTTTATTACATTTATATTTGTTTCATTTAAAAAACAAATGTGTGTGTGTTTGCGTACGTGGGTGCTTGTGTGTAAGAGAAAGAGAAAGAGGGAGAGGGAGAGAGAGAGAGAGAGAGAGAGAGAGAGAGAGAGAGAGAGAGAGAGAGAGAGAGAGAGAGAGAGTCAAGTCAAGTCAAGTATTTTATTGTTTTGGGCCGAGAGGGCTTTGAAACAAAGATATAACTTTAACAAAAAAAGGTAACAAATCAGACAGGAAATATATGTTTACAAATTGAGCGGACAAATACAACAATACTATACAACCAAAATAAATTGCCAATATACACTTCCATATATACAAACAAAAAGAAGAAAAAAATAGGTTTAACAAAATCAGGTAAGAAATCAGACAGATAATATGTATACATTAAGCGGACAACGATAATATACAGCCGAAATAAATTGGCAATACCATTATGCCATGCATCTTTTGTAAAAACACAAAACAAAACAAAAGCATGTATTATATACATATACATACCAATAAAGAAACTAGATGTAACGCTAACATACTAAAATCATAACATGGGCTACAAATCTTGCTAACTTCATTAGTTTTATCTTAGATTTACAATTCATTAACTGTTCATATTTTAAACAATTTGGGTGAGATCGGTAATAAGGACTAATTAATTTTCTTCTTTCAGACACTATACTTTCGTCGGTACAAATGAACAAATAGTGAAACTCATCACCTAATTCATTTTTATCGCACATATCACACAATCTTTCAATTCTAGGAGCATTAAAAAATCTGTGCTGATGTATTGGCAACTTATGATTGCTTGTTCTAAATTTTGCTAATTTAACTTGGAATTTCCTAGGCAAACAAAGCAAATACCTTTCCAGACAAACATCCTTTTTATATATTCTGTAATTAAAACACAAGCTGTTGGCATTCACGTCAGTGTTCCATTCCTGCAGGAATTGATCTCTTAGCCTTTGTTTTACAACGTTTTTAAAACCTGAGACGGCAAGACTCTGAGTTGTCCATAAATATGATAGACCCAACTTATTTAACATAGTATTGACATGCGACAAACAGGGCAATTTAACGTTTTGTACATGGTACAACCTCAAATGTAGTTTTAACATTAAACAAGACATCTTATTCGCACCATCGTTCATTTCTTTCATCAGTTTATACCAATAAACCAGTAACTGACATTGTACCTCAATTCTAATTGGGTAACGACCAAGCATACAAGTGGGTGTAGTTTTATATACATCAAGAAGCATTTTTTTTAAATCGCAATTGAATCCTTGACAATATGGATCAATATGTCTAATGAATCATATCCCCACACCTCACAACCATACAGCAAAATTGGATGTATACACTTCTCAAAAAGATCCAATTGCACATCAATTGGTAAATTTAGTTTTCTACATTTTCGAATTAACGAGAACATTGCACGGTTACCAATCAAACATTGACGTTTCATGGCATTATGAAATTTGTTATTATAATTAAATAGTACACCTAAGTACACATAGTCCCAAACTACATGGACAGGTACTTCATTCAAGACAAAATTTGGGATATTCCGTATTTTCCCCCGCGAAAAAACAACTATTTTTGTCTTTTCAATATTTATGCTTAGTCCCCAGTTTTTACAATAACGATCTAGTCCATCGAGGGCTTTTTGCATTTCTCCGGGTGTTTCGGCGAGTATAGCAGTATCATCAGCATATATTAACAGGAACAAATACATATAGTCCTTAATGCGTTCAACATCTATTTCTTGGGCTCTTTTCAGGGGCAACTCTAGGCTGACATCATATTCAACCAAAAACTGCTTCAGGTCGTTTAAAAATAGTGAGAAAAGAATCGGTGATAAATTTTCGCCCTGAAGAAGCCCGATGTTTGAGGTGAACGCCTCGGGGAATACACTATTCACCTTCACGCACAATTTTGCCTTATCATACATGTCCTTAATTACATTCAATACCTTACCATTATTATTCCGTTGCATCAGCTTCTGCCACAGGAGACTGCGTTGCACAGAATCAAAAGCCTTACGCAGATCAATGAAAGCACAATAGAACTTTTTCTTTTGTTGTAAAAATATATCAATAAGGCAATGTAGTGCAAAGATGTGGTCTACAGTAGAGTGGCCTTTTCGGAATCCAGTTTGTTCGTTGCCGATCACAGAATTGTCATCCAGAAATGCATGCAATCTTTATCACACTTGTACAAAGTTTTCCAAAACAACTTAGTACACTGATTCCTCTATGATTATCAGGGTCGGCTGTTGAGCCTTTACCTTTAAAGATTGGGCTTATATACCCCACTGTCCAAGCTTTAGGCATTTTCCCAGTATGCAATATCAAGTTAAATAAACGTGTTACAATAGTTAATAGTTTTGGTGAGGAAAATTTCAAAAACTCGTTTATAATACCATCGTATCCGCAAGCTTTGTTATTCTTTAAATTGTTTACACATATCATCACCTACTCTGTCACGATCGGGTGACAGAGACCAAGAAAGTGTCACCCAGTGGAGTGCCTGTTCTTGGTCGATTATGATAGAAAGCGCCTGTGCGTGATATTGGGCTACAGCAGAGTTTGCTGACAGTGCTCAATGAACACGGATGTTTTGTAACGCACGAGTTTCACAGCGGGGGTTTTTGCTGTCACAGGGCTGACGGTTTTTCGCTGACAGCGCGCACGGGATTTTCGCGGATCGAGTTTCTCGTGTCTTTTTTCTGCTTGGGAGGCAGAATTGTGTATAGCTGGACTGGTTTGGTGACAAGGTCAGTCACGTGTATTTGGCTAGGTTGTCTGACTGAGACACAAGGGCGGCGCACTTGACACCCAGCGGCAGAAGGGGAAGGATCTAATACACAGTTTCTAGAGTATGATGGTTTTTCACCGAATATTGTATTCGGCACTCTAGGGGAGCTTCCACCGGTTATTTCCTTCACACTGCCACATATTTTGCTGAGGACAAGTCGTCAACATTCCTTCGTCGGCGATGGCTTTCGCATAAGGATTCGACAAGGGGTTCTGGAGGTTTTTGGTCACTGTTGACGAACAGAGGCTGTTCCAGGGAGGAGGCGGACTTTGCTTCCATTGAGAGTACAATCATAGGCTTTTGAGGTAATAAATCATTATTTAACGCTGTTGATGAGTCTGTGTTGTGGAATGAAATACTCTCTGTTGTTCTTTCCAGGTTAGCGCATAATTTACTCTCTGTGACGCTAAAATACTAATCTGTATATGGTTTTTGCAGATAGGGAGAGAAGGACGGAAAATGGCTGTTTTGTTGTTGTAAAAAGTCCGTTTTGTGCAGGCTCACGTGCTCGATGAGATATTTAAAGATGACATGTTTTAAGGTGGTGGGTGAGGGGTAGCTGACATGTTTAGTGCACCGATGCTTTCTGTTTGCAGCCTTCGTTTCGTTTCGTTTCGTTTCGTTACGTTCCTGTAACATCTGCACGGCTGACTTTGGCGGGACCTGTTGAAGCTACGCTAACCAGGAGACCGGCTAACCAGGAGACCGGCTAACCAGCGGACCGGCTAACCAGCGAACCGGCTAACCAGCGAACCGGCTAACCAGCGAACCGACTAACCAGCATACCGGCTAAGCAGCAGCAGCAGAGATAAAGCTAAGTGCACCATGTCGTACGCACCCCGTTGACCACCGTTGTCTTTTCGTATCTGTGATTTCATTGGAGTAGTGACAACGTGGGGTGTGTGACACCTGCACGAACTAGAGCTTTTCGAACAGAACATTCGCATTTAACTATATTTACACGGGTTCAGCGTGTTACTATAATTTTCTATATACTACTGGCATTTTGTCAGTGAACACTGGTTTTTTTACGTGTTGAGAACGTAAAAGGAACATATTTTGAGTGAAGGCTCGAGGGAGGTGGAGAGTTTATACATAAACAGGCGTCTGAAACTTATACTTTTGTTGACTCTATTTAATTGTATGCCTGCGAGAGTGGATCGTGGTGTGGTTAGTTAATTAGTAGTAATTAACCGGTTCATAATCACCTTAAGTGATATATTGAAACGTGACACATGGGGGCCAAGCCGGGATTTACTCAGTTAATTTCCAACTGATAAAGACCCACCAATTAAGGATAACTAAGAGCAGATAATCTCGTCAGTGCTCGACTTATTTTCTGCTTGGTGCTACCCTTTTTTGTATAGTTTTGATCATATACCACACCTTAAGCGATTCACATCTTGCAGGAAATGTAAATTGTAATTTGTGAGTTATTGTATGCGCTAACTGTGATTACTTCCCTTTCCTTTGTTTGTGAATCTTTGTTGTTGTACGTTCATAGTTTTCCGTTGCAGAGAGCTGAGCAGGGTTAGCGGATTTGTTATTCGTTTTACTCAGTTTTCTCTACATTGTTGTTTCGCATTCTGTAAAAGGTTACATTTCTACCGTCTTGTTTTACTTGGATTTTTCTCCATATTTTGACTTTGTTGGAATTTTGGGGGGGAAGGGTCCGAGGACTTCTGTCCTAACCAAGGCTGTGGGAGACACTCTGTTTCACCGCAAAAAGCAGCCGATAAAGTAGGCCACGGCTGTGGGAAACACTTTGTTTCACCGCAAAAAGCAGCCATAAAGTAGGCTACGCGATTTGTTCTACACCGTTTGGATTTTTCTTCTGCATTTTCTGGTTGCTGGATTTTTGTATCCACCGCTTTCATCACCGCGTGTTCTAGCTATAGCTGCGTTAGACTTACTTTTGTGATAAAGCTTTGCTAAACTAACCATGGCTACAGGGGGATCTCCTACGAAGAGATTAACTTTTGAGACTCCTGGTAGCGAGGAACAGACAGAGCGAGACGCACGCGTTAGAGCGCGTAGTTTGCTTAAGCGCAAGGAGTTAGAACGTAAGGAAGACATAGAGCGACAGACGAGAAAAGAAGAGCTTGACAGACAAGAACGACAGGCCGAACGTGAGAGACAGGAACGACAAGACGAACGTGACAGACAAGAAAAGAAAGAGAAAGATGAACGAGACAGACAAGAAAGGGAACGACAGGCCGAACGTGACCGACAGGATAAGAAAGACGAGCTTGAGAGACAGGAACGACAGGCCGAACGTGACAGACAAGAAAGGGAACGACAGGCCGAACGACAGGCCGAACTTGACAGACAGGACAAACAGGCCGAACGCGATCACCAGCTAGAGCTAGCTAGGCTACAGGCCGAGAAGGGTACGCTTACTCAGGCTAGCGCGCCGACGTTTGTTGCCGACCGTACGAGACTGCCGACGTTCGACGATGACAAGGACGAGCTCGACGACTTTTTACGCCGGTTTGAGCGCATTGCATCTGACCAGAAGTGGGAAGAGGCCACGTGGGCTAGCCGCCTTAGCACCTGCTTAAAAGGACGCGCATTGCAGCTCTACAACGCTTTGGATGACGACGAGGCGAGAGACTATCAGGCACTAAAGAAGGCGTTACTCCAGCGCTTCAACCTGACTGCGGAAGCCTACAGACGACGTCTGCGTAACAGCAAGAGACTGAGCGGCGAGCTGAGCCATCAGTTTGTGGCACGCCTTAATCTCTACCTGCGGCGCTGGGTGGAGATGGCCGAGAAGAACTGGACCGTCGACGACCTTGCCGACCTCATAGTCATGGAACAACTGATGTCCAGCCTGCGACCTGAGGTGGTGACCTTCGTGCAGGAGCACCAGCCAAAGACTACTCAGGAGGCAGCCGACTGGATCAGAGTACACGAGGACGCCCAGGCGATCTCCGGCAAATCTTCAGGCTCACGGCCGGGAAAATCGGGAAATTCAGGTTCTTCAGGACCCAAGGACGGGAAGGACGATCAGGGACACAAAGGATCAAGTTCCAGAACTGACATCCAGTGTTACTACTGCAACAAGCGGGGCCACGTGAAGAAGGACTGCCACAAGAGACAGGCTGACCAGAAGGGCGTACACTTTGTTGGCAGCGAGGAGTTAAGGGACGTCACGAGCTCATGCACAATTCCACAACTCTGCGTTCCGTGCTCCAGGAAACATTTCCAGCCCCACTGCAACGTTTACGTTAACGGAGTGAAGGGCGAAGGTCTGCGGGACACAGGAGCAGACATGATAGTGGTTCGGGCGAGTCTAGTTCCAGCTATGGCCTACACAGGAGACAGCATCAGGGTGAGAATGGCCGAGGCATCTCACGCTTACGACTTGAACACGGCAGTGATCAAGGTCGTAACACCGTTGTTCACGGGGACCATTGTGGCCGTCGTCATGGACGATCCTCCATGCGACCTGCTCATTGGAAACCGGGTTCAGTTTGTGGACGGCGTCACCAGGGAGGTTCCCGTTTATCGGTCTCCCGACGTCATTTCAGTGCTCACGCGGGCACAGGCGGAGCGAGAGGACAAACCTCTCAAACCCCTACCTGCTGCACGAGCTGCCCTGGGGAACGTGACCCCCGCGCTTCTCGCGAAGGCTCAGGCATCTGATCCGACATTAGCAACTCCTCGGGAGCACGCGAAGTCGGGGAAGGTGAAGCTGAGCGGGAAGCATGGGAGGTCAAAGTTCCTCAGGGACAAGAAGTTGCTCTACCGGGAGTTCAGCAACCAAGAAGGTACATTCAAACAGGTTGTCGTGCCTCGCGAGTTTCGCGAGGGTGTCATGGCGACGGCACACGACTCGATTCTGGGAGGTCATCTTGGTACCAAGAAGACCACGGATCGTGTCTGGCGCCATTTTTACTGGCCAGGCATCTGCACGGATGTCCGACGTTTCTGTGCGTCCTGCGATAAGTGCCAGAAGGTGGTTGCCAAAGGAAGGGTGAGGAAGGTCCCCTTGGAGAAGATGCCGCTCATCGACGAACCCTTTCGTCGGGTGGCAGTGGACATCATCGGGCCCATCTTGCCTGCGTCTGAGGACGGAAACAGATACATTTTGACCATGGTGGACTACGCTACTCGATACCCAGAGGCGATCCCTCTGAAATCGATTGAAGCCACGCGAGTAGCTGAGGCTCTGGTTACAATGTGGTCCCGGCTGGGAATTCCATCAGAGGTACTCACCGACAGAGGCACGCAGTTCACGGGAGGAGTGATGGCGGAGGCAGCACGACTGCTATCACTGGAGCAGCACTTCACCACTCCTTACCATGCTCAGTGCAACGGACTGGTGGAAAGGTTCAATGGCACCTTGAAGACCATGCTGAGGAAACTAGCTCAGGAGAAACCACGCACGTGGGACAGGTACATCCCAGCATTGCTTTTTGCATACCGCGAGGTTCCTCAGGAGAGCTTGGGCTTTTCCCCATTCGAGTTGTTGTACGGCAGACAGGTACGCGGTCCCATGGCTATCCTGCGTCAGGCTTGGACGGACGAAGAAGCTGACGAGGAGGTGCAGACGACAGCGACCTACATCGTAGAACTCAGGAACAGGATTGAAGAGACCTGCAAACTGGCTCAAGAGAACCTGGGAAGAGCAGCACAGCGTTATGCGCGAGGATTCGACCGTAAGGCACGGCCGCGCAGCTTCAAGATTGGAGAACGGGTGTTGCTACTTCTACCTGTCAAACACAACAAGCTACAACTGCAGTGGCAAGGACCTTTTGAGGTGACAGCGAGGGTGGGCCAGAACGACTACAGGATCGTCATGAACGGGAAAGCACGCCTGTACCACGCCAACCTGCTGCGCGCCTACATAGAGAGGACTGCCTACGGGGAAAAGGACAAAGTGACAGAAGCAGTTGCTGTCGTGATGGACGAGACAACGGAAGAACAGGGAGGAGGACGTGTACCAGTTTGTCCGTTGGAGGCTAGTGAGGATCACACGGACGTGCACATCTCACCTGATCTTGGGGACGACCAGCAGGCGGACTTGCAAGAGATCCTGAAGGATGCAGCACGGGTCCTTACAGACATACCACTTCAGACGCATCTAGAGGAGTTTACCTTCGACTTGCTGGAGAAACAGCCAGTGAGGACGAAGCAGTATCCCATGCCTCATGCCCAGAAGGAGGTGGTCAGGAAGGAAATCGCCGACATGACGAAGTTGGGCGTCATCGAGCCAGCGAACTCTCCCTACAGTTCACCAATTGTGCTTGTGAAGAAGAAGGATGGACGCGTCAGGTTCTGTGTTGACTACCGGAAGCTGAACAAGATTACGGCGTTTGACGCGGAACCCATGCCTGATGTGGACTACCTCTTCAGTCACTTGGCCAAGGCCAAGTATTTTTCAAAATTAGACCTCACCAAGGGATACTGGCAAATTCCAGTTGCCGAGGAAGATCGCCCAAAGACTGCATTTACCACTCCATTCGGCCAGTTCCAGTGGACAGTCATGCCTTTTGGTCTACAGAATGCAGGTGCCGTCTTCACTCGCATGATGAGGAAACTTTTGGAACCATTGAAGCGCGAGGACATCAGCAGTTTCATCGACGATGTGCTGATCGCAACAGAGACATGGACTGAACATCTCGACGCCCTGCGCGACGTGTTCGGAAGGTTGAAGGACGGAAATCTGGGAGCTAAACCGTCCAAGTGCTACTTGGGATTTCGGGAATTGTCTTTCCTGGGTCATGTTGTCGGCGAGGGATTGCTCGTTCCAGAGGACGACAAGATCCAGAAGATTCGGGAGGCGGAGCCACCGCGCACGAAGAAAGAAGTCAGGTCTTTCCTGGGCCTAGCCAGCTTCTACAGACGCTTCATCCCGCACTTTGCCGAAATCGCACTACCACTGACCAACCTTACCAAGAAACTACAACCGACCGTTGTAGTGTGGACTGAGGAATGCAGCTCCGCATTCAACACCCTGAAGAGGCGACTCACCAGTCAGCCTATTCTCCGACTACCAGACCTGAACAAGGACTTCGTACTGAGGACAGACGCTTCAGGGAAGGGACTTGGGGCAGTGTTGCTTCAGGAGACAGAGGGGTTTTTGCACCCTGTTTGCTTCGCCAGCCGTAAGCTGACCTCGGCCGAGGCAGCGTATGCAACGGTTGAACGCGAGTGTCTCGCCATTGTCTGGGGCATCCAGAAGTTCGAAGCGTACCTGTACGGACGACCTTTCTGTCTGGAGACGGACCATCAACCTCTGCAATATCTTCAGGTTGCAAGGTTGGCAAACGCCAGACTTATGCGCTGGGCGTTGATTCTCCAACCGTACCAATTCACGGTACGCGTCATTCCGGGCGCCAACAATGTTGGAGCTGACTTTCTCTCTCGGGCTGTAGAGGAGAACATGACTGTGAGCGAAACCGAGGTTTCGTCTTGAAGAGGGGAGGTGTGTCACGATCGGGTGACAGAGACCAAGAAAGTGTCACTCAGTGGAGTGCCTGTTCTTGGTCGATTATGATAGAAAGCGCCTGTGCGTGATATTGGGCTACAGCAGAGTTTGCTGACAGTGCTCAATGAACACGGATGTTTTGTAACGCACGAGTTTCACAGCGGGGGTTTTTGCTGTCACAGGGCTGACGGTTTTTCGCTGACAGCGCGCACGGGATTTTCGCGGATCGAGTTTCTCGTGTCTTTTTTCTGCTTGGGAGGCAGAATTGTGTATAGCTGGACTGGTTTGGTGACAAGGTCAGTCACGTGTATTTGGCTAGGTTGTCTGACTGAGACACAAGGGCGGCGCACTTGACACCCAGCGGCAGAAGGGGAAGGATCTAATACACAGTTTCTAGAGTATGATGGTTTTTCACCGAATATTGTATTCGGCACTCTAGGGGAGCTTCCACCGGTTATTTCCTTCACACTGCCACATATTTTGCTGAGGACAAGTCGTCAACATTCCTTCGTCGGCGATGGCTTTCGCATAAGGATTCGACAAGGGGTTCTGGAGGTTTTTGGTCACTGTTGACGAACAGAGGCTGTTCCAGGGAGGAGGCGGACTTTGCTTCCATTGAGAGTACAATCATAGGCTTTTGAGGTAATAAATCATTATTTAACGCTGTTGATGAGTCTGTGTTGTGGAATGAAATACTCTCTGTTGTTCTTTCCAGGTTAGCGCATAATTTACTCTCTGTGACGCTAAAATACTAATCTGTATATGGTTTTTGCAGATAGGGAGAGAAGGACGGAAAATGGCTGTTTTGTTGTTGTAAAAAGTCCGTTTTGTGCAGGCCCACGTGCTCGATGAGATATTTAAAGATGACATGTTTTAAGGTGGTGAGTGAGGGGTAGCTGACATGTTTAGTGCACCGATGCTTTCTGTTTGCAGCCTTCGTTTCGTTTCGTTTCGTTTCGTTACGTTCCTGTAACATCTGCACGGCTGACTTTGGCGGGACCTGTTGAAGCTACGCTAACCAGGAGACCGGCTAACCAGGAGACCGGCTAACCAGCGGACCGGCTAACCAGCGAACCGGCTAACCAGCGAACCGGCTAACCAGCGAACCGACTAACCAGCATACCGGCTAAGCAGCAGCAGCAGAGATAAAGCTAAGTGCACCATGTCGTACGCACCCCGTTGACCACCGTTGTCTTTTCGTATCTGTGATTTCATTGGAGTAGTGACAACGTGGGGTGTGTGACACCTGCACGAACTAGAGCTTTTCGAACAGAACATTCGCATTTAACTATATTTACACGGGTTCAGCGTGTTACTATAATTTTCTATATACTACTGGCATTTTGTCAGTGAACACTGGTTTTTTTACGTGTTGAGAACGTAAAAGGAACATATTTTGAGTGAAGGCTCGAGGGAGGTGGAGAGTTTATACATAAACAGGCGTCTGAAACTTATACTTTTGTTGACTCTATTTAATTGTATGCCTGCGAGAGTGGATCGTGGTGTGGTTAGTTAATTAGTAGTAATTAACCGGTTCATAATCACCTTAAGTGATATATTGAAACGTGACATACTCCTTTGTAATATCAACATTCAATTGTTCATTCATAAGGTCTATGTCATCAAGCACATCATCTTGCATGTCAATCAAGTCGTGGTCAGATACATTACTAAGTTTTTCAAAATGTTTTACAAATACTTCACGGGATATAGCATGCATCGCTTGTTTCTTTTGCTGGTCACATCCCCTTATCAATTTCCAATAACTGCTGGGGTCAGAAGACTTCATTGTTCAAATTTTCTTATGTAGCTGCTTTAAATAACTATTATAACTTTTACTCAGTGTTCCCTTATAATCCTTGAATGCTTGGACCTTATCTTGTATAATCTCTCTGTTATTTTGTTAGGCTTTAAATTTTCTCTTTATTTTTCTACAATTTATTTCCTTCTTGTCTGTTTACATTCTTTATCAAACCAAATTTTCTTAACTCCACTATGTGCATCGTTACTGCTACATGTTTTTTTTTTCTTCTGCTTATTCTTTCTAAGCATGTTCAATTTATTGGCAGCTTCGGATAGAATTCTTTCTATTTGTTTCATTACATTATCGATCTGGTCCTGAGTTACATCCTCTACGCTACCAATTAGGGAAACTAATATCCCTTCCACTAATAATACTTTATTATCATCAATTTCATCTACAAAATTCTGATTTGCTCCTACTTTCCATATTGGTTTCAACACACTGTTAGTGTTATAATTGCTTTCAGTTTCATTCTCAACGTGTTCATTGTCCATTAGGATATCTGACAGGGCAAAAAATATTGGACAATGGACATCAGATAAACATTCATTATAGTCACATACTTGAAATTTTGAAAATGACGGAAAAACATCAGGCGAAGCTAGTACATAATCTACCAAACTCACATTATTACAAGTTACTCGACCCAATCTTGCGTCCTCTCCCATTCTGCCGTTCACTACTAATAATCGTTGACTAATACAAAAGTCAATAAAACTGCGTCCAAAATGTTTCATAACATGGAGAGAGAGAGAGAGAGAGAGAGAGAGAGAGAGAGAGAGAGAGAGAGAGACAGAGAGAGAGAGAAAGAACTTTTTTTTTTGAACTTGAACTTTTGAACTTTATTACAGGAAAGATAGCATTGGGTCCGTAGGACCTTTCTTACAGCTAGTCCTGATCTAAGCAAACAAAATGGTTATAATGAAATGGGAATACATAGGAACAAACTTTTTATGATGAAACGCAGACACACGCAATAATAGTAATATAAGAATAAGATCATTCTTTACAGACATGTGATATACAGATATCACAATACGGGCAATACAACCATACATTATCAGAACACACACCAAGTTGACGCAAGACACACACATGCACATTTCAGAAGGATAGAAGGCATACATACGTTTGAGCAACCAGGCACATCACATTAAAGTGATGTTTAAATGTATTTTTGCAGATGTGTTTTGAATGTTTTAAGGTTACTGATCGATTTTAAGCATGTAGGTAGGGAGTTCCAGACATAGGCTCCCGAGTATGAAAGACTAGTTTTAAATATGTCAATGCGTGGCTTCGGGCAGGCCAGATTATGCTTGAAGGTGGGATACCGAGAAGGAGTTGATTGAAACAAGTGAGTTAGATATTCGGGTGCTTGGTCACGTAGGAGCTTGTGCATGAAAACTGATTAATTAAATAAAAGCTGTTGTTTAAGTTGAGGTATATTGAGGGCTGTCAGTTTTGCGTCAGTAGTTAGTGATGGGTCAGGCAGAATGAGTTTAGCTGACCTTCGATGACGAGAATTTATAGTTTTGAATAATGCATCACTACAGCCATCCCAGATGACAGAGGCATAATCAATGTGAGGTTTGATGTGGGCGTTGTAGAACATTTTTCGGGCGTCTGAAGTTTTGAAAGTAGGAATAAATTTCTTGAAACGCGTTTACACAGATGTTCAATGTGGGAATGCCACCTAAGCTTATCATCGATAATCACGCCTAGCAGTTTGTGTTCGCTAACCTTTTCTATTGAGTTTCCGTTGATGGTGAGATCTAGTGAGAGGGGGGACAACTGATGCTTCTGGCGCGTTGTAATTACCATTGATTTAGATTTCAGAGGGTTTAGGACCATGTTGTTTTCAGAGCACCATTGTGAGATGTCTCTAAGGGTGTGCTGAAGAGATTGTTGAATATTTTCAAGGCGTCTATTTTGTGTCCGTAGTGTTGTGTCATCAGCGAGCATGTGGCATTCTACTGAGTTGTCAGAGAAGTGAAGTGGAAGGTCATTAACGTAAATACAGAAAAGAATAGGACCTAAGACAGAGCCCTGGGGTACTCCATATAACACGGACTCCTCTCTTGAGTACGCACCATGTACATAGACGTGTTGCGATCGGTTTTCAAGGAAAGACTGAAAGAAAGACAGAGAGTCAGATCCATTGAGATATAGTGATAATTTGTTGAGGAGAATTTTATGATCAACGAGGTCAAAGGCCTTAGAAAAATCTAAGTATACGACCCCAGAGAGCTGGGAGGAATTTATGGCTGACAGACATTTGTCTGTCAAAAGCGAGAGCGCAGTAGAACATGAGTTTGTTACTGCGGAAACCAGACTGCAAGGGGTGGAAAAGGGCCAAACGGTCCATGTATTTTGTGAGATTAATGTGAATATGTCTTTCAAGAAGCTTTGATAGTACTGAGAGTAAGGAAATAGGGCGGTAGTTGCTAACATCAGATTTGGATTTGGGGAGAGGAATAACTTTAGCTTTCTTTAGTGCTTGCGGAAAGGTATTGCGCTGTATGCAGAGATTGAAGATATATGTGAGAGAGTCAACTGTGTAAGGAAGGGAGAGTTTTAATAAGTGGTTGCTGATTTCATCAGGTCCTGAAGATTTTTTGTTCTGAAGTTGTGAAATCAGTCGTCCTAATTCGTGCACGGCAATGGGTGGGATTTGAAAGGGTGCTTTATTCGCCGTCTTTTGTTTGCAGTAGAGGGATAGATTGTCAGAGTTGTTGGGAGAGGCATTGTCAGGGTTGCTAAGAGAGGTAGCTACAGACGAAAAGTGAGAGTTAAAGATGTCTGGCGTTAAGTGACGGGGGATCTGGGTGGAGTTAGAGGTGGAACCTCTGATGAGTGAATATAGTGCACGCCAGATCTGCGAGATATCCCGGTTATTCTCAACGAGTTTATTAGAGTAAGCTTTCTTTGAGTCACGAACCATGTTTTTTAACCTATTTCTAGCTGTTTTATAATCTTGGAATTGTTTAGCTTTTTTTAACAGGTCACGCTGATCCATGGCTTCAGTTATTTTATTGGACATCCAGGGTGGAAGTTTAGGATGTTTTACTCTCATTTTCTTTATAGGTGCGTGCTTGTTTATTATAGAGGGCCCCAAAGGGGGGGTATTATCACGATCACGGGAAGGGATATTTTAGCTTTCACGATCACAGTTACCTTGATTCTTGTTTTCACGATCACAAACATCTTGACGAATAGAGGATCATACAGCTGTGAAAAATGTACGTTGAAAATAAAATGCTTTGCAATAATGCCCATCACGATCACGAAAACAAATGACGATCACGATCACGAGACTTGATTTTTTTGTCATCACGGATCACGGGCAAAGTCCCATCACGATCACAGAAATGGAAATTTCGGCAATCACGGTCACAGAAAGGTCAAAAAACGCCAATCACGATCACGATTTTAAACCCTTTGGGGCCCTCATTATAGGTAATAGGGTGTCATACCAACATTCTAATGCTTGATCAGGGACCGTGTGGTTGAAAACTTGGTCAAATCGTGCTACGTTTAGATCGGACAGGAAGGAATCACGATCAAAATGTTTAAAGGATCGAAAAGATATGACTGTGTGACCTTTATGATTTGATTTTGGCATTTTAGTGGTTTTAGTACAGAATATTGGAGAATGACTGATCACCAATGCTAAGATCTGCGAGTGAAGCATTTAGTACTGAGGAGTGGTTGTTTGAGTAGATGTGATCAAGCAAAGTAGATGAAGTTTCTGTGACTCTAGTAGGTAAAGTTATAAGCTGCTTGAAACCTAGTGATGATACAATCCCATCCCATCGAGGCTGAGGTTTTAATAAGTCAATATTAAAGTCCCCGAGTAACAGGATGTCTGCGTGAGGTTTACATTTATACACTGTATCTATCATCTCGATAAGGTCATCGTACCAGTCACCAATGGCAGAAGGGTTTCTGTAAAGAAAACAAACAAGAGTAGAAGGGGCTGTTTCCTTTAGTTTAAACTCTAGCCACATGCATTCAATGTCTTTGTGTTCTAAGTCAGGTCTTCTACGCGTGTATTGAACAATGGAAGAGTGGATGTAATATAAGCGGCGATGCCATTTTCACCCATACGACGGGAATCACGACGTATGACGTCATAATCAGGGATACGGATGCGGGTATCGGGGATGCTGTCGTGTAAGCGTGATTCGGTGATGCTGTATAAGTGGTACACGAGGGTTGCGCTGTGTAGAAAATTGCATATGTCTTGTACTTTGGCATCTAGATGGTAAACATTTAAATGACCAACATGCAGCATTATCAAACACAAGAAGAAGGAATACACGAAAACTTCAAACAAAGAAATTAAAGCAAATAAAGCAAGAACAACTAAAAAAAATACGGCAGCAGCTAATTAAAATCACTAGCAATGGCTGTCGGTAAAAACATAATAAAGCATTCAGCGTACAAGTGTAACTAATAAAGGCACTTTGATCACTATGGTCACACGGTCACACGGGTCCGACCAAGTCAATTAAAACACAATGGTTTATGGTCACACGAGTCCGACCAATTCATATGATGCACAAAGGTCACTCAAAGTCGGTGGGTCCGATCAAGTCAAATAAAACACAATGGTTTATGGTCACACGAGACCGACCAAGTCATATGAAGCACAAAGGTCACTAAAAGGCAGTGGGTCCGACCAAGTCAAATAAAACACAATGGTTTATGGTCACACGGGACCGACCAAGGGATATCAGTGATGCACAAAGGTCACTCAAAGTCAGTGGGTCCGACCAAGTCAAATAAGACACAATGGTTTATGGTCACACGGGTCCGACCAAGTGATATGATGCACAAAGGTCACTCAAAGTCAGTGGGTCCGACCAAGTCAAAGAAAACACAATGGTTTATGGTCACACGGGTGCGTCCAAGTGATATGATGCACAAAGGTCACTCAAAGTCGGTGGGTTCGGTCAAGTCAAAATAAAACACAATGGTTACCATCAGTGTTCACGAGGAGAACTGAATTACCATGTAATATAGTCCATTGTGGAGTTCAAAATAGATACCGGTAAGCACATGAGGCAGACGAACAATATCCTTAAAATAAGTTCACTCCAGAAATTAAACTTGCAATTTTCACGAAGGAAGACAATTTAGTCACTAGGAATTACGCACGGCCAAGGTACGAACAGACACACATTCATGATGAACTGCTCTTTTGTAAACACTCATACATGGACACACACAAACACACACACGCACACACATACACGCACACCCACCCACAATTAACATAACGCTTGTGCCCTCAGTAAGGACATCAGCATGGGAAGGAGAGCGGGACCATTGAATGACGGATGGGGAGGAGTGGGGTAATAATCTCTTCTGGGTGGAGACTGGGCAATGGGGTAACCAGCAGAGATCGGCCAATCCAGGCCGATTGCGGTCGGACTGGAGACGGTCACGTGGATTGGAAGAGCCCCGCTGTGGCGATGGCTGGAGGCGGTTGACCTGATTGGGGCGAGAGGACCAGGTAGAGTGGTTACCGGGGAGGAGATGGTCACGTAGGTAGGGAGGGTTGACCTGAATGGGGCGAGAAGACCAGGCAGAGTGGTTGCCGGGGAGGAGATGGTCACGTAGGTAGGGAGGGTTGACCTGGTTGGGGTGAGAGGACCAGGCCGAGCGGTCTCTGGGAGGACCGGCTGACCGGCCAGGCGAGTCTGTACTGCCCAGCGGGACACTTGATGGGGTGGGGAGTAGAGGGTTACCACGCTTGGGACGGCTAACGTGTACTGCTTGAGCATAGGAAGGTCGGACTGGGGAGTTGTTGTCATGGAGACCGGAGGGCTGGCCAGACCTGTCATTACGGTCGGTGGTGTGAGGAGAAGGAATAGCAGCCTGGATGTTCATGGTCAACTTTGCCAGACCATGGGGAGTACTGGGGTGAAGATTGTCGTGGTACAACGCCTTTTTAGGCAGGTCCTTGGCAGTGCGGAAGGTGGAGGTGTTGTCGATGAGATCAACGCCCTCACTCTCACACATCTCCGCAAGGTGCATGTTGGATTCGACCACTGTTTTGCACAGGGAATCACTCTTGCGGAGAGGGGGGAGAATGGAGGAAAAGGCTAGGCGGGCGTTGGGAAAAACTTTTCTAAGCCACTTTTTTAGTTCCAACCACCTGCTGCCGGTGACAACGTCTGTGAGGCAGGTGTTCACGCCTACGTGGACTACGATCTGCTGCACTTCTTTGTTGACTGGGATGTAGCGCAGCCAGTGCAGCAGATCGTCGACCGTGATTCCCGACACGCTGATCTTCTGGCTCTGGTTGCATGGGAACACTAGGTCAGGCCGAATGAAGCGGTACACTGAGTCTCCTAGCAGGACATGGGTTTTTCCGGTCTGAACCCGCGCGTCAGACAGCTCAGTACGGGGGTCACGGGTGGAGCTGGCTTCACTTGGGTTATCTGTGGGGCTTTGAGGGGAACGATTTGCGGGTGATGAGAGAGAGTGACTAGAGTGCGCATGGCCGGGGTGAGAGAGGTTGGGCTGGGGGCGGAGGGGGTGAGTTCAAGAGTGGGGGATGGGCGGTCTGACTGGCCACTGTTTTCCCTTGTTTAGCAGCACCAGCAGTTGACTTGTTGAGTTTCTTATGCAGATCAGATAGCTGCGTCTGTAAGTCTTTGTTTTTCGACTTCAGGCTTTTGTTGTCACTTTCGACTGCCTCGACCCTACTGGAGAGAGAGAGAGAGAGAGAGAGAGAGAGAGAGAGAGAGAGAGAGAGAGAAGGGAGAGAGAGAGACAGAGAGAGAGAGAGAGACTGAGAGAGAGAGAGACACAGAGAGAGAGACAGAGAGAGAGGGAGAGAGGGACAGAGACAGAGAAACAGAGAGAGAGAGAGAGAAAAAGAGAGAGAGAAAGGGGGGGGGGGAGAGAGAGAGAGAGAGAGAGGAGGGGGACGGACAAGACAGTGAGAATGCGAGATAGACCGACATACAGACACACACACAGACAGACACACACACATACACACAGACAAACACACAGACATGTACGCAGACACACAGACAAAAGCAAAGTCACACAGACACACAGAGATAAAGAGACTTAGAGAGAGACAGAGAGACAGAGATAAAGAGACTCAGAGAGAGACAGAGATAAAGAGACTCAGAGAGAGACAGAGATAAAGAGACTCAGAGAGAGACAGAGAGACAGAGATAAAGAGACTCAGAGAGAGACAGAGATAAAGAGACTCAGAGAGAGACAGAGATAAAGAGACTCAGAGAGAGACAGAGATAAAGAGAGAGAGACAGAGATAAAGAGACTCAGAGAGAGACAGAGATAAAGAGACTCAGAGAGAGACAGAGATAAAGAGACTCAGAGAGAGACAGAGATAAAGAGACTCAGAGAGAGACAGAGATAAAGAGACTCAGAAAGAGACAGAGATAAAGAGACTCAGAGAGAGACAGAGAGACAGAGATAAAGAGACTCAGAGAGAGACAGAGATAAAGAGACTCAGAGAGAGACAGAGATAAAGAGACTCAGAGAGAGACAGAGATAAAGAGACTCAGAGAGAGACAGAGATAAAGAGACTCAGAGAGAGACAGAGATAAAAAAAAGACATACAAACAGAGACAGTCTGAGAAAGACTTGACGTTTTATAACTTGTTTCTTGTTCCTAGTTTGATAATTTGTCAACTTAAAGGCACAGTACGCCTCCCGTAAACCATCACAGATACTGTCAGGCTTTTACACACAGTACAAACACCCTTCCATTAATTTGAACGCTCACCGAACGGGAACATCCAAGGTGCCTTACGTAAAGAGCGAGCAATTTTCAAAGAATTAATTTTGCGGATTGTCTGATAACAAAATCGGACCGTGGTGCGTTTTGGCGCTAGACCTAACTTTTAAAATCTAAATAATGAATTGACAGATTGTTACACAAACATTCTTAAATCATAAAAGAATTCTTTTTTCATCAAGACAAGATCAGTAGAATTCGAAGTTTACAAAGTTTGAAAAAAGAAAAGCCCGGAAGCAGGGTCACGCAAGGTCGTGGTTCTCGTAGCAGACGACGGTTTATGCCTATCGCCAGTTCCTCTGAACAGTCAAAAGCCATCGCTAGAGTTCTTGTGAACCACAGCCGTTTGTTTCGTTTGGATTCAGAGGTACACAATATAACGTGCTATTGCAGATAAGCTTACAGCGAGTCGCATTCAAATTACAAACTGACGACTACATTGTGAAATCAAAACTTGACTAAATGTAAAAAGGAAACTGGATCACACGGGTTCACGATGGCTCAGGGGTAAGATAAACCACGCAAACATAAATTCTTTGAAAATTGCTCGCTCCTTACGGAGGGCACCTAGGATGTTCTCAAGCAGTGAGTGTTTAAATGAAAGGGTGTTTGTACTGTGTGTAAAAGCCTGACAGTATCTATGATGGTTTACGGGAGGCTTACTGTGCCTTTAACAAAACTGTTTGTTATGCTGGGGATATGAGGGGTAGGAATACGTAATTGACGTGCGGTCATCAACTAAGACATGAGATGAGTACCACATCGCGTGACATGCGTGTGTGTGTGTGTGTGTGTGTGGTTGTGTGCAGGGGCGGATTAGGGGGGTGGTTACAGGGGTTCCGGACCCCCCCCTGCCCCCTCGGCTGTAAAACAAAAAAATCTGTCTGTGAATGTTTTTCTTGTTTCTGGCTGTAAAGCCGGGGGAATAGGTAATTGTTTAATCAGTATCATTTGTATACAGTTTTAACTGCCAATCCTATGCGACATGTCTTCCTTCTAACCATACTATATGATGTCGCGAGCAGATATCAGTGAAGATAAATTGCCACTTTTTAATACTAACTTTAAAAGAAATAATGAGTGGCTGCTGACACCAGTTGATCATGTTTAAAATCAAGGATAAGCCACAAATTGTTTATAAAGTAGCTAAAATTCTTCAGCTTCAGCCCCCCAGACCTCTCAACGGGGCGTTGCCACTGGATCCCAGGTTGTAACCCCCCCCCCCCCCCCTTCGGGCTTAACTGCTCCGCCCCTGGTGTGTGTGTGTGTGTGTCTGTGTGTGTCTGTGTGTGCGGTTGTGTGTATGTGTGTGTGTGTGTGAATGTGTGTCTACATTGATGAAAGAGATAGATGGGGAGTATGCGAATGCGCGTGTGTATATGTTCGTGTTCGTGCGCGAGGGAGAGAGTGCGTGCGTGCGTACGTGCGTGCCATGCATGGGCGTGTGTCTGTCTATTTTTTCCTTTCAGTGATTTTTTTTCTGTCTTTTGTTGTTTATTCATGACTATAGAGACATGGGTCTGCAGTCAGCTCAATGAAACCCATTTGTCAGTACAGTAAAAAGACAGTTTGCTACTTTTTCACGTAAATAATTTTTTTCAAAGCTGAAAACAGTCTTTGAGTTTGCTAAAAAGTATATGTCCAAAAAACACACCATGATTCAGAAAGGAAAACATGATGACAGCCGCTTTGTTTTTGGACGCTGTCGAGTGAATGAGTACGTGTCAATGAGACAGATAAAGAGTCGTGATCACTGATATTTGATCATTCAATAAAAAAGATCCAGACAAAATTATTTCTTTTTCAATATTTTTGCAAACACGGAAGTTCCAGGTTGAATACTAAATGCACAAATAACCGTCCAGTAAAAGTTCTGTCACGTGTTACACTAGATTCAAATACTCGACATCCTCTCTCTCACTCTCTCTCTCCCTCCCTCTCTCTCTATCTCTCAGTCTCTCTCTCTCCCCCCTCTCTCTCCCCCCTCTCTCTCTCTTTCTCTCTCTCCCTCTCTCTCTCTCTCTTTCTCTCTTTATTTCTCTTACACATACACACACACGTACGCACACACGCACGTATACACACAAACACACACACACACACGGCACACACACACACTCACACACACACACACACACACACACACACACACACACACACACTCACACACACACACTGAAGCGCGCAAAAAAAGGGTCATAAACACGTTAAAACCTATTCGTGCAAAAATAAAACCGATTGTTCGTGGGAGTTTCACGTCATGAACGCAGAAGGAGAAGACAGACAGACAGACAGACAGACAGACAGACAAACAGACAGACATACATACATACATACATACATACATACATACATACATACATACATACATACATACATACATACATACATACATACATACATACATACATACATACATACATACATACATACATACATACATACATAC